>NC_136653.1:9978836-10318285 GCF_949748355.1 Melanostigma gelatinosum
CATTACAGCTCAGCCTTACGTTGAAATATTCTCTGTGAAATGTCAGCATATGTAAATGAGGACTCAGCCCTCATTCGCGTGTCATGTTTTGTTAAAAGTTGTTGCAACCTTTCTTTCCTACTTATTTCTGGCTTTGCTTTGGCCCTTCCTCATCACTGAGGATACAGTTCAGTACCAACATGATGTAGACGCTTTGACAACAACAAATAAATGCACATATTGTATTACAAACATGGGACATTAAGAAACACTTTTGGTTTTTAATTTAATAATGAACACTCAAATACAGCATTGGTCCATTTTCCATCAATTAATAATGTAATTAATTATTGTGTTTTAACATTTTGAAGCCAATGTCATTTTAATGTGAAATAAAACTCATATGACTTGATGTCTGTTTTACCAACATTCTTAAGACGTCAAACTAAACACCAAACAATCGATTTTCAGTGTAATGTGGTCGTATTAATATCTGTACTAGTAGGCCATATTGAATCATGGTCAACAGCATTGATTCCTGAGGGCAGTTTAAATATTAGTGAGCATTAAATCAATATCAATGCAGGCTGTTGTTACACTCTAAAAGGACGCTGGCATGATTCAACATTTATGCAAAACAACAGCTAAACTCTGGCATAATGTCTTGGCTGGTGCCATCCTCACTGTGCGGGCCCTGTGGCTAGTCTAAATGATGAGAATGGATAGAGCTTCCATTCACAGCCATCCATGTGTGCCCAGTAGCTCAGAGCATCGACTAGTTGCCCAGTCATCCCCCGATGTGACAGCTAGCACAACTCAAGCACAAGACCGAGCGCCCAATGCTACGCTAACGCTGAAACACCAGCCACTTCCTGCGATGTAAACACTGTCTGTGCCGATGATGTTCACATTCAAAAGCTCTTTTTTTTCGTTTTAGGGCAAGTCTGAGGCAGACTTAGAAGCAGGGCTTTACGGTAAATAATTTCAATCTTTGAGGGGGGCTTGTGAGTGGGGTCGTCTTAACTTATGTTGCTATGCATGTATGAATGCATCGACTTCTCAGTGTTGGATTGTCAAAAAAATGGATTTTATGCAGGGATACAGAAGATGCCAACTAGTTCACCTAGAGCTGTGAAGAAAGGGGATTTGGTGCATTGTGAAAAGAACGCCGCAGTACTCCAATATTCAGCAGTCGGCTCCTCGCTCCGCTTTGTGCCCCTACTGTACCCCCCTGCACGGGCTGAATCTGTGGAGGCTCTGTCAGCCGAATGAAAATTACATTCACAGCCACTGCTGCCTATACAGTCTACATTATGCAACAGATGAGCACTGGGGCCACGGTGTCTAAGTTTGATAGCATTCCTTAAGCAGGATCAAACTGGAAGCGCGGGAGGAGTGTTGGCAGTGATGTGAATTTGATGAGTTCAACAGTAAAAATATTCACTTTTCTGGTATAATAAGAATGACAAACAGGTCGGCGCTTGGGTAGATTTTTGGAGACTTTTTCGAGGGGGGAGGAATCGTCTTTGCAATATCATTACGTGGGGTAAAATTGATATAAAAATGAACTTTTCGGGAATAATTGACTCTGTGCTCATAACGAGAGGGGATCCCGTCATTTGTTATGAGCCAACTGTATGCTACAATATAGGAAATCCAGTTAGGAGAAAAGTGATGAGTTTCAGGAAGGCACTGAAATCTACATGCAAATGCATAATAATCACACATCTACAATATTGCAATGTTAAGAAAAAAATACCTTGAATTCAATTATCATGTGGGCTGGAATAATCATAATGTTATTGGAAACTCAATTACGGAGGCAAGCCGTGTCTGGAAATTAGCTGAACTTAGCTAAGGCAAGTCAGCCCCTTGAATTCATCAAGTATGGATTATCACAATATTACATGTTCACTTTGATTCTGCTGTCCAAAGACAAACATTCACAGTCACTGCTGCACACTCCCCACGTTTGTTTTATTCATGAACTGCACTCTGATCTATTATACATACAAAACTGATTCTATGCTGATCGCCTCAGGCTAAGAGGC
The DNA here is from genome assembly GCF_949748355.1 of Melanostigma gelatinosum. Classification (NCBI taxonomy): domain Eukaryota; kingdom Metazoa; phylum Chordata; class Actinopteri; order Perciformes; family Zoarcidae; genus Melanostigma; species Melanostigma gelatinosum. The sequence continues at coordinate 9,980,867 of NC_136653.1, forward strand.
TCAGACATAGAATTAATTATATTATATACACATGCATGATAATTGTGTACGATTCGGTCAAACACAGAGGTATTTCTCTACGTGTGATTACCATTGTTGCTTCAGCGGCAATTATTTTCATTATTGTTGCTAATATTGTTAATGTTATTGTTTTCTCATTACAGCATTTCCCTGGGGCTTATTTTTAAGATATATTAGGATGTATGTGACCGCTACTCTGGAATAAATCATGACGTTGGCTGACGAGGCCCATGACATTAATACATAAACGGCACGCTCATATAGCAAGGAAATTACTTTGAAATTAAACACCAGGCTAGCACAGGTCAGGCACAGGAAATAGAGATAAGGGTGCTCATTCATTAAAAAACATTAATGAAATATCCCCCTCTACACAGCGCGCGTTGGAGACAACCATACTTTTGAATATTGCAACATTAAAAGTATTTCCTTCTGGCTGATATGAAGGGTAGATCGTTCTTTATTATACATACTATATTGGTTGATACTGGTGCTCTGCTTTCCATGCCTGAGCGTGATTGAAAATATCATTTCCACTTGGTACTGGGAGCATCATGCATGGTTTGGTTATCAAATTCCAACACACACTGCAAGGTCCAATATGATCCCACCCCAAGATTGTCCGCAGACATTTACAATAAATATACTGGGTTTATGCAGAGTGTACATATCAAAAAAAAAAGTCCTACGGAGGTCAATTGCATGCCTGGGTGGTATTTCTAGTAAAATACATTTTATTTAGCCATGGATCATGGGGAAAGGAACCGTATTGACATTGCATAGATTCATTTACAATGTGAATGCACGGTATCGGCATGTCTGACGATATATATAGAAGCCAAAGCCTATTGTGTTCAGTGTCAACCACAGAAAAAGCATTATTTGAAATTTGACTAACACCTTTCAACTCCATTCTTATCGTGATTTAACTCGTCAGGCATGTTAACAAGCACACAACCTTTTTGAGCTGGATGAGGAAAGAAAAGGAGACATCAAGTGCTTTTTCCTGCTGTCCAGCATCCATGACTCTCGTCATTTATGTGTTCTTGTCCTTTATGTTTGCATCAGTGTCTGTTTCTGTCAACTTCCAGAGTTCCTTTCAGTTCACTCTGTCACCAGCCTAACCACTGTTCCCCCTGCCGTGGCTGAGCTGGGGAACATGCAGCCTCGCTCCGAGACGACTTCAATCCCCTATTATCAGGAGAGCGCACATTGCCGCTCACAAGGGTTTAATTTATTTGTGCCTGTTTCAGCCTAAGATTAAAGTTTAATTGGCGCTGACTGGCAGCTCCCAAGTTTTGACTAATTCTCCTTATCGGGAATCCTTACCGAGTAGCTGTGGGCAATGTGAGGCCTGCCTGCGTGCGTACGTGGCAGCATTGCCCACACACACACACACACACGCAGTCAACATACTAATCCCTTATTTGAATTGGTCGATACATTGAGTACCTGTGACTCCATGTTGATTTGAGTTGTGGGTTTTAAAGGTGTGTGCGCCGGTGTGGATGCATGTTTTGCGTTTGCGTCTATGTTTGTGTGTTTGGTAACACGTGTGTTAGCTTCATTTCTTCTTGGCAAGGCCCCCGGAAGCTTCTGGATTGTTGGGTAATTAGACATACATCGTTTCATTTACTCCAGACTTTATAATTGATTTGTAAAGGTGGAACCATCGTGCTTTAGTGCAGACCGCTCTTGTGTTTCCGAAACACAAACTGAGGCTCGGTGACTCCAGTGATGTATGTGAATGTACACATTTACAAGTGAAATGTCTCGAAAAGAAAAATGCCGGGTATAGAAAAAAACAACAACATTGGATTGCGGGCTGATGCGGCTTGTGCTGCCACATTTTACATGAATCGTTCGAGCATAAATCATTATAAAGTGCATTACCGTAGAGGGATCGCATTTCCATAAGTGCGTGTTTATGCCAGAGTGATACACAAGCGTAAATAACACTGATAATCTCAGCCTGTGTTTGATCAGCCAAATCTGAGTCTGAGGGTGCAATCATTTGTGACCTGTAATATTAGCGGCAGCTATTAAAAGCTGTGGAGGATTTGCAAAGCTTCATTTAGTCCGTCGGGGAGATGTGCGTGAAATAGAGTTCCTTTGGTCGTAACTAATGTCTCTAATTCTAATGAGCGGAGCTTCTGTGTTGCAGCTGCATGCTCCTAAACTGGGAAGCAGTGTATTAAGAAAGTACTCATGAGGGCAAATGGACCAGTGTTCAAAGTCTCCGGCTTTGATCAGGCATGCAGATGCACACATCGGCAGAAAAGCCTGTATCAAACGATTCCACTGATTTACTTTTTCTATGTGTGGTTGAACACACACACACACACACTCCCTTTCATCCTGTCGAAAATAATTATGATAAACTAGAAATGTCATGAAATTTGCCACAGCAAGTTTAGGAACATTTGAATATATATATATATATATATATATATATATATATATATATATATATATATATATATATATATATATATATATATATATATATATATATATATATATATATGGCTTTGACACTTTTCCAAAAAGAACGACATTTATAATGTAAGAAAGGGGAGATCTATGGAGGGAATTCAGGACTGAAAAAAGAAGGAAAGAAGGAGATGCAAGTTAGGAAAGTGAATGGGAATGACAATGGTGCAAAGGAGGGTGACTGAGTCGTCTTGGCCAGTTGAGAGCAGTTTCGCAACTGCCAGAGCAAATCTGGGATAAGGCCAAACTCACAGGTAGCATGAGCGCTGCTGCGTCCAGCTGGAGACAGCAGGCTTCCCCTCCAATGCAAATAATGTGTTAATACACCCCCCCCTCAGCATATTACTGCTATGCCACATGCCACCGCTGGCTATAGGCTATACCTGTAAGAGTAAGGGGGACAAAGTGAAAACACAGTAAAGCATATGTGAACACAAACACATTTTAAGAGTTATCATGATTTCGTACGATCATTTCTTCAAGTGAGAACATAGATTAGATTGGAGACTCTTAGCTGGGAGTCATTATTTGGAGCTTTGGAATCAGACGGGAATAACGTGTGTGTGCTGTGTGTGTGTGTGTGTGTGTCAAGGGTGTAAGTGTGAAGGACTGTCAGTGCGTTGGCGTGGGGGAGGTTGTGCCTAATGAATCCCCCAGGTCTGAGGGTCTTTCATTGACGGCCGCTAATTTCACCTGACATTGCCGAGTGCTGCAACCGATCGGCACGCATCAGTCTCAATCAGGAGGAGATGCCCCCGATCTGGTGCCGACGCATGCACGCACACACACACACACACACACACACACACACACACACACACACACACACACACACACACACACACCACTTGAAACAGGGTCAGGGCTGGTATCAGTGTTTCCACAAGTCTCATCCCCAAGGACAGCACCTGATCCTGACCAGGAGGAGACGGGTTCGCTGAGTCTAACTCTTCCTGATCTGCAAGCACTAAACACTGCTCCCACTCGCTTCTCACATCTGTCGCACCTGAAGAGGAGAGCGCTATCAAGTTCGGAGCAACACGTCGATATAACGCTAGGGCCTCTTCTCGGAGGCAAAAAACTGTTGATGACATCACCTTGGCTTATTGCCAGCTTTTGCACGCCCCATGACAACTCATGAGGAGTTGCAGAGTGGCTTCCTCTCAAGCTGAAGTCAAGCAGCACCAAACAAACAGCACCTAGAAGACAGATGGTGTCACGTTGCTGAGCTGAAGCGCATGGGAGGCTCCGCCAAATAACAGGGTTGTCAGTTATGGTACAACGGCATCCAAGGAAAACGCGGATGTGTGTGCACGGGCTTTTAATAGCTGTAAGTCTCGTGTTCGTGTGGATCCGTCAGTAGTCAAAGACGGTGTCAGTGACTTGGCTGGAGAAAAAGTCTCTGCAGGTCAGCTGTGCAACAACAACTCAACAAACATCTCTTTAAGTCATAAAACTGACAAATGCACAAACATTTTCTGCCTATATTATCCCCCCCACTGGTCCTTTTATTTAGCCATTTTTCAAGGTCGGTAACTGCGGGGCACGGAAAATGTTCCTTTCCGCCGTCCAACGTCGAGTTATGATGAACAAATTGCGAGGCAGATTTGTTTACAGGAGGAAACAAAACAAGAAACAATGTTGAAGAATGGGCGCCGCAGTTAGTTTTCGCAAAAAAAACAATTAATGTCGCTTGCGGTGGGCAAAATCGCTCGCGGCCAAAACCCATCTCTCGTTCTCCTCAGCTTGTGTATGTAGCCGACGTCGCGGGCCTCTCAGTGTGTCAAGAAAGAACATATTCAAATGTGTATGGCTATTAAATGTTAATTTGCACAACAGATGAATGTCAAGTACAGTGCTTCATCAACAAAATGTCCCTCTGTTTCAGTATGCAAAGAGCTGGGGTTTTTCGCCACGTCGAATGGGCTCTTGATTTTGGCATTAACAGACCTGAAACTCATTTGTTATGAAGTTTTTTAAAGTTTTATGATTAAGTTTTCCTCCTCTTCAACGCCACGCTTCACATTCACACAGGAGCAACAGCGTAACACAAGTAGAGTTGCACAGTAGGGGAGAATGCGTACTCCTCACCTCTCCAAGGACAAAATGATTCAACTTGTTGGCTCGTACTCAACACTTGATCATCAAAACAATTCTGCCTTTGCCACTTGTATCAACTCAAGATTTCTCTATTTCCTCCGAATTGTTTTCTGTTCAGAACTTAATCTTGGGCAAACAGCTTGAATTGGCCACAGGCCAGGAGTGACGAATGGTGGTTGCTCACACAAGCGCGAGTGTTGACGTCGGAGAGTGTTGACCCGTTATTGACAAATGTCACAAGATAAACCCAATCACTGGAGATAGACCGTTTTAATGCAGCCAGCTTAGTGCGCTGACAGATGGAGATTATCACTGCGGGTGTGAACGCTTGTACCTCTCAACACACGATTGAGAATTTCAAATCCAAACTCAAACAACGTCGAAGATTCAGTCATGCCTTATGGAGGCCTTGATTGTTATGGAACATTCTCTTTTTCAGTTTTTTTTGCCTGCAAGGCTATGGCCCTGAACTGAACTTTTACTTTTATCTTTTTCATTTTACCATATAATGTTTTTACAAGCCCCCGCTTCATGTTTTGACTGCATTTTATACACATATTGATCTTGCAGGTAGAAAACAATAACTAGTTCAATAACTTTAAAACAAAAAAAATGATCCCGCATGCTGTGCCGTTTGCCGAGTGTTTTAACATTCGTAGACTAGACTGAGGCTCGAGCTTTTAACTGTAACTCAGCCATGAAGTATTGTCCAGATGTGAGTCACCCCTCTTCTCTTTTATACACACACACACACTAAAGTGTCCCTGTCAGTAGTGCTCAGGTACAGTGCGTAAGCACCTGACAGCTTCTCCCAACCACGTCTGCAATGGAGACGCAACACTCACACACACACACACACACTTACACCCGAGTTGCTGAAACAGAGACCGAAGACGGAAACGGTCTTCCTCGCCTCACACCGGAGCTTGAGCTGATGTCGCTTGACATGATCAAAAACAGAGCTCAGTGTTCCTGCGCCGCTACGTTAAGCATCGAGGCCGGAGTGTCAGGCCTTACCTGCTTCCTGTTTGAAGGCTCCATGGAAACCCGTTGTGACGACGCCACCTGGTCAGTGTCGGCAGAAGTCAGCATGAGGTACATCGGAAAAAAAGAGAGGAAGGGAGGGGGGACCTGGAAGAAAGGCACGCTATCCTCGTGTCCTCCCACTCTACTGACTTGCTTCAGGAAACTGTTGTCCATTTCACAAATATTGATTATTTTGTTCCGAAACAGCAACATGCTGTACTATTGGCATATGTTAGTTTGCCCAAAACACTGACCTTTGCACTTTATTCAGACAATTGTGGAATTAAATGTTATTTAATAGTATTTAATGTAACTCACTCAGGATTGGAATCATAAATAGTTTCCTAATTTAGCATAATTTATTTGCCGTATAGCTGGAGCATGATGATGTTCACGGCGACTAAAAGGCAGTTGGTGTCGGGACACCCGTTAGAGGTAAAGCCCTGATAAAAAGATTCATTCATCTCCTGAGCCGACTGCTCATTCTTTTGGATGCACTGTTGTCAAATGGTTACGCACTAAAGGCTACAGAACCACTTAATGCCTTCAGGGGATTCATTTATCTATTCATTTATTGAGTTACTGATGCATTTTAAGAAGATACATGCATTCAATGTATTCATTGAGTCAACCCACTATTTATTGATCACTAAAGTTGTGCCACACACTCCAATACATGTGTACCAGTTTGAGGAATAATAATCGGCTATCATAATGTGACCATTGGCTTAATATATACCATGTAGACATGGTGCAAAGTTCAAGTTACAGCTGTATGTGTGAAGCATCAGTCTGTAGTTTTTTTTAAGAAAGTGAAATATTATATAATAAGTATCTGCTGGAGTCTTTTCTCCTCTCAGTGTTGCCGTTTCCTGGCTGGATCCGACTAAAGAAACAATCACTGAAACAATTATGCAAAGCTGCTATAGGTGATTTGTAGCCTCGGCAGAAAATCATCGTGAAATCCAAAATGTTCATACAATTGCAATATGATTAAAGTAGGGCATCGAAAACAGAAGTGCAAAAGATAAAGAAGAGCAGAATGCGTGTGTGTGTTTTCAGCCTCCCCCCCCCCCCAATTGAGGCCACACTGTTAAGGTCAGCAGAGTGCGAGGAAGTGCAGCGGGGTGCAGAATGTTGCTGGCACTTAGCTTGGCGCACTTCTGAACCTCGTAGACGTCTGTGGCAAGGACATCGCAGCAAGCATAAATGGGAGTTGATGGCTCCGTTGTTCCGTGTCGTCCGCCGTGCTCTCCACCATACTATTTGGGGACGGCACTACTGAGCGCAGCTGACATGGTGTACGTACATACACAAAGGAGGCCGGCGATATTAAAAGAAGCGTTGCAGAGATATAGAGCCTGACCCGACATTATTAAGACACAAGCTTCAGTTAGCCCGCACAATGTGATGATGGGACGTAATTGATGCGTAATCCGAGAGAGCTTTTCATGCTAGTCCACACAAACATTCTTGTGTCCGACTGCATTTTAGTGGAAGTTTTTTTGTGAGTATTTTTTTGTGGGCTCGTTTTTTTTTCCACCATTTTATAAATGCAAAAGGTTTAATGGAACTTCATGATGAGAGGCCAGAGTGGTCCTGATCCTTCGCTCACCCTTTTTCTACTCAAGACTTTTTTCTTTCTACTTTGCGAATGCATTGTTTTACTGCAAATTATAACCATAAAAAGCCTCTGATCCCCCATTCTGTTAAATTAATAGAATTACGCAAAAAATGTAATGATAGCAATTAAGTCTTGAAAATGCAAATTTTATAGTCAAGGACGATTACCTCATTTATAGCATGTGCTGGAATGATGCCAGACGAAGGTAATTTAGATCCGGGTTGCTCACGGTTACATCATGATGAATATGAGGCGAGCGGGGCCTCATCACGCACCTCAAGCCGCCCAACTCTCAATCAAATGGAGAGGCCGGGGCGGAGTTTAGGGGGATAGAGGAACATGAATGCTGTCAGGGACAACCCTTCTGCAGGAGAGAAAGCCATGCATCAGGAATAAATGGGACTGAGGGAGGAGGAAAACTGCAGGTGTTCTCCAAAAGGTGGGAGTGAGAGGGCATCTCAAATGGCTGCAAAGGGGCACTTCTGCACTGACCATAAGCTTTAAAGGGCCTGCTCTTGACTTCTGTGACTTTACAAATATTATGCATTCCAGCAACTCCTCGGCAGAAGCTGTAATGTATTTTACTACGGATGCTGACATTTTAGAGCGAAATGGATTCTAACACAGGTTTGATGGAAGCCTCCCAGGACGACACTGCTTTGCCATCTTCAGCACGCCCTGTTAACCTCGTAATGTTTATTGCTCGGGATTAAGAATTCACATCTAAACTCCACGCCCCAAATGACATTTAAATGCAAGGATTTTTAAACCGTAACTGCGTTTGGCTGAGTAAAATACCCACGTTAGTTAATTATTCGAGAGAGGCAGCTGGAATGGCATGCATCTTTTATGGGGGTCTGCCTGGTGCCATGATCTCTAATAGCTTAACATTTCACTTTAGCACTCCCTCCATGCTAGTACACTCTTCTAATCAACAACTGTTTTACAAGCTGGAGCGTGACGCAGGGGGCAGCATGGCACTAAGGTCCAAATCTGTCTGACAAAGCAAAAAAAAGAGAAATCACCAGGAGCAGAGAGACTTTCATTTAGTTGTGACAATTTATCAAAACATTTCCAGTGAGTTAACATCTACATCGGGGTTAGATATTTCCCACCTATCGGTCGTATAATGTTTTCACTTGATTTAGTTTGATTTCACCTCCGGGGAGCTTTAATCGTGGAAAAAGCACAGAGATAAAATAAGAGAAATAGCACTAGTATCCCTCCTGTTTCTTTTAAAACTGGAAAGACATTTAACTAACATTTCACCCAGGTCTGGCTATTACACAGTCTATTGACATACATTGCACCCGGGTTGTGCTCTTTCTCAACCCCATCCATCGGTCACACAGATTGTCCCCTGGTAGGCAGAAGGCCTGCGACGTTAATGGAAATGGGGCGATGCTGGGAGCATAGAGCCTGGAGAGGCCTGGATGATCCCTCAGGCCATGGCTGCCACGGGATGAAATAGAGAGACTATTACAGCGGAGTTGTAAAGCCCCACACGCTCCACGCACTATCATAATAGAATATTGATTCTATCAGATGCCAGGCCCGGGCCTGTCCCCGCAATGAAGGAAAGAGCACTAAAGGTCATTGTGTAAAAAGAACAGAGTGGGGGAGAGAGACAGAAGAGCACAGAGGTAGAGAGGAATAAAATAGAGTGGACAGGAAAGAAAGAGTGGACTACTGCTGTTGTGGTACTATTTCTGTAATAAGAGAATGCATCATGCTGTGAGAGTGCGCTATAAAGCCATCAGAAAAAGTAAAAGGACAAGTAGAAATGAGTTCAATACTGTATGAATGAAGTTGAACCAATCTTAACACATTTTTGCTGTTCAATTCAATTATCTTTCTTCTTCTTTTTTTTTTTACATTGCTGCATCTGTCTCCACAGCCATAAGTAACAAGGAAGCAATTTCAACCATTAATTGTTGATCAAGGCGGTTGGGAAAAGCGCCAAAGGAAAAGGATGACAAATAAGCGCCCACCACGCGAACAGCAGTACAAATTACACCACAAGCAGGAGACGTTTATGCTTGATTGGAGCAATTTAATGTTTTCGAACCAAAAAAAAAGCTCGCAAATCCTCGGAGGACAGTTAAGGAAATGACTTTTTAATCATCCAAGGAGCCGCTGTGCCTTGTCTCTCCTGATGGCCCCATATTGAAGACTTAAAGTCATTAGGAGAAGGAGTACTGCGGAGGCCGTTCCTAGCAACAGTTGGACTGATGTGACTTAAAGAGACAACTTTTTATGATGCGACTAGTCTGACCTGAACAGAGAGTCGTTTTTTTTAGACAATTAAAAAATGATTCACTTCTCAATTTAGATGTCAGGTTTTTGTAGGTGTTTTGTTTTGTGCAAGCTTGGATTATAGCGTGCTGACCGCCTTCTACTGTTGGTAACACACTGACCGTGGAAAAGTACCTCATTCAAGCCCACTTCAAAACACGCAAACTATCCCTTTAAAATGTATAGTATGCAGTTTTAATGATGCTTTTAAAACTCCTTTTTTTTTAAACAACATAAGCCATCGCAGTCTGTCTACAACCACCAAGTCAGGGGGAGCGTATGTTCAACAATACCACACTTACATGCACAACACATTAGGAACTTGACTAATCTTTGCTGTGACATTATGGCCTGTTCAAACTTCATGATGAATTCTGTTTTTCCAGGGCCCTTGGAAAATATATTCATGAAATTTCAATGTCCGATGAAAGAAGTCATCTTTTAACCAGAGCTTGACTGTGACATACCATTCCTCATTTCTATGCCAGGCAAGGCTTTATTTTAGTCAAATAAAGATCCATTTGTCTTGTTGTATTTCTTTTTTTTTCAATCCACACACAGCCCCAGTAATTGAACAGCAGTCGTTGTCGAGGGCCTGGGCAAATGAAACCGCTATTGTAGCATCAAAAATAATCAATTTGATGAGTCTTGTATATACTCCCATACTCAAAGTAATGTGATATTGATTTGGCGCTCTGATATAGTACTCCTCTTCGGCACCAGAATGATTACTGGCTTTAGACAAATTCCAGCACAATCTTTTATCCCCCCAGCTTTGCCGGGCCACGTCTTTTGTTTCAAATCACCGTTGCCAAAGCTCCAATTCCACTCCGAGCCAGACTCTGTGTGTGTGTGTTTGTAATGCACTTGGACAATAAAAGACTCTTTTTTTATTGTCAAACAACAGCAGGAATACAATTTGCACCGATCCGTCTGCATCAAACCATTTTACACGCAACTCAATTTGCATCTAAAAGACATGCAATTTCATATAGTGTGCCTCTCTCGCTCTCTCTCTCTCTCTCTCTCTCTCTCTCTCTCTCTCTCTCTCTCTATCTCTCTCTCTTTTACCTTCACACACAAACACACACACGGGCGTACCTTTAAGTTATTATGTTTCATAGTGGTGTGAGGCATTGTGGATGGTAGCTCAGAAAATCTAATACATTATTTAAATCCAAATCACCCTCCCCTGTCCGGCCATGTTATAGATGACAATGACACTGCCTCTCTCTCACACACACACACACACACACACACACACACACACACACACACACACACACACACACACACACACACACACACACACACACACACACACACACACGCTCTCTCTCTCTTTCTTTCTTTCTTTTATCCCTTTTCTTGCTGTCTTTATCCCTCTTTTCCCTCTGTATCAAAGAGATGCCAAGGACCAAAACAATCACAAGGATGGAGTGATGGTTGAAGCGTAAGGTGAAGGGATACGGGATGATGGATGCATGGACGGATGGATGGAATTCAGGGATGGAGAGACAGAAAGTTAGATGAATGAAAGAGAAGGAACGGGAGAGATGAGTGATGGGAAGGAGGGATGACGAGGGAGAGAAGGAGGCTGCAGAGGAAGATGGAAAGATGGCAGGCCTCAACACCGGGCCAGTCCGTATTGATTAGTGTGTGTAATAAAGAAAACGACACACTTGGCCCCAGAGAGGACATGGTTCACTTTGTGTCTGCTTTAACAAGGAGTGTATGTGTGTGTGAGTGTGTGTTTGAGATCCGAAGCCACTAAATATGCCGATGCGTGCATTTTACACAAAGAAATGCCTATGGGTGTCTACAGAAATGAATATATGAAAAAGCATGTGTGTGCGTGTGTGTGTGTGTGCGTGTCTATTTGTTTGTGTCGGCCCATGTACAGAGCATGCAAGCGTGTGTGTTTGTGCACGCTGCAGGCTGCATCCCCTATGTGCCGTGCATGAAAACACCTCACACACACAACGGGGGCCTGCTCATGGAAAAATCAATACGCTGGTGATAGAAATATGCTAGAATGTTCTCGAGGTGAGAGATTGATCTGAGCTCCACAGAGGGTCTGTCCAAAACCAAATAATGGTTAGGGGCCAGCGACCTCCAGAATCTCGACAGAAAACAATAATTATTACCACACCGCGTATGCCTGAACTAAGCATAAAGGACACGATCAATGAAGGCTAAATGCTAACTCTGTAAAGGTGGTGGCTCAGCATTCAGACAAAAACAATAATTAGGTCCGCACTGTAATTGTCAAGATTGGTGTTTTTAAGGGTCCGTTCACCCAGATGACAAAAAAAGAAAGAAAGGATTCTCCGCGTGTAACTCGTCATGCAGGAAGTTTTGCTATTATTAATCCAGGTTTTGTGATCCATCCATCAACTTTTTTTTTCTTTCCCCCGAGCCAACACAATACAACAGAGATGAATGGAATTTCATTTGTGGTGCTCACAGCGCGACTATTTCTTTGGTAGAAAGTACTTCTGTTTCCGGCACATAAAACAAAAACTGTTCATTTTAATAAAGTGACCCTTTAAAATGACCATTAACAGGGCATATGGCTCTAATGTTACACTGTATAGTGCCCGGCCTTCCTGAAAACTGAATTAAAGTTTGATAAAACCTTCAGTTCCAGTTTCTACGTCAATTACCACCATTTTATGACAGACCCATTTAACATTAGCAATAATCAACACAAAGACTTCTCAACTTTTACTTGATTCTTTAAGTGATTAAACCTAGAAAGTTTATTGACGACTATAACACAGAATGTCTTCCAAAAATAAGGATGAAATGAGCCAAAACAACCTGCATCATGATCCTTGCATACTGCCTGTAACCAGCGTCTGGTTACATAATGCATATTCAGTAGAGTTGGATGCACGTATGCATGGCTGCAGTAGCCACTGGTTTGGCTCTCCAGCACCTTGCACAATGCATGAGCAACAGAGCTGCACACAGTGCTCCTACTCTATGAATAAATCAGATAAAGACGACTTGTTCAAGAGGAGGAATGTGTGTTTCAAGTCAGATCGAAATCAAATGCATAATGTGTTTAGGTCACAGATCCATAGACAGACTCTTGGCATTCCTGTTGGGGATGCCCGTGTCCAGCTCGGCCCTGACCGGTGCAGTAACACAAGCTGTCTGTGTGGAGAGCGAGCAGGCAGACAGACGGATAGAGAGAGAGAGACAGCCAAGCCGAAACCCTGTGCTGGTGTGAGGAGGTCTAGTTGCTCTGTGAGGCAGCAAACTATCTGTGCCCAACCCTCATCATCAGGCATAGCCGGATGAAAATAGGATCTCAACAATATTTAGTTATTTTATTCAATCACGCTACAGGAGGCGACTGGTTTCCATATCAACAAAAGTTGCCGGACCGAGTCCAGCGTAAATGTTTGGTTCAAAATAGTGTATGAAAACGCCCAAGTCAAAATAATAAGTCGTTCTTGTTAATCCCAAAGGAAACTTCTTTTCTCAAGGCTGGATTGGCCAACAGAACATCATGATATTACCTAGCCAGCCCATCATCAGCACAGCCTCTTTTTGAGTGATGAGTCTCCTACAGGAACCAACAGCTGTATGTGCAAATCATGCATATAAATCAATTACTGGGGCCCTATGTACTTTAAACGCACCCATTAATTAAGCAATGTCAAGCACAATGAACCGTGAAGTTCATTACATTTTTAGCATTCAAACCCGGGATTATTTGAAGAGTGCACGAGAGAGCGAGGGAGACGGGTTTTACCTAGTGATTATCCCCATAGCTCACTGTCGGGCAGACGCCAGCGGAAATGTTCACGAAAGCTGTTGCGAGAGGAGACAGAACAGCAGCGGGCTGTCTCAGCAATCGACAAAACACGAAAGGGTTGATCAAAAGGAAAGGAACAACAACAACTACAAAATGATGGCTGTGCCTACTTTTGAGCTTTCAACAACAACAACAAAAACTGGCACACAACCATCCATACAAGTTCTACCGGGAGGATTGATGTGAGTCCATTTCTTTTTCTCACTTGTCATTTTGTCACAGCCAGTGAGATTGTATGTGTGCGAAGTGCTACGGAACATCCATTCTGTGAGTGATGTGTGGAGTATATATCTACATCAGAACAATTTTTTAAATTTCATCAAGTGACGATAAGAATCAACAAAACTGAGGGTTTTCTTCCAACAGCAATATGCAGGTGTTGCAGGAGATGTGCGTGTGTGTGTGTGTGTGTGTGTGTGTGTGTGTGTGTGTGTGTCTGCATGTGCGTCTGTGACCTCTGTGTCTGTTCGTGCCAGGCTGTAGTTTGGTTCAAGTTGCTGTGAGATGACAGGAGAGGTTGGGGGTGTTGGGGGAGTGCAGAGAGGAGAAGCTGGGCCCAGCTGCCTGGCATTAAGCAATGACCTCTGCATAATGAAAGATGGCGACAACATTTCCCACTCATTACAAGGTTCCACAATGTGACAAGATTTGCATATTCATATATTTTCCCCCTCCACCTCCCCACCCTGTTTTTTCACCGCAAATTATTATTTTTTTCCCTGTGAGCAGGACATCTGCCTCCCTGACACTGCTCTGGAAGAGGAGAAATAAATAAATGTGTGTGCAGAGAGGCACATGATCTATCCAGATGCCACAGAAATATGGCACGATGTTGACATCTCCGCACACCCCGACCGTGTGTGTTTTCCACGGCTTAAGCACCAGGAAATCATGTTCGGGGTCAGTGGAGAAGAATGCAGTTTGGGCAGGAAAACCTGACAGAGGTCTGGAATGTAAATCTGGTTTGTGTATTATTGTTCGACCACAGTGACATAAATGCCACCGTAGTTCATGTAACTGGCTTGGTCTAATCTTAAATCTGAGGTGAGTTTCCTTTGTATAAATTATTATTATTATTAATAAAAGATGGTATAATGAAGAGAGCCCTAAAACACACATATGTACAGTCAAAAGTTACAAATCACAAATTAAAGTCTTTATTTTCTTACATTTTAAATGTATGTTAAAACAGCGGTTGAGATTTTTTCAGAAGAATAAAGAAGAAGTCAAGACATACATTAGGTTACAGACATTTAATTGTCAGACTTCCCTGATGGATACTATTCTGTTTCCTCTGATCAAACAACATCAGAACAGCAAGCCCCTCCACTCTGTACAAGACACAATTACATTTCGACATCAAACAAAAAGATGCCACAAATAAAGTTGGGTGAGTAGAAGTATATGCAAACGCAGTAAATGTACAAAGTTCTTCATCAAAAGAAATGCATTGGTATGTGCTTTAAAAAAAAACACACAGCAAAAGTGGGAATTTGAATCCCTTTTATTTCGTTGGTAACTTTAATTCAAATGAATCAGGCTGAGCTGTACCCGCCAACCGTGCCAGAAGAGTCGCCGGTCTCAACGTGCAGCATAACGATCACCGCAGCACTTCTGAATACAAACTGTTTTATGTGAACACCTCAAGCTGAGGGCTACATAAATATAGAATTAGACAAAGTGTTATTTTTTCTTCTTTTTATGTTTTATTTTCCCCCCGATTTTTCACACTCTCCAGCAACATCCCAGGTTGGGTTGGCTCTAAGCAGATGCAGGCACTTACTTCAAAAAGTTGCAGCTCCCTTATGATAGCTCTGCAAAAAGGTTTTCTTTTAACTTAAATCAGCAAATGTGCGGAGCAGAGACCTAGCGGCGTGTTTCTCTCCCCCAGAAATAATTGCTCCCAGGGATCAATTTGAAATTTAAATCGTGGCGAAATGGTGTTTGTCATTAACAATCAAATATTTGAACCGTTGAAATACCTTTGCCCCCACCGTATCTGCACCGTCTGGCCCCAGTTGGAAACTATTGCAGAGGGCATTGTTTTGATGATGAACTGAAGAGTTGGTGATACTCTCAGAAAACATCAAACAAGAGAAAAAGCAGGAGTATATTACAAAAAAAATCATCAAATATAGATTTATTTAACACTTCAAAACACACCAGAGCTATTTGTATGCGTTTCAGCTGTGTTGAGTTTGCTTCTGAGGCCAACATCGTGTTGCACACATACTGTACTATTGAAAACAGACATACAGGGGAAATAAAAAGAACGGGAGAGTTGGGTAAGAGGATAAGAAAAACACGGATAGGGAGAGAGGTAGTAAGGTAGGACAAATGGAGAGAGAGAGAGAGAGAGAGCGAGAGAGAGAGAGAGAGAGCTTTCTGTCATCTCAGAGCCAGCGTCTCTGCTTAATGTTCATTAGGGGGCTGATTGAATTGGGGGGTGTAGCGCTGTCACTGTTAATGGAGTGATCTCTAATTGGAAGGCATTAGCTCTATAGGTTCTGGCGAGTGTCAAAGGCAGACAGAAGGACAGGAAGCAACACCAGAGTCTACCACGTCCTGCCAATGCTGAAAATACACCAAATTAAACAAAACGTCATTATCTGTTGAGCGTTGGCACACAGTGGACACAAACAATCAATGCAATCCCTGTGTAATTATGCCGACATGTTGTGCTTTCCTCAGTTTGTATTGCAGATGGACTGATAAATCTAGAGCCGCGTCGTCTAATTTATCTAAATGTTTCAGGCCCGGGGAGGCCCGCGTCTCCATCAGAGCCGCTGATGATCAGAAACAGAGGCGTTAGGTGTGAGAGAGAATGTGTGTCCATATGCACTGTGCACCCCCGGGCCATGGCTGGGATGGTTTAAACACGGAGGTGAAACGCAACTTCAAGGTGTGTTTTTCTGGTAATGACGGGCGCGAATGGTCGCTATCGCCATCCAACAAGACCAAGAACTTGATCTGTAATGGCTGCCCATAAAGGCGAATCATCGTCAATGAAAATGACAGGTTATTAAGATCCGATCTTAGGGAAAGGGGTGGGGGCTATGGCTTTAGTATGATAGGTTAGCCATCTATAAAACCTTTAAAGCCTGGCCCTCAACGACATCAGTCCCGATTCCCATCTCCCTGCGCCCCGTGCCAGAGACACATGCTAATAAGCTCACAACCTTTAATTAAGCAATATGTGTAAGTAGGCAGCCATTATGGCCTGATTTGTGAGCCACTTCATTACACTGAGCACCGGCTAGCAGACACATATTCAATACAAATCAAGCCGGCCTGAATATTATCCTGCTTAATGTGAGGCCAATATTGATATTTTATCACTCGTGTTCTGATTAGTGAATTTTAGAATCTTCATTTTTCAACGTGTTGAGACAGCGCCGAACACCTAACGACCTGCATTCACTGGAAGTGTTGCTGGACGTTGTTTATTAGGTTACAAACTGGTTCACAAATACTATTTGTGTTTACTTGCTGGGGGATGACAGAACAAAACAATTTACAATACTGTCTTTGGTTGCTGTTATTCTGATGAGTCCACTTTCAACAAGGCTGTAAAAAGGTGTTGTACCCTGGAATTGCTACACAAATTTCATACTGAGAAAAAAAAGTTCTTGAAAAAAGTTTACGAGATCCTTTGTACCACATTTTCCAGCTGACGGCAACAATACAGCACATTTGAATCAGTGTTTTTGATATTTAAATCCTACAACTATACAAAAAGCAAAAAATGATTCAAGAAATGTAACAACTACTGCAGTATGTTGCAGAGGCCTCAAGTCAAACAGACGCTTGATGAGATGACTTACATTAGTTTAGGCTCCAACTATTTCTTCCTTTGCTTTGGTTTCATTGGTTGAGGTCTTGAAGTGCAAAACTGGAGCCACACCCACTTCCTCCTACTGGCTCAACACGATTGGACCCTGAGGGAACGAAACACCTGATGAAACTGTGCAAATTCTGCTGAACAAACAGCAGGTATAGGAAAAAGGTTTACACAAGTAAGAAGGTCACATGTGTGTGTGTGTGTGTGTGTGTGTGTGTGTGTGTGTGTGTGTGTGTGTGTGTGTGTGTGAGAGAGAGATGAGGTGAGGTGATAAGGACTATTGAATGTGTACTTTGTGTGCTCTGAAATGTAACACTCACGCCCAAATACTTTCGTCCGTTTCCGTAGCTGGTGCGGGGCACTCGTGTCTTCCTTGTCCTCTCTCTGAATGGCCGAGGCCTCACCCGGGATACAGGGCACCATCCTGGTTGCCCTGTCTGACCCTTCCACGTCACCAATCACCTTCAGAAGAAAAACGCACACGGCCCGCGGGAGTCAGCAGGGCAACATGAACGGAAGCTAAACAACAAATGAACAGTGCATGGACTGTTTCCGGACACCCAAGGGGGCCGTATATGCATCAAGCATCTCAAAGCACAGGTTGAACTTGGATGACAGTGAGTGAGATTGGCAGGAGAACTGCTATTTTGCTCGAGGCCTGCGACTAGTGTTGTCATGCATAGTCTCTACCTCTGTCCTGGTGCTTTGAGTGAACTTGGAGGAGAAGCAGAAATGGAGACTTTATATGACACACTACCTCCAGTCCCAGAGGGGAAACAGCTCCCACAACTCTGGTGTTGGCCTACTTACTGTATGTACAGCGATATGAAATGCAACTTAAATCTCATTGGTATAAGCCATGATCAAATGAAAGATTAAGCTATAAATATATCAGGAAATGCATTCAAATAACTAATGAGCAGACATTTAAACAAAAACAAAGATGGGTTCATTCAAAACGACGTCTGCATTCTTTCCACACATTCATCAGCTCTAAATATGACAACAGCATCAAGTCGTTAAAAGGTAGGCTGGCACTTTTCTAAATTTGCAAATTACACAGATAGAGCAGCAATTGAGCAAACTTGAAAAATGTGCCACATCGTGCTTCTTTATCTAAAACTAGTATAAACCTGTCAGATAATTACATGCAATGTGCTTTGGAGAAGTCCTCCTGCTAAGCAGATATAGCTGCCAGGGAGGCATTAATCTCCTCATGCAACATACAGTATGAAGCCAAGGACACCCCCCCCCCCTCTTTCTCTCCCTCTCTGTGTCTCTCGTAACCACACACACGCACACAGACACCCACATGCAGAAAAGACATCACTCACAACGCATAGAGAGCACACTCACTTCCTGTATAAATCATATTCATATTTCTGAGGGCTGCCGATGACCTCACGGCAAATGAAGCGTGGGTCCTCAGCTCCGCAGCGGCAATCAAATGTGCAGCAGAGTAATTACAAAAGAGGGGTAGGAGGGAGAGTTGATGCGGTTTGTCAATTAATGTTGCTGCAAGGTGTTTTATTTTTATTTTTTCCAAAGGTTAACTTCTTCATATTCTCCGCATGATAAATTAGGTCAATATTGATGAGGTGTCCCTCACGAAAGGACAACCCGCTGTACTTCACCTTCCATTTCTCATATCCTCTGATCATCACCAATCGTCAGTATTATCATCGCAATCATCAGCTTTGTCACCGTTATTATGAAAATCGACAAACTATAAGGGGATATCCTCTCCTTAATTATACAAAACATGCATAATACAACACAGTCCTCCCTGCTGAGGTTGTGATAATGAAATACCGTACACTTAAAACCTTACGATGTGAATAAACTGCATACTTTTTGTTTCTGCAAATGGTTAAGCACATCCCCCCCCCCCCAAAAAAAAGGGAGAGAAAAACTAAACACAGCTGAAATTGCAGAGAATAGTGTTTTTATTTATACAAGTCGCTGGAGATGCTCATCATCAGCGTTTTTTCCGAGCCATAAATAATTTGCGGAGAGAGGTAATATTCAAGCTGGCAGAGCCTTAGTTGTGCATCTTTAATGGAAGTTTTACAGAAGCAGAGCCAGTTCTTGCATATGCTGCTGCCTCCCAGATGGAGGAAAGGAGACAAAAGGGGCACAGTTGGCTTGTCCTATCTTTTTATAAGTCCATCGACACTTAAATGCTAGCCCCGGAGAAAAAACGACACAGGGGGACATAAACCCACTGTGGTTTTAGGAGGGAAGATAATGACTTTGCCTGCATTAATTTCAACATCAGCCATCTTGTTTCCTCAGACAGAGTGGTTATGAGGCCTTCTCTGAAGGTCCTAGGTTATATAGATGCATTTCCCTGCATAATTTCGGCCCTAACAGTTGTTGTCAGCAGTGCATTTTGCGAGTTGGCAGCTGGGGAACATCTGTTTATAGGTAATGAGTGTTTGAAAAGCTACACCTCACTTTACCTTTAATGTCTTTTATTGGAGCACACTGATGGGAACGTAGCTTTAACTTTTTGTATTGTTGTGATTCAGCGAGAAGATTCCTTCAACATGGTCAATGTTACAAACACCTGCCCTGGGCAACGCGCTGAATGGGAGCATATGATGGATCATTAATATTAACTTTCTTTAAACAGAATTCAATATGCAAGTCAATAAAGACTTCATTATCGTTATGTTTTTTACTCCACACCCACAACTCCTACCACTGCGCTCCTACTTCTCGCTAACGATGCAACACCGAAAGACCAAAAAAAAAAAAAACTTTCAGTCAACATTGCTGCTTCAATGATGGCTGAATAAACAACAGAAATATTGAGTTTCTCATGACTCTTGCTCATGTTTCTCACTCTCCAGCAAATCAAACAGGGCACACCTCGCTGTTCCGTTCGGTTCAAACAGTGTCTAACAGTGTCTATAGCTCAGGGCACTTCTTCCAGGACTTGCTTTTTAATGTGTTCGTTTAGACACATTTTGGATGTAAATTTGCGTGTATTTTGCAGAGCATCTGGCCCCTTGAGCTATGGTCATGTTAGTCTAAGGGAGGAGCGGGTCCTTCGGGGCACTGGCGGCCAGGACACTGCCTGAGACAACAGAGCTCTTTAAAGGAAATGAGCCGTCTGTCAATATTTCCTCAGTAAATGGAAACAGACTCCTTAAGTAGGATTAGTCTTTTTTTACTTAACGGGGAGAGAGGAGTCATGTTAATACACAGTAGAATGATGTCTTTTTGCCACTGTCGTCCTATTTCAACTGTCATCTACGCAGACAACGTCAATATTTCACAACAGAATATATAAAACAATGAACATATTGAAGATACTACTACTCATAATGATAAGCAGAAAACAAAAAGTGTGCAGAGTAGGCTACATGTTCTAAATTGACATGTTGATAAAAAAGTAATGATACTGATAGGTATACATTTGATATTTCCACAGCGGCTTTTATATACATACATACATCAGCATATTTGGCTGAAAGTCAAACAAATGACATTATTTTTTTATTGCCAAAATGAATTGGATTCCTGCTATATAATACTTAATCTGGTAACATAGCAGTGTAAATACATCACCATGAAACGTGCTATTGGATAAGTGAATATAGTAATAAGCCTATTCAGGAAAACCCATAAAAATTGCTTTAAAATGTCATAAATAAAGAACAGAGAGCAACTTCTCTGCATCACTATGGTCACTGCATCGCATGCAGTAGTAGAGCATTTTTCTATTTCATTCTATATATATTTTTTTAATCTATTTAATTTTTGTAGAAGTGCCTGCACGGCTGTTATTTCTCTCCGAGGAGCTGTCACCTTACATCTGAAGGCCAGTTTGTACACAGCACCCTGTCACAGTGTGCGTACCGCTGCCAGAATTATAGAAAGCACTAATAAAATCAGCTCAAGTGTTCTTCCGAGTGCTGGGGATGCCCTTTGGTGATTCCTGGATCTTGCTCTAGCCATAGAAAGAAAAACCAGTCTATATATTCAGGAGAGGATTAGTTTTGAATATGTAAAGTGGGGGTCCGCGCTGCGAGGCCAAGGGGAACGGCATAGTGCTCTCTCGGCGATGCTGCGCGTCGGTGTTATCGTCGGTGTTATCGCTCCCCACTACCAGCGGGTGAAAGAGGATGCCATCGGCATTTCTTGCTACTGGACGTCCCTGCCTGTTACGTTGCAAGGAACAGACAGCAACACCCAAGGGACACGGTGTGTGTGAGAAAAGAGAGCAACAGAGCGATAGAGTGTGTGTGTGTGTGTGTGTTTTTTTCCAAGGACAGTAACACCTATCTTTCACTTAAGGTGGCCTCTATGAAACTCCCTTCACAGTTAGAATAGAGAGTCAGCACAGCGGTAATGATTTTAGACAGCAGAAATGGCAGGAATTCATTATTTTACCCAGTTAGGTAATGTTTCGGGTGTCGGGGTTGTGTGTGTACTAAATCGGCATCTGCAATTGTGTATGATATTTTCATAACAGGTTTTTTTTCCACAAGAAGTGAAGATCTGTGTGCGTTTGTCTGTGTCAACGACTGTGTGCTGTTTGGCTATGAACAATCCACCCAGATGTCTCATCTGCTATGCACAGGTCTAGAGGCTACATGTGCACACACACACACCCAGACAGTGCGACACCAGTAATAAATATACCATGCTGTGTGTTTACTCACATAAGCTCACCATCACTCAAATTATGACGGAGAACCATTAGAACGCAAAAGAGCCTCAGAGCTAATTGTTAGCGCCTATAACCCCCCTCCTTCCTCACTCCTCTGACATTCAAACATCAAAATATTAATTTAGTTTGGGATGATCCAGGTTGCTCTTGGGCGACTGACAGAAATGATTGAGGAAAGGAATGACTTTGTGCGACTGCAGCAGGAGTCACAAAGCACTACTTTTAATGAGGCACCAATCGGTGGATCCGTGTGTTTCTGACCTGTCTCGCAGGTGCTTGAAGGACGAGGAGCGAAATAAATGTGGCAATAATTACAACGCACGGCGCAGCGAGGCAGCCTTGTGTGCTTTCTTTGCTGTCAAAAGTTACATTTCAACACAAAGTGTTACATAGAATGAGGCGCTGGGATCTTTAACATGCCATGTAGATTGTATATGGCTGTTACTGGCAGAAGAGACGTAGGCAAAGGTGAGTTTTGTTGACTTAGTTGTAGTCAGGAACAGTTGTATTCACATGATGAACTGAGTCTCCATTTGTTTCTCGGGGCAAATCCTTCCTGACATTTTTGGTTTGAAAAGAAGAAATCATTTCAAATCTGTTTTTACCCGAGGAAAGAAAATGGAATCTGTCATGGTTGTTCACCCTTTCAGACCACAGAGCTGTACTGTTGTCTTTTTTATTGTTCAGAAAGCAGAATAAGGAACTACTTTATGCATCCATTTCTGCCCTCCCCTTCTTAGAAAGGAGGACGGAGGAGAGAGGAGAGAGGAGAGAGGAAAGGAGGGAGTGTTTACCAAACCTCCAACTCATTTCTCCACCCTTTTCCTCTCTCTTTCTTTGTCCTCCACTCTTCATTTGTCTTTATCTTAAGTTGCAAACTTCAGTTGGAGAAGGGCCTTGTACAAAACTCAGCTTGACCAGATCCAGACGCAGATGGAAATTATTTTCTTTCATGAAAACAACTGGTTTAGAGGATTGTGCAGCTGATATGTGCTCTATCTAATGTTATTTGTGGCCAGTTAATTCATACAGTGTACTTCTAAAAGTACCCTTTTCATATTGCAGTGAATTCATTGTAAATTGAAGTATTTTGTCAAAATGTTTTGCATACAAGATGTTCATATCCCACCTCAATGATAGCCCCATCCGGTTGTCGGAGGAAGTGCCTGTATCTTTGTTTCAGCCCACTTAGGTAGAGGGTGTAGACTGCCACATGGGTGCTGGTCTCGCCCTCTGGTCGAGCTGCACCCTCCCTTGGGAGGTCGGTAGGAGCTGCAGCGCCTGCCAGTGGGTCTTCCACTGTCCAGATATAGTCATAGACCGCCACCTAATCATGCACAAACACGAAGGGAGATAACGATAGATTGAGAGCAGGCAGGGAAAAGTCTTTGTTGTACGTTTGTCCGAAAGTTTGTGGAAAGCTCTGATACTCAAGGCTTCAAGGTGGGCTGCTGAATAGTATTGCATTGACAAGTTCTGTCGTTGGAAAATCTGAGAGGATATTAAAGAAATGCTTTGAAATAGAATTGAAATGACGGAAGTAAGAGGGATGATATGTCGAGTGCATGTGAAATATATACAGTCGGCACATTCGGTCAAAATCCTACACAAATACAAGTGTCAGTAACTTTATTTCATTGAGAAAACTGTGGAGAATTTCAGCATTAAACACATTATCAGTACGATTAAATAACCCCCCTATTGATGAGTAGAAGTGTCACAATAATCATATGTTAGTCACAATATGTTTACAATATTCTTGCTTATAGAAGATATTATGTGTTACAGTATATTAACTAATTGAATGTATTAAATCATAAAAGTACAGTCACTAAAGGTATTAAAACACTGTAAGAATAGTTTGAGGGTCAGTCAGGGAAACTGGTGGGACATGCAGCAAATGGAGGATGTGGTCAGTGGGGAGGACAACTGACCAGAGGCGGAGTCAAGAAATGTTTTGCAAGGAGCAAAGCTGTTTCGCTAAAGGATCGATCCAGGGAGGGGACAGAATTCGAATGGAGCCAATCACTGATCAATGGAGGATCAGTCACACGTTTTATGACACATAAGAGACTGTTCTGGAGAGAATTCCTCAGACCACATCCGCTCTCGTTTTTCAGTACCTGAATTCAGACCTGTGAGTGAGATGCGTGCGTGTGGTCTCTGTTCTCGAGAACATTACTATTGATAGTTGGGCACTAGGAAGCTCTAGGAAGCTCGCAGCAGAAAAGTCCCTGCGGCCTGCAGGCTCTCATCCTTTTGGTTTTTAAACCCTAACAAAACCCATGTACATCATGTTAAAATCAGCCTGAACCTCACCTTGTAAACTGCTGAGATGTTCATTTTAATTACATACAACTGCAGCCACCAGATAAGCACCACTGGCGTACAGTACACCAGCACGCTAATTCCTAGCGGTGCATGAGTCCTATGGGGCCTGATCTGTGGCAGGTAAAGAGACAGGTTGTGTTGGTGATCATGCATACATAATCCGGCTGGCTGGCTTGTTTATGACTCTTTGTGTGTGTGTGTGTGTGTGTGTGTTTGTGTGTGTGTGTGTTTGTTGGGAGCTTACACACCTGTAATGCGCTGCCCTTCTGTATTAGGGTGAGACACGGGGAGCAAGCGGAGCGTGTAACATGTTATATAGGTCATGTAACTCGAAGTCATCCATGTGTGAAGATCATGGAAGCTCTCTCCCACTCCGATGGTGTCTGCCGGTGAATGTTTGAATGTGTGCTGATACATGCATCACGGTAGAGCTTATACATCATCGTATTTACTCAAAGACAGAGTTCCATACGCTCCGAGAGTAAATGTAATGACAAGATGACAAAACAGCTTTGTGCCTTACGTAAATCCCAATTCATGCTCCAGACTGCCAGGCAGAGGTAGTTCCCTGTTCTTAGGCCTCAGTGAGTGCATGGTTTCAGTTGTGTGTGTGTGTGTGTGTGTGTGTAAAATACTTTGTATGAGTGTGTTTGTATGTGTACCTGCATGTGCTATAGGCAGCCACATGGGCCACAATTCAAACTTTAACCTTTACACCACAGACTCGGAACAAGGTAAGGCAAGGCAAGTTTATTTGTGTAGCACATTTCAACAACAAGGTAATTCAAAGTGCTTCACATGAAACCATTAAAAGCATAAAGGCAAAAGTAAAGGAGATTTAAAACATACATTGAAACAATAATCGATGTCTCCCTGAGACATTACGCTGCACGCAATCAACCATACACTGCCGCAATTCTGCAATTACTCGCTCACAAACAGCGGAAACCTCATGCACACACACACACACACACACACACACACAAAGTTGGAGCAATAAAGAGGACGTTTTTCAAGTGGTTTCTAAAATCCAAGGTGACCCTCCAATTGGCTGCGTAATTATGATTCGTCTAAAAATACAGAAAAAGGAAAAAGGCAAACTCATTCAGGGGGCCGTCAGTAGCAGGGTCAAGCTGAAGGAGAGGTTTAATTTGGTGGTGTATCGCTGTCACCCCACACTTACAAACAGTTAGCCAAACACAACTCCAGGCACTTCACCGAGAAAACAGTGGGAGCCATTACCCCACTCGTAATTAGAGACATTGCATAAACTGCAAACCAGGCAGCCCCATGAGTAGAAAGGACCTCATTGTCAAAATGTCAAAGAGTCACGAGTGCAGAGAGAGAAAGAGAGAGAGGAGCAGCTGAGAACATTTAGGTGTGTGTGCATGTGTGTAAGGGGGGACGCAGGGATGCATCTCTTCAACGCTAATTAAGACGCTCATTAGTGAAATCGCCTCAACTGCGCCTTGCCTCTAGCTTGGCCTCGGCTCACACTGGGGAAAACTGATTACCTGAATTCCTTAAGTAATCAGCACCTCTGCTAGGCAGCAATCACTCTGTTTGGATAGTGTGTAGGTTGATTTGCTGTTTTTTTTTTCTTTTTGAGGAAACACAAATAGGAGTGTGCAGAAAATCCTAGATCTCTTCCTATATGGGGGTCCTCAGCTTGTTCATCATAAAGTCAGAAATCATAAACATTTAAAGTGACAAATGTGGAGAGAACCGAATAAGAAAGCATTCTTTCCCGCTGTGCTGGCCACAGGAAGTGTGCCTATAACCAAGCTGTACAGTGGTGATAGAAACACCACGTATTCAGCCGCTGTACTCAAAGTCACTTTGGTTACACACACCTGCTTAAATACCCCAGTGTGCTGTGCATGTGTATGTATTTTGGCTTGCATGAAAATAGATTTTTTTTTCAATGTTAGCCATGCCACCATCCTACGCTAATTAGCACGTGAAATCCAGTTGACAAGACCAGACAAAAGCTTGAAAAGGTGTTTGTGTGTTCGGTTTGGGTGATGCCATTTCATGCAATGCACCATGGCTCTCAGGATGCATCATTGCTGAGACACAAAAAAGGAAAGAGCATTAGAGGGCCTGTCTGCTCTACACTACTCGGTTCTGGTCTGTTGTGTTGCGTTATGGTGCTAGCCTGGCTTCTAGCCCTAGCTTGAGTGCTCTCTCCACTCCACCATTGTTCCATTTGATAGCACTAAGTGACTGATTTAGGTCCAATGCCTGCATGGAGCAGACAGGCCAGCTGTGGGTTAAGCAGATAGCATTCAAGTGAGCTAACCCAATTCAAACCCAATCAAGCCGGGATTTATTGTTGGGGTCTGTATTTATAAATCTGATAGAGTCCGCATCAGTCCCTTGACTTGCATCAGGAGAGACGGGCCTTATTTCTTTTAGCGGGGGACTATAAACGGCAAACCATGTTTTCCAGCAGGGACATAAATTTCAGGATTTGTAGACATTACCGCAAATGCGCATGAATAATGGGGAGGGAGGGACAGGGGCACAGGAAGTGGAGATGGCACAGCTGCAGACATGGCTCCATGGTTCACAAATATAGTCTGCCTGTCTTTCTGGGAGAGGATGCGATTTCACACCAACCAAATCACAACATACCACATATGAATGCAGAATAAAAGCAGTCAACACTTAAATAGAGGCGTCTGTGGATAGCTTTTATTTCTAAAAATGCACTGTGACTTGTAAGAACATTTGACTGACCTGTCAATCATTTAAATTCAAGTGTGTGCACATGTCATTCATGAGATGGATTTGGAATTCCTTTGCTGTTTTGTTAGTTTGAGGCCAACACTGCCTCAGAGACAAAAGGATAAATGCGCTACATTTTTAAACAGGATATTCTTTTGTGTTACATATAAAAAAAAGTGACCCATATTCATACCTAAATTAGGATTTTAGCTTGCAACTAACAGCTAAAAAGAGGGCAGACAGTTTCTGGGAATTAAATAGTCATTTTTCATTGGGTGACAGACTGGTCTAGTAATAGCTGTGTCTGGGGTAGGTTCCTTGACTGTCACAAATATCAATGTCTGACATTTTCCTCCATAGTGTTACATGTCGTACATAAACACGGTGTCTAGAGTTGACCGTTATTAAAAGAGGACATTTCCGCCGTCCGGCACGGTTCCAAAACTTGACCCCATGTGGAAAACTTTGCCGTCTTCAAACGGTAATCAAAGCATTGTGTCAAAATGCGAAAGCAATCATATGCCGAATGAGCAAACTCACCCGTGTTTAACTCATGCGCGCTTTAATCCACCATTTTGAGAAGACTACCAGAAGGGGGGACGCATCGCTGATTAATAAACACAAACTAACAAGGCCCCAGAGTGAGCTATCCATAGGCATTAAATATTAAGCTTTTATTGGGAGTGTGAGTATACATGTGTGTTTGAATGCATTTGTGTGTGATGTATGAGCACACACTGTATGTACATGTGCGTGTGTGTGTGTGTGTGTGTGTGACTGAACTGAAGGGAGGAGAGAAGGAGAAGTCTCTATGGCCAGGCAGACTGAGCCAGGCTGGCGACTGTCCAGGACAGGAGCCTAAGGCGTGGGCACGAACAGGCCTGTCAGTCCCCCGATCCTTTAATGATTGATCCAAACTAGATAGCCATCATTACCATTCGTGCACTCTCTCTTCCCCAGGTCTCCCTTCCTCTGTCTAATTTTACCTTCCATTTGCATGTTCCCATGGACTAATTAAATCTTTCCCCTCTCTCCGTCTCTCTACCTCTCTCTCTCTCTCTCTCTCTCTCTCTCGCTCTCTCGCTCTCTCTCTCTTTCTCTCTCCGTGTCCACTGGTATGAAAAATAATGCAGCACTTTTTTGGCAAATTATTATGTATGAAATGTGAGGGCATAATGTATTCCAGTTGGTTGAAGTTCTCCAGACCTCGTCTGTAATGAGCACAACAGAAGTGAGACTTGCTGCACTGCCTGTGTGAATGCCTCCCTTTTCTCGCCTCTCTGTCTCTCTAGCTATCTCTCCTCTTAAAAAGCTGCTGACCATCCCTCTGTCCACCATCCACACACTCTCTTCAGTTTCCAACCCTTTACCGGCTGGGGCTTTCTCCTGCCACTTCCATGATCATTCTTGGTTTGTAGTTCTGTCCCACTTGGCTTTAATTTACAGTGTGAAAATAATTAGAATCTCACTTTTGCGAAGACTGGAGTGAAAATGTAAACAATGCTTCCCTGCGGGCGGGTGCTTCATCACTTTGACAGGTGCATTTGAATTTGCCTGGGTGGCGGACAGGCTTGGTTATTGATGTGTCAGTCGTACATGGAAGCCCCTGTTGTGGCTGGGACTACGGTTGGGACCGAGACTAGGGACGAGATTGGAGGTCCGTTGAGTGGGGGATGTAGGTTTAGATTTGGGGGGAAAAAACAAACAGAGAATGGTGTTGGTTCTGCACCTGGTACTTGGGATGGGGCTGTGGCTGGTTCTGGCTGAGAACAGATTCATAGCTGTAGTGAGGAGAGGGCTGAATGCGGCAAAGTGCTAATACCTGGAGGAGGCTGGAGTAAGGAAGTGAAGGAAGGCTGAGTTTGGCCATGGCTGTTTGGATGGTGCTATCTGTTTTTGGACTTGGCTTTATAGGCTCTAGACCTTAAGTAGTGCATCCTATATAGAAAGAATCATTTTGATTCACATATAGCCTTTGAATGTTTTATAAGGTGCAGAGTCACCTGCTTATTAGCCAATCTTCTGTTCATACATTTTGATGTGTCAAATTAACCAAATCTGAGTCAGAAAAGTGTCTGGGTTTGTTTGAGCAGCTCTGGTTGTTGGTGGGCCCATCTGGACCACTGCAGCATATGCAGCAATGCCAGGCTTGCCTCACACAAACATGGAGGAACCAGGTAGTCAACTCACACAGCAATGGATGAGGCCTCAAGGTGTCCATGATGTTTTTCATTCATGACTGGTTTAAGATTAAGAGGGAAAGGAACATTCTTCTGGATCATGTAAATTAAAAACAATCTCAGGACAATGGAAACTGTTTAGGGATGCTGGGATTGTTGAACCAAATATTCTTTTGTGATAATAGATCAGCATTTTGAGTTGTATGCCTGATAGAAATGGCATATCTGCTCATAACAACTCCATCAACCACCGCATGGAAGCTATACTAAACCGGACCGTTGATTTCTGTGGCCTATCTTGTTACATCTGTTGTATATATTTTGTCACTGTAACATATTTAGGCGTTTTCCATTTGACACCGATTTTTCTGTGCAATCCAAAACAAAAAGCAGTCAGAACATAAACATAAAGTGGGCACACTAGAACAGATAGAGAAGAGAGGAGCGTCAATGAGTATTGCCAAGTGAGAGAAGAGGTAGACATGGTTGCTTCTTTTGTCCACAGATCCTCATCCACACGCACACACACGCACACACACACTCATCTACATGTTAACACACACACATTCACGCTCACAAGCAGACAAAAGCCTCACACAGTGCGAGGCAACGCATGCGTGCATCTCCAGTGCCTGCGGGCGCTTGGGGCTAGGCAGCAGGGAGTGGGGGGAGGGAGGGAGGGAGGGAGGGAGGGGAAATGGGGGTGAGGAGTGTGTACTGTGCAGAGGCTCTCTAAGCTATAGAGGTACAATCCCTCCACTCCACCCCCACTACCACCACGCTGTCTGTCAGAGCTGGCCTGGGCTCAATGCCTGTTTGCTGAGCACTGGGTTCACGCCACAGACAAAGACTGCATGTAGGCACACGCACACACACACACACATAAAACACAAGTGCCACTCCGAGCTCATGGACACACGCACACATGCACTGGGTTCACACGCCAAGTTTTAAATAATAGGCACATATACTGTAGTACAGATGCACAGGCTTCGTATGTCAGGGGTCACACTGTCCAAATGCACATGCTCATTCACAGAGATATTAATGGGCGCACACACATACGCACACAGATGCACACGCGCTGGCTTCATGCACCACATACAAGGTCAGGACAGGCTACAGCACATTGCACATGGCTGGGAACAGACCGAGCCACAAAGCATAAAAGACCACGACATACATGCATGGATAGGCCAAGCAATGTCAGCCATTAGAATGGAAATAGATATGCTATTATTGTAAATTTGGCCAATATGTGGACGGTTGGCAGATATAATTGGAGCAGCTTGAACATGGCATGGATGCACACTGTCTGCGTTGGGCCTGATTTGGCTGAGGCAAAGGTCTGAGTCTGGTTAACCGCACCACCGGACAAGACAGGCCACCCATTCACATTTGCATGCAGGGACACACGCAGATGTACACACACACACACACACAGAGTGATGAAATGGCTAGTACGCTAGAGTAGCTTTCATCCACCCTCCTCTCATTACCGTGCGTATTAAAGCAAAGATCATTGGCTATACATATTTCAACTTGAGTTATCACGGTTGTGTGCAACAACACACTCCATCCAAAAGTGGCAGACACCAAATTGGACTTCGAGAAAAGATGAACAAGCAACAACGACTATATTTACAGTCAGAACTGAACAACTTTAAAGGAGATTATCCGGTGAGATAATATCTCTGAGTGCCTGAGATAATCCAGAAAATAAGATGTGCATAATTCACTGTTACTAATCTCTTTGCAGAAAAATAAAGCCTTCTCCCAGCCTACAGCAAACAACTCCGATAGTCACCCATTCCACTTCCACACCATGTCTCACTCACCCTGGGCCCGAAGGATATCACTTTTCCAGGTTTGTGCTGGAGCGCGTTAAAGTTTACCTGCAACTTTAATTTAACAAAGGAAATGACGTGTGCAATATACAAGGATGATTAAAACATGATGAAACCAATGACTCAACTTGCAAATATGTAATAAGCTCAACCCTGCCACACTAGCACACATAGGCCAGATGCAAACAAAATGACAACACTTTTGTGCAAGTTAAGATATTAGCAAGAAGATGGAATAAAGGATTCATTTAAGAATAAATAAAGCATATGCAGCCGCCATGCACATTAAAGCAAATGCCTCTCTTGACACTTATATTTGCAAATACTGTAGTTCAATACTAGCCTGCAACCAACAAATACAGTGTTTGTAGACAAGCCCCCTTCTGGTAAATCCTTGAAAACACGTTTTTTTTTCTTTTTCTCACTGGTACATGTACTTTCAGACGTTGAGCTCAATTCTCAACACTTCAGGAGCCCAGGCTTCATATTAAGATGCTGCAGACAGATGTCAAAGTTGAGCATTGCCTTTGATATCCAAAATTTGACTTTGGAGTAGCTTCAACCTAATCAGGCCTCGTAGGCTGGAGGTGATAAGTATCCAAGCCAATAACCGAAATGAGAGCTGGAGAATCGGTGGTACGCCGCACACACACACACACACACACACACACACACACACACACACACACACACACACACACACACACACACACACTGTCTCTTTAAGGTTATGAGTGAAACCCTTATGAAAAAAAAATAAAAATCTCCAAATGTCTATTTCTCCTCGGGATGTCATGTGGGTCTGTTAAGATGCGACACCTGTCACAATCACCAGACCTTCCTCATCCCCTGCGGGCCGCAGGAAGCGGCCAAGGTCAAACTCTTTAAAGGAGAGGAAGGGAGAAAGGGGGGAAAGAAGTGACTGACGCCGGACAGTCACAAAGAATCAGATCTGTCAAGTTCAAGCTGTAAAACCTCTGTGGAGTCAGAGGCTGAAAATGCATCTTCGTATGTGTGATTGAGCCGGCGTTACGTGCAAAATTGCCGATGTGTGCACGCAAAGTAAGATTTCATGTGATGCATCCCTTGTAACATTTCTCCAGCTGACATAATTCTCTTCCACAATAATACTTACATCCTATTGGTCAGCACATGTAAGACTAATCAATAAAACCTTTTGGTTCATCCACATTTTATATCAGGTGGTTTGGTCACAAAACCTCTGGAACAGACATAAGTCCCATTCCTGTTTGTTCCATGAGTGTAACTCTTTTCTCACTCGTCAACGGTCCAATTTGTTGCCTTCTGTTTCACATCACGGGCTGGCAAGGGAACAGGCCGGGACTCTGTAGGACAGAGGAGGAAGGAGGGGAGGTAGAGGATGAGAGGAAGAAAGGGAAGATGGAGAAGCATCTCAAAAGTGGTGAAAAGCTGCCATCGATTTAACCTCCTCCAGCTGGAAATGTTTTGACAGCTGACAGGGCGAAGTCCGTATTATGAAAAAATCTCTTCCTCGCTATCGGAGTCACAAGAGGCGAGTGTCCGAAACATACGAAGAACACAATGTTTTGAAATACAGCCTCCAAGAATCTTAGCTTGATCCCTTTGTGTGACACAGGGGATGACCATATAGGCTGCGAACCAAAGGCTCTTTCTTTTTCTTTTTCACTCCCTCACTCCCTCCCTCTTTCCCTTCTGACAGAAAAGCCTGCCCAGGCCCAGGCTTTGGTAGATAATGACATCCTCTCCCTGGATTAATTGTGAGGGACACATTAAGCAATGGGGCTGACACTCCCTGTAATTAAACTGTTCACACCGACGAGTTCATACTGGAACACTCTCTCTCTCTCTCTCTCTCTCTCTCTCTCTCTCTCTCTCTCTCTCTCTCTCTCTCTCTCTCTCGCTCTCTCTCTCTCTCTCTCTCTCTCTCTCTCTCTCTCTGTGCTGCTGGAACTGTTGGCCTGTTTAGAAATGGGAGGAGACATTATAGTGGTGTGATTGTGAGGACAGTGAAATGCATCACCTTGTGAGATTTGTGGGCTCTGCCATGTGTTCACAGAACTAGAATAACCATATTGGCCAGAATAATGAACCCTGATTACAGGATGACCTCACCCTTGTTTTGGGGATTGATGATGCCATTTGTTTTAATCACAGTGATGATTTTTCGTCTCGTTGTAACAGGTGGTGAGAGTCACTCGCAGGACTCTCAATACAGAATCATTCAGAGGTTTAACTAGTGCCTTTTATTACTTGATCAAAAATGATTCTGTCTGTATTAAAACATCTGGTTACACGACACACTGTTTAGTAACAAAGCACTGTTAAGAAGCACTCACACACATTCTGGTTTTTAACTTATTTAACAGGTTTTTTTGAAAGTTAGATATTTATTTATCTCCACAGTTCTTGCACTTTTATTTCAAATATTCACTTTGAAAACCTTATGAAGGAGTTTATCAATTTTCCATTGTACTTCTCTTTGAAATTCCTGTTGCTTTTGAACTCATGAATAGAAATCTACCCGTAGTTGATCATCGCTGGCAAAACATGACAGGATTTGCCACAGCGATTTGCACCCCCACACCTGTGTCTATGTGATGCCTATTTAATCTATCGTTCCAATAAATCGCCTTGGAATACATTGAAATGAAATGCAAAATTGCAATGCATTATATGGGTATCAGCAGATATCCTAATGCAGGTGTTGGAACAAGATCAGAAGTAAGAAAAAAAACGGATCGTTGCATCGAACCACAAACAACGAATTCCTTTTTGAGAAACACCTCAAACTGCAGCCGTAATGCCAAATCAGGCCACGGTTGTAAAGTGGGAGGGCCAATGACTCCTTCCACACTTCCTACCTCCCTACTTCCAGTGCTCTTGCTGAGACCGCACCCATCTCTAAAAGCAGCCTTCATTTTGATCTCACCTGCACACCTGTAAAGTTTAAATGACAGCATCTTGCACAATTGAGACGCTTTTGCGGTGACAAAATCTGTATAAACACCTGGCAAAGTACACACACACTGTCGCGGCTGGTAATAAAATGACTCATATATAATAAATACTCACATTTGATAAATCTGATGCTGATAAAAAGAAAGACTAACTTTATAGAAAACGAAGATGCAGACATTGTGCAAAGTAAGGACAGACTAATGGAGGAAAGCGCAGCGCCCGTATCTCATTTAAGGAAGAGGTGGGTTCATGTTACATGTGCACAAAGAGCCCTTAAAAGAACTGTTGTGTGAAAAGTTGTTCTTTAAGTAATTTGTTACCATAAAATCTTATAAGTGTGAACTGGGAAGGAGGTGAGAGGGTACACGTGTCTGCTCTTTATCTGTCTACCCCCCCCCCCTTCTGTTTTAACCGCTATGTACCGCCTTCACACATTACTGCCCAGCAAAGTCCGTGACCTTTTCATGAACACAGGCATGTAGCCTTTGCAGTCATATCTCATATTGAGCTCCCTAATGCTCAGACTGTGGATGCTGTGCTTGCTGCTACGTCGCTCCTGTCCTTGCCTGCCTGCTTTGCTATCGCCTGGGGCCATCGGGGCCCTCAGTGCTGTCCACTGGAGAAAAAAAAAAAACCCATCCGCTGTAATTGAAGAAGCCATCCTAATGTGACACGCACATGCGGGCTCGCAGAGAGGTTTGCATGCTCACACTTCCAAAATGTGCATGATGGTAGACACACATGCACAGACATACTGTGTAAATGCACGCCGTGCACAGGCAGCTAAGCACACGAATGCACACACACACTGACCACATTGCTCTTTGGTAGAGGTTATTGGGGGGTTGGTAGGACTCCGGTGATCCCATGTTCACACACACACACACACACACACACACCATAGACCAATAGTTGCCCTCTGACTCTAGTCAACCCCTCCTGGAGCACTCAGCTCCTCCTCTCCTCTCCCGGTGTTCCTGTGTTGCTGTTATGGGTTCCTGTTGAGGAGCTGAGGGCTCTATTGTTGTGTGACAGCGGTTCCTGTGTACCATGTCACGGCCTACTGCTCCCTCTGTCCGCCTTCCTCTCCAAAGCCTCCTCTTCCTTTGCTTGAGTTTAGATTTGCATCTCGGGTGACCTCATCCGCACTTTACTGTACCATTGGCACAGCAAGACTGATGAATAAAGCAGGTGAAGTTGTTGTCTTGTAAATACTACTGAATTACTGCAGAAAGTTAAGAGGCCATGCTGACTACGATAACAATGACATTATGGTAAATAAGGTCTATTTAGTGTTTTGCAAGTTCATGCTATATAGCTATACATCATACTATTTTCAAAGGCAAGGCAATATAGAATATTTCTGAATTAACTTTTGCAATAAGATGAAAGCAACACACGTTATTTTCTGTCACATGGTAATTGGTAGGAAAAAGGATGACCCTGGTATCTCTCTGGTTAGATGGCACCATCGTGACGCTGCTGCATACATTAAAATGGAGAACACATCTGACATGATTAACAGCCAGCCTCCCAGACTCGGGTTGTCATTACCACTCCAATCTGTGCTGCGTGACTCTCAACAGGTTTACTCCCCACCAACCACGCTGCTGTTGCAAAGCACCTTGGGTGTTCCCAAACTCGCCCGCCGGTAACCCATTACCTAGACATACGGAGACAAACGGCGCGAAGGTGCGCAAATGTTGATGCAATCAGGTTGCGAAAACATCTCCAGGGCCACCGCACGACCCCCCCCCCTCCTCTCCGCTCTCTCCCTCCTTCCCCACTTTTAATCTCTCCCTCTCTCCTTCAATTATCACAATGTCACCACCACCGGGAAACTTTCCTTTTGGTGATTTAACAGGGAAAGAGCTTTGCAGCGGGTGAGCCGGCGCTCCACTCTGTCATTGTCATAGCTGTGGCTCTGACAAAACAGTTTGCGTACCTGCTTAAGTATTACAGAAATGAACACCTCCCTTCCAGGTACAGTAATCAACGGGGTGACGGGAGACAATTAATTAGGTCCATCTGCATCACTGCCTTTACATAATTAATGGGGCTCATTACTGCACCACTAGCATGATGTGGAGCATGCTAGCACACTCACTAGCTCAGAGCACGATAGCATCAGAAGCAGTCGGAAAGTGAAGGCTTCTGTTTGTTTCTTTCATTTTGTACAAACTGCCCTCTGGTTGACTAACCTGCAGTGCCGATTGCAGTTTCCTAACAAAACATGACGACTTCTTATTGGCTTATTCCGAAGGTTCTGTTGGCCTCCATGCTAAACCAGAGCAGCAGAAAAGAAACAGTGTGGGTGAAAGTGAATGCCAAGACCTTTACTTTACTTTTCCTTGTATTATAGAACAGCTGCGAAGTGACAACCCACTCAACCACACTTCACTATAAAGGAAGATATAAGGACATATATTATACATATATAACACTTCTTTTTTAATTCAAAGCTTTGATCGAGGGATTGGAATGAGGCTTTTAATGTGTATCATCACATTGTATGACGTCATCATCCTGAAATCATCCTATCTGAATTTGAAGACGGTGATTCATCGGAATAAATGAGTTAGTAGTTGTTTTTTTAAGACTCGTCAGTTTCGTCACACACATATATGTAGGTGTAGACTGAGCGCTGCGGAGCTCGCTGTGTGTGTGTGTGTGTGTGTGTGTGTTTGAGAGAGAGCGAGTAACAGAGAGAGGGGAAGAGAAGGTGGAAGGGGGACTGTTGTACGAAAGGTGTCTTTTAGTCAGTCAACCGCCAGCCCGAAACCGCCCCAACATGCATCACTTCTGGAATCTAAGTATACAAATAGAATAGCCAATAATAATAGTGCATGTAGCATATGTGTCCTTCATCTGCAACTGTGCAGAAAGACCGGATTGACAAAGAACGAATGGACAAGCAAAAAAATTCAGATAAACTGTGCAGAATTAAAATGTTGATTTATAATTTAAATGTCAACATTATTCGGTAAGGCAAGGCAAGGCAAGGCAAGTTTATTTGTGTAGCACATTTCAACAACAAGGTAATTAAAAGTGCTTCACATGAAACCATTAAAAGCATAAAGGCAAAAGTAAAGGAGATTTAAAACATACATTGAAACAATAATTGATGTCTCCCTGAGACATTGCGCTGCACGCAATAAACCATACACTGCCGCAATTCTGCAATTACTCGCACACAAACCACGTCTGGAAAAGATCTCTGCCGATCTGCGTTTTATAGTGTACGCCTTGCACGAACTCGGTCCCGGAGGACATGGCGATATATTGTGCAGTCCTTTTAAAACCATTAAAAGCATCAAAACATAAGGCAAACGAAAAGGAGATTTAACAGCAATTAAAAACAGTGTAAGAAATAAAATACAGTAGTAAAATGCAGAAATGCAGGAAATTGATTAATATATTAATTGAATGTGGTTCAATTAAAGGCAGCAGCAAACAGAAAAGTCTTCAATCTTGATTTAAATGAGCTGAGGGTCTCAGCAGACCTGCAGCTTTCTGGGACTTTGTTCCAGATATGTGGAGCAGAAAAACTGAACGCTGCTTCTCCAGGGTAGAACCCTAAACATTACATGAATAATAAAAAGTAAAGTAACAATGGAACAACGACACATAAAGTATGTAAAAGGTGTGACTTCTGCTACATATGTAAATATCAAAGTGTGAGGCAAGTCCTGAAGAATTTCAATTATGAAAAATGCCATAATTGGTGTGTGAGCTAATGCCTCCTCTCTCAGCTGTTATCCACAACACTTGAGGCTAATGAGCTTTGACGGAAACTCGTTCTTTTTCCTTCCTTCCTGGGATCAAATTAAAGAACACACAGGTAGATATAGAGCCTTGACTCATTCACCCGAGAGTCATATTTAAACCTTGAAGCAACTCAAATGCTCATATGGCATGGATGAATCTATACTATAAAGGTAATTGGTGAGAAAGTAAAATTAGATTATGTTTTATTACTTCCCTGTGAAAATTACAAGTTTGATAATTATAGGCCATTTGCAAGTTGGTTATTGAACGTGGATTCTTTTTTTTATTGTTTCAGTGCTGGAGGGAGATACAGACTCTTTCTGCTGACTTCTGAGTTACAGCACAGCACATCCGGAAAACTATTTTTCGCTGAATTGATTCTAATCATCTTTCATTTTGTTTTACTTGCTTCAACCTTGCTCTGCTTTGTGTTCCTGACTTGTACAAACAGTGGGTAAGTCATGAAATCGCACATGACATTGGGAAACCTCTGATGCCCTGCACACTGCAAATGCATTTCCTTCATGAAAGCCACATTTCATAGCCTGTTACCATAAATAGCCTGTGATTTTAGTCACATCACGTGCAGTTGAGTCTCCACGTGATGTGACCAGTGGTGACAGTTTAAGGTACATGCATCCCTGATATTTCAGGTAAAAAGAGGGTTGGCCGGTCAAGCAAAGTGCTAACTGACAGATTTCTAACTTGTTTCCATGACAGGTTTCCTGACTGATGCACAGTCAAGCAACAAATTACTAACTGTGATCCAGTACAGCTGAGAAGAGGTTCTAAAATGACTGCAGCGTGTTATAACCTATACCCTCAACTGCTAAATGAACCTTCAACTACTTTTCACTCGTGATTCTCTCAAAATCATTTTACATTTTGCAGTTGCCATGTCTGGCACCCTGACATACAACCGGCATCAAATTAGTCTAAAACAAACAAGAAGCATTTGCAGTTCCTGCTGCCCCAGATCTGATTTGTTGTAAATGTCATTATTTTTCCTTTCAAGAGCACACTGTTCAATAACTTTCTAAAATGTGCTCAATATCAGCCTGCTGCTGCTGCTGCTCCTGTGAGTACCTTGTTTTGCTTCTCCTCATTTCTCCTTTCTCTCGCTCAGCTAATGAAGGCCTCGTGGCCCACTGTTATTAAAATTACGCCCTTGCCTCTGATATTAATTGGGTCCGTAATAAGGAATGCGTCGGATTCATTATTTAATTGCAAGGGCACATTTGGAATACAGTTTCTGAAATGTATTTTTAATGAAAAACACTACATCCTGACCTAATCATATCAACCTTATTCTATCTAATTAAGGATGCAAAAAATCATTAGAGTTGCAAAATATTAGCTTCAGCTCTGTCGGGCTGCTCCTTTGCTCGCCTTCATGAATATATTTTTTTCCTGTCGATGATAAATAGTTAATGAGGGGAAAATGACAAAAATTTGCATGTAGGCAAATTAGTCTAATAGGGATATGTCTTTGCTGAGTTAGGAAAGTGACCCTTTTCACAGGAGAAAGTGTTACAATAATTATGAAATAATGGCACGGCCCATCTTATTTTGATGAAAAATGGCCAGCTTGAGTAATGTAAAAATCATAAAATGCAATAACCCTAAATTTTCATCATGCTGGAGAATGTGTTAACGTGTTAGCATTTTAGCAGTTTAATAACGGCAAATTAGGGACAATATGAAGTATGCTGTAATTGTTGCTTTGGAGGGAGACTTGCAGTAATGCGAGGATGATTTAACAGTGCCACCGCAGCAAGAGGCCATCAGTGGCTAAATGAAGCATTTTCTTAATCACAAACTTTGGGGGTGTAATTCCCTTCAAAGTCTCCAAACATTGGGAGGTTCAATTTTCTCCCAATAAACAGGTCCATCACCATCCCATTAGCAGTAGTGTAGTCACCTCTGGCAGCCAGGGCTACAGTATGTTAAGGACAAACAGCAGTTGAACACTTTATGTATGTAGTGAGTTACAGATAGCACAAATCTTATCTCATGAGTGTAATAGTAAATTGCAAGACAATAAGATGGATGTGCCCTTTTCCAACACTATTCATCTTCTGTCTATTTCAGGAGGTCAACTACTGATACTATGTTTAGGCAAAATGATGGTTGCTGTTCCAGCCTTTTGAAGATGTCTACGATCTGCCCTCATAGTGTTCAATAAAGAGTGTTCAAAACTAACTGGTTGTATAGACACTGACTGATGAACTGCAATCATTATTTCCATTTGTGTGACAAATTCCAAGAGATACACTATTTATTAATGGTAATCGGGTATTGGAAAATGTCAACCGCTACCAGGGGAGTTTTCTGTGAAGTGTCTGCTGCTAATTGTGTTTGCAGAGATGCAGATTGCTGCCGTTCACACTGTGGGGAGTAGACCTTCAAAAGTATGTGTTCTGACGATTCGATTTTCACAATCATACAAACATTAACTATCTTAACTCTCACAAAACATGTTTTGGATTAGTCAGACCGTTTTTACTCCCCCAGTATGGCAAAATTATTGATAAGTTCTTCCACCATAAACCGAGAATGGACCGTAGTTCCCGGTTCCATTTTACCACTTTACAGCCACATAAACGTGTGCAAGCAAAGAGCAAGGGTGTTAATGAACACCCTTGCGAACACCGAGCGATGCGTGCCACTAACAAATCCTGCGGAATAAATTAAAGGGGGCTGCAGTTTGATCGCTGTGTTCCATTTCCCTTATCTCAACAAGTCACATTTTCAATCACTATGCAAAGATTTCACATCGGGTGTGGGCTCGGTGCTAATACACTCCCCTTCCCTGTGTCATCACCATCGACCTACGCTGGGCTGTCAAACATGCGACTGCTTCTCCCAAGCAATAGTCATTTCATGGGGACATGGGATTTATGCAAACTAGCGGCCTGCATTCCCCATGACACCAAGTTGTCCACGTTAAGAGAATGCCCGGCACAGCATATGCTCATGCGCCCTAGTATGTGTGTGTTGATTGAGCAGTCTTTCTTTAATGAAATATTTTCGGAAATTGGTTTCCGCCGACTAATCAGGCAGCCCGCCAGACGACTTTCTGTTTTGGTAATTATCTTGCACTAATTAGAATGAAGCTAAAGACCTCTGAGATGAATTCTCAGCTTTCTGAAATGTAACTAAAGAAAATGTAATGATATAAAATGAGCCGATCCTATACATCCTCTCGGACGTAATATCTTCGTTTCAGTGACCAGACTGGACGCGGTGTTGATGAACCGCGTGATGCCATTATGGCTGCCGTTAAATGTTCCGTTTAGTATCGCGCTCATGACGCCACGGCCAGTCTTGCCTTCAGCGCCGCAACATGGCAGAAACCGAACTGTAATTCCTCGGCTATACACGGTCCAATCTAATGGACAAGTATCAGTGACCTTTTGGCTCATTCTCTTGTCAGGTAAACATCAATTAGCCCAATTAAACGGCAGGGTTTTGAGGGGAAGACCATTTTCTAGAGCGACAGGAGAGGCTGCAGAGTGGTGAGATGCTTACCTTGCGCCTCTCCCCATTAAAGCCTCTCCACTGCTCTGCCTTCTTCACAATGTAGCTCAGCTCCTGATTGGACAGCTCCATGTCTTGAGGCAGGAAGTACGTCCCGTCCCTGGCTGTGAGCCGCTGAAAGACGTCCAGCATGTGACCGTCGTTGTGGTATCTGGAAGGTGTGGTGTGAGAGAAGAAGTGAGGAGGGGGGGGGAGTGGTAGCAGGGGTGACGCCATCCTGAATCACTGTCATTGCCCTGTAAAGGTTGCATGGGGTCAAATGGCAAAGCAAGAAAACCTCCATGCTAAACACGTCCTCTTTTTTCACAATGGCCGGCTTTTAGGTAACTGGTCAAATCCCAACGGTCCCAACTAGCTGGTACAAAATATGAATCTTCGATTGATTTCACAAAGCATGTTTGCAGTGTGACGCTCTACAAAAGTCTAATACATCAATACAAACACAATGAAAGAGCAAAAGGAATCAAACAAATTGGCCTGTGAGTGGGAAGCACTTTGTTAACACAAGCTGCAGCGATGTCTGTGTTTTGGCTGTGGGTCTGCGTGGTTGTGCATCTGTTACTGTGTGGGAGTCAGATCCTGGGATATTCTTCAGTGTTAATGCCGAGCTTCAAAGATGGCAGATGCAATGGACGTGCTGGTTGCAGATGTGTCTGGAGAGACCGGCTTGAGTCACAAGAAAACGTTCGGCACAGCAGAAGGCATATCGATTCATACCTCCAGATGAGCGCACATCACCAAAGTGTTGGTTTTCCTTTGCACAGAAGGGTGCATGCAGCCAAGGCCTAAAAAGAATCACCATGTCTGTAAACAAATGCCTTGGCTGACCATCAAAACCGGCAGACCTTGTGCCCTTCCATAGAGATTCTAGTCTGTCAGAGGGTAATCAACTCTCAAATAAAACCAACATCAAGGAGACGGGGATTTATACAAGAAGCTGGTACGGAGCTTTGAACTCAGCATCATTCCCCATCGCTCTTGGGAGAGGGCTGTTTGTAGAATCTTGACCTCAGACACAGGAATAGCATGTATTCATTTTCATCCTACACTTGAATCTTGCTTCTCATTCATTTATGCGGTCTCTCTCTGGGAGGAATTCTCCATCTTTGCATCTCGGTGCTTCAAAACAGGCTCATTTCCTTGGTGTTGGAAGTGCCCTGAATGTAGGTTTGTGTTACTTACATCTGAGGTTCGACCTGGATGGTAAGGCTCTCATCAGCTCTTCTTCGGTGAAGGGGTCACTTTAAGGACACGTGTTAAACTCACGGAATATATTCTCACGGAATATTCATCATGACATGACCATGGCGGATCAAAAAGGGAAGGGCATTGTTGCATGGGAAGCGTACGTACATTAAATTAATTTCTAGATTCATGCAGTGTTTTCTGTCTTTGACTAAATCAAATCAATGAATATTTTTTATCTATTATTACTCTTTTATTGCAAACAAGTAAAAGAGTGGCCAACCTCCCAATTGCATGCCAATACACATGAACTGTACAAGATATTATAGCCAATCGGTGCATTTTTGATGATGATCTTTGAGTGATTTGGCTACTGTATAGCTATGGGGTCTTACCACCCCCTTACGTCCGAGTCCATGCTAAAACTATATGCTTTATATACATTTATAAACATGCAAACTCGGGAAACACAGACATTATGTAAGGGAATGCAAATCGACTATTTCTTTTTCGAGTTTTGAACCTTGTAATCGGTGGAATGTAACGACACCAATATCAATGTAACGTCACTCACTTTGTGTTTATGAAGTTTCAAAGAGGATAGAGGTGCAAAACACATCAATGATGTGTATATTTGCAGCCAGTGAATAAAGGCTGCCTAAAATGTAATTATAAAAGGATAACAGTCCATTCTATCTATACATATAGCCTGGGGGATTTTTTTTAGAAATAGGTCACGCTCTGTGTCAGAGCCCCTTCCTTGCAGCCAATAGGAAACTGTAACCCATAAAATGATCAGCCTTGCTTCAGCCTCGTGGCCTACATTCAATACAAACCCGTGTGGCGGTTGAGTGGCAGAAGTCATTATTCCCGGCTGCTGTTTTAATATTGTCCATTTAGCTGGAGCCCGATAAGCGTCCCGCTTACTGAAATTAGATGGCACGCTCTGTCAGGATCCAGGATTCCCCTGTCTGTTGTGGTGTGCCATGTGCTCTGTTTGTCCTCTGCCTTCAGACACCTCCCAGGGCCGCACCCTTAATCGTGCACGGCTGAG
The DNA here is from genome assembly GCF_949748355.1 of Melanostigma gelatinosum. Lineage (NCBI taxonomy): Eukaryota > Metazoa > Chordata > Actinopteri > Perciformes > Zoarcidae > Melanostigma > Melanostigma gelatinosum. The sequence continues at coordinate 10,024,373 of NC_136653.1, forward strand.
GACACTCAAGCTGATCACCTCCTGCAGCCTGACACACCAGACTCAGGGCCCCTTAATGAGTAGCCTGCCACTATATAAACTCTGGTCCTGCAGTCTGGGAGTGTCAGGTCGTACCGTCTTCTCCCGCTGAAACCCCGTGGTTCCTCTGCCCGCCTTGTGTCTGTGGATTACACTCCGCTCCTCTGCCCTCCTTGTGTCTGTGGATTACACTTCGCCGCTCTGCCCTCCTTGTGTTTTGTGGATGCGCTCTGCCGCTCTGCTCTCGTTGTGGTCTACGGATTACACTCTGTCGACTCCAGTATCGAGCCACGGGACTTCACGCCGTCAACTCACCAGCCCTCCAGTGTCGAGCCACGGGACTCACACCGTCGATCTGTCAACTCTCCAGTGTCGAGCCACGGGACATCACACTGTCGATCTGCCACTCGGGTGTCGGACCACGGGCTCCACACCTGCACCCACCTGTCTATAAATAAAGCCTGTTTAACATTCACTTCTGTCTCCTGTGGTCTTGCGTTTGGGTCCTATCTGTGAACTCCCGTGACAGAACGACCTGACCATAATGGACCCAGCAACCACAGGAGCAGCTACGCTGGCCGGATATAGCACGCAGCTGGAGGCACCCCAGCAGATGCTCATGGAGATGCGTCAAGCCCTGCAATCCATGGAAGCTGAGGTCTCTGGGGTTGGCCGCATCTTGCAGGGACTGGTTCGGACAGGCCAGCTTCAGCCGGCTCCAGCACCGGACCCATCACCTGCACTCCCCTCTCCTGTCCTCGCTCCGCCGGTCTGGGAATCCCCCGTGCCGGCTCCGAGTCCCTATGATGGAACACTGGGGAGGTGTCAAGGCTTCCTGTTGCTATGCCAACGGGTGTTTGACCGACAGCCCCTGACTTTCGCCTCAGACAGGTCCAAGGTGTCTTACGTGGTCTGCTTACTGCGGGGAAGGGCTTTGGACTGGGCCATGTACACAGTGAGCAGCGACCAGCCTAATACTGTGGGGTATGTGGACTTTGTGACTGCTCTGATGAGAGTTTTTGACCCTCTGGGGAACTCTGAGTATCTGGTCAAGCGCCTTCTCAGCCGGAGACTGAGCCATGCAAGGGTAGCGGAACACTCAGTGGCCCGGTCGACTCCGGCTCCCCGTAGTCAGACTGCATTGCAGCCGGCTCCTGTTCCTGTCACCTCTTCGCCGCAGCTAGCTCCGGTTCCTACCGCCTCTGCGGCACAGCTTTCGCCAGTCCCGGTCGCCGCCGTCTCCGTACCGCGGCGACCTCCAGTCCCGGCCGCCGCTGTCTCCATACCGTGGCGACCTCCAGTCCCGGCCGCCGCAGTCGCAGTGCAGCAGCGACCCCCAGTTCCCGCCGCTGTCATCCCGGAGCAGCAGCGACCTCCAGTTCCCACGGCTGCCGTCCCAGCGCAGCAGCGACCTCCAGTTCCCGCCGCTGCCGTCCCAGATCAGCAGCGACCTCCAGCTCCCGCCGCTGCCGTCCCAGAGCAGCGACCGCCAGTTCCCGCCGCTGCCGTCCCGGAGCAGCAGCGACCTCCAGTTCCCGCCGCTGTCATCCCGGAGCAGCAGCGACCTCCAGTTCCCGCCGCTGCCGTCCCAGATCAGCAGCGACCTCCAGCTCCCGCCGCTGCCGTCCCAGAGCAGCGACTGCCAGTTCCCGCCGCTGCCGTCCCAGAGCAGCGACCGCCAGTTCCCGCCGCTGCCGTCCCGGAGCAGCAGCGACCTCCAGTTCCCGCCGCTGTCATCCCGGAGCAGCAGCGACCTCCAGTTCCCGCCGCTGTCATCCCGGAGCAGCAGCAACCTCCAGTTCCTGCCGCCGCAGCTCCAGTTCCTGCCGCCGCAGGGCCAGCTCCAGTTCCTGCCGCCGCAGCTCCAGTTCCTACCGCCGCAGCTCCAGTTCCTGCCACCTCTACGCCAGTTCCTGCCGCTGCCGCCTCTACGCCGCAGCCCGCTTCAGTTCCTGCCGCCTCAGCGCCGCAGCCCGCTCCAGTTCCTGCCGCCTCAGCGCCGCAGTCCGCTCCAGTTCCTGTCGCCGCCTCCGTGCCGCAGCCTCTCCCACACCCGGCCGCCGTCCCAGAGGCGCAACGACCTCCAGTTGCCGTCTCTGAGCGGCAGCGACCTCCAGTGCCCGCTGCCGTCTCTGAGCAGCAGCGACCTCCAGTGCCCGCTGCCGTCGCGGAGCAGCAGAGACCTCCAGTACCTGCCACTGCGGCACCAGCATCCTATTCTCCAGAGCCCTTCCGCCCGCCCGGCCGCCCGCCGGAGCACCCGGGGCCGGAGCCCTTCCGCCCGCCCGGCCGTCCGCCGGAGCACCCGTGGCCGGAGCCCTTCTGCCCTCCCGGCCGTCCGCCGGAGCACCCGTGTCCGGAGCCCTTCTGCCCTCCCGGCCGGCCGCCGGAGCACCGGGGGCCGACGCTCTTCGGCGGCCCCGTGGCGGGTCAGAGCCTGTCACCCCTCCTCCGGACCCCCGCCGCCCACCCTAGTCGGCCTTATAGCTGTGGGGACATCCCTCCTCCGGACCCCCTCCACCCGCCCTGTGTTGGGTCTTGTGTTACGTCTGGAATCCGTGCCTTAAGGGGGGGGTACTGTCAGGATCCAGGATTCCCCTGTCTGTTGTGGTGTGCCATGTGCTCTGTTTGTCCTCTGCCTTCAGACACCTCCCAGGGCCGCACCCTTAATCGTGCACGGCTGAGGACACTCAAGCTGATCACCTCCTGCAGCCTGACACACCAGACTCAGGGCCCCTTAATGAGTAGCCTGCCACTATATAAACTCTGGTCCTGCAGTCTGGGAGTGTCAGGTCGTACCGTCTTCTCCCGCTGAAACCCCGTGGTTCCTCTGCCCGCCTTGTGTCTGTGGATTACACTCCGCTCCTCTGCCCTCCTTGTGTCTGTGGATTACACTTCGCCGCTCTGCCCTCCTTGTGTTTTGTGGATGCGCTCTGCCGCTCTGCTCTCGTTGTGGTCTACGGATTACACTCTGTCGACTCCAGTATCGAGCCACGGGACTTCACGCCGTCAACTCACCAGCCCTCCAGTGTCGAGCCACGGGACTCACACCGTCGATCTGTCAACTCTCCAGTGTCGAGCCACGGGACATCACACTGTCGATCTGCCACTCGGGTGTCGGACCACGGGCTCCACACCTGCACCCACCTGTCTATAAATAAAGCCTGTTTAACATTCACTTCTGTCTCCTGTGGTCTTGCGTTTGGGTCCTATCTGTGAACTCCCGTGACACGCTCTCCTCGGCCGCCAATCTCAAACTGATTAATTCAATAAGGGTTTTCTTACATTTTTGAGCCGTTAATGGGATTTGGTCTCATATGAGGGTGGGAGAACACACCTTGGACGAACACTGAGTTACATTATTCAGTAATTTATCATCCACCCTTTTGCTTTTTCCTTCCTTCCATCCTGGAAAAAATGATGTCCTTCTATTATTTAAAAAAGTGCAATAGTCATCCTTAAAGCTGTGAATTTAGAATCGGGGGTTCTGCTGTGCATGTTTAAATCTGCCCTCCCATTGCAATGCAGTGCCAATCTCCTGTCATTTTCTAAAACGGAGGGGAAAAAAGCAATATGTGACTCAACAGTTAGTGACCGCAGTCGTTTGGAATCATCTAACAGCTCTATAAAAAGGACACAAGAGCTGAGTAGAAATAATGTGTTAAAACAGTCTGAGGTGCTAAAACATAATACAAACCAAAATGTGTGACCTCAATCTGCAAGACATGAGTGGAACACCCAGTGCAGTAAAATAGAGTATGTGTGTGCACCACCATGTAGATGCAGTCCATTTCAATATGTATGAAACCTGCAATGATATCAACCATGCAAAACATTCAGCCTAATCGGATAATGCAAGGGAGTTATATATTCACGCTATATTAAAACACATCTAACTGTTGAATTACAAACGCTTGCGGTTTTCCAACCAATTGCAGAGGATGCTGTGCTCAAAAAAAGGCAACTGTGTGCTGCGTATATTTCTGCGTTTGTGTCTGGTAACTCTGTGTGTGTGTGTGTGTGTGTAGATGTGTGAGGTTGATGCATAGCCGCATAAGTAATTCCATGCGACTATAAAATCAAAATGGATTCGATCAACATTTGTTTTCATTTTATGTTGGTTTTTTTTTTTATGTGCTTTTCTGTGGACAGAGGAGGGGAGGACTTGGTAGATTGGGTGGAACATGGCACGAGGCTGCGGGGGTGAGAGGTTTAGAGTCATTTATGAACCGGTGCTTGGGAGTAGTAGGCTGGTAAGGGCTGGAGTTGTTTTCAGCAAGGGTTTTCCCCTTTTATTGGTTTTACCGTCCCTATAGGCTGCGTCAATTCAAAAATACCCAAATGATAATTCCGAGCTAGAGCTGCTTTTTGGACATCAGGAAGGTAAGACACAGAGCTCAGAGTTAGGGTTGAATGAGCAATATAGTTTAAAGAAGAAACCGGATCCAATGGATTGTATTTAACATGCTCACCGCTCTGTTTTGCCTCAATGTAAACCCAAGTACTGACATGCATTGGCATTGTGTTGGTTGCTCCTCCAGCAAGAGCCAAATTTGGTGCATTTAATTTCTTCCAGAAGATTGGCTCATAGCAGGTAGCTTTGCTGTCATATAGAGTGAACAAAGACAGCAACCTAATCCCGTTTGGCTCTCAAAATAATGCTCTTTTACTTCTCTTCTAATGGTTGAATATATTTTATATTCGATTTGGTGAAAATATGCCAGAGTTTGCCAAAAGACAGGAACTGGATCAGGTCATCGTCTTGCGGTGTGTCTCACCTGAGGATGTTAATGGAGAGGATGGTTATGGAGAGCAGGAAGAAGACTGCGTAGAGGAAGAGAGTGATGATCACTCCTGCTGCACCTGATTGGTCAACCCGATAGAAGTGCCAGTAAAGCTTGGCTGCGTCACCCACCGGTGTGTCTGGGCTGTAGGCGAGACGCTGAGGAGACAGAGATTGAAAGAAAAACAAACAAACATCTATAACTGTTAAAAAAGGCTGGACATTTACACTATTGGGAAGCTCTTGCCCAGGACAGAGATTGATCAAAGGAAGATCACGTGACAGCTCAAGGACTAAGTCTCACATGGTTTCACATCCATAACAACGCCATTTAGCTGGGATTTGATTTAGATATCACCTCTGGTCGACTGTGAACCATCCGAATCATTTCAGTCTTCCTCACTGACAAAATCCAAGCCACTAACAAAAAAGACACCCATCTAACCTTGCACATTTTCTTTCTCACCCTCTCCCCCCCCCCCCCTCCCCCCCTTTTTTGTAATCTAAAGTCACTTTGCCAAGATAAAGTGAACTCCTATTTAAAGTGCACAAGTGTCCAAGTTATTTTTAAGTGACTTACCCCGAGGACGGCGTCCACTGCAAAGACTGCCAGGGGGTCGAGGACTGTCCACACTCCCTGAGCCATGATAAACTTTGACGTGAAGGAAGGGAGTGAGCCAAACATTTGTTGACAGCCGCATCTGATCAGAACCAGCAGGAACGTTATTGCGTTCAAGGTCAGGGGACCCACCACCACCATCGCCAGCTCCTCCCGGGTGTGAAGCAGAGAACTCTGGTAGACGAGGTCCACCGTGTGTGCGTGGAACTGGAATCTGGTGGGGGGGGGGGGGGGGGGGGGAAACGGCGGTGGGTGATGTGCTGTGATGTGGGTGTGTGAGTGTGAAATATGTGTATGTGTCAACATGCATCTAGTGTATATTTGCGTTTGTGACGCTTTGCAGCTTAAGGGCAACTGGTTCCAGCAATTCACACACTACGTTGTATTGTTTGTGGTTGATTCAATCATAGTTAAGTAGTCTGATGTCAATTAACGTTGGAATTTGCTGTTTTACTAGCATGTGCTGCCTTACTGGTCACGTGTAAAATGTAAGAAAACTAACATAAGATAATCTGAATATCTATACATAAATTAAACAAAAAAATGACATACATCAAAAATTGACTGAAGCTACAAGTAACAGTGTTGACACCTGTGCTGTTACTTGAGAGAGCTTTTCTCAGCCCCCTGGTGTAAGTTAGACTCCCCATTTACTGCAAGCCTCATGAGTTTCTTAATCTTCCCATCAGTCAGGAGGAGGTAGAGCCAGTGTTGGGAGGGGAGAGGTCCAGTTTTTGCTCATTAATTTCCATCTGATTTGCTCCAAGAGTCAAGCTTCTCTCAGATACTGTCCATTAATCTGACAGTGGAGGTCCACTGGTGTTTTATCTCTGAAAAAAAACACCTAACACACAGATTCGATCCTCCAAAAGTCCTTTTAGAGCACCTTGTTGAGGTTACCTCACTGAATGGCCGGTACAGACAGAAGAGTTCACTGTTATTTTGAATACTGTAGAGTTATATATCCCAGATAAATTGCACTGATAAATCTCATTCAGAGAATGACAGGGGAATATTTCATTTATAGGGAATCTTGATATAACACAATAAAACTTTCCAGTCCAATAAATTCTAACAGCATTTTGACATTGGCTGCATCATTCCATATTAAATCTAATTCGGTGTCTCTTCAAATGTGATATTTGAAATTTCAAACCTGCATGTACAGGTACTTATGTAATGGTGTCAGCATGCACAGTGCTATTGTCAGGCAATGTGGATGTCGATTGGTTGTGGAAACTAAGACTACTAACATTTACTCCAGGACAACAGGTTAGTTCTTTATGTGCGCATTTTTTATTTCATTACAAAATAAATCTTGAAAACCTAGAATCAACATATAATACATTGTATTTTACATTGTAATAAAGTACACTTTATTTGAAAGTGTATTTATAAAGTGTATTTATTTTCTACCCAACGGGACAAAAAAAAGAATGTTGGCCCTACCTGACCCAGCAGCTAAAATGTTGCTTCGATAGTGATGCATGATTGCAATAAACGGCCAATAATATAATATCGAATAATATTCATCACTGAAAGGAGCATATGACTGGGTGCATGATGAGTAGTTTTGCATTTACTTTAGTGAAGCCAACTTTCGAAAACAGGACTTGTACAAGAGCAATTATACACCGTTGTATTACTTATGTCAGTATATAAAAAAAACTAAAAAGAAAGGAGGAAAGGAGAGCTCATAGGTGACTGAAGCAACATTTTGGCCCCTGGGCACACTTTGCTGTCCACTGATGTCCGAGGGTGAGGAAGAAGAAGGCAAAGAGAGACAGAGAGAAAGAGTGAGAGAGGAGGAAAAAACTGAGTGAGATAAAAACAAGAAGGGAGGGAGGCCTGTCATCACACTAGCCACTCTGACTGTCACTTGGCCTCTCTCTCTCCCTCTCTCTCTCTCTCTCTCTCTCTCTCTCTCTCTCTCTCTCTCTCTCTCTCTCTGGGCACCACCAGCTCTGGCCATTGCATGGAGAGAGAAGTGCTCGGAGGAAGAGCAGCAGATTTGGACATGTGGAAGTTGTCATCCAACGTTGACCCCCTCTGTTTTCGCATTTTTGTTTTTTCACCTCCAATCCACCCCCTCAGTCCATCCCTTCTTTTTATCCCTCAGCCTCTCTCGATCACTTTCCATGATTTAATGTGTGATGTTTGCACCCCCATGTTATTGTAATAAAAACCGGGTTGTATGCATGTTTGCCAGCTTGTTTTATTGTGATGAATTAAATTAGCACCATATGCCATTGAGATGTGATTTAACAGTCCTGTGGTATCTTATTGCTGTTTATTATCAATGCTGTGTACCAAATAATAACAATAAATTCCTTCCAAATAATGTAGCCTTTTGGGACTTTAAACCGTGCGGTGAAGTCAACAAACTCCCCCAGCAAATGGTTTGTTAATATTCAGAGAGTCTTGTTAAAATGTTAATGGGGGGATTCCAAACAGATGATTTGGGCGTATCCAGTGTACACACACACTGCACATCCTCGTTCTCTCCTCTGCTCCTTAACCCCTCCAAATCCCATTTCACAAACGTACTTTGCATGTGTGTGTGCTTCTGAGCTTGAATGCATGTGTCGTGGGTGAGTGCACGTGTGCGCCTCCGCAATTTGCTTCAGTTATCTATGGATGTACCTGGCCTCCATGTAAAAGGATTTATGTCAGCAGCGATGCATGTGCTAATGTAGTCCTGCTCTATGCGAGTATATCCAATGTGTGTGTGAGTGTGTGAGTGTGTGTGTGTGTGTGTGTGTGTGTGCGTGTGCGTGCGTGCGTGCAGGGTGATATCAAAGCAAGCAAACTCACTTGTTGACAGGAACTGCTATGGCCTGGAGGTAGAGCCACTGGCTGCAGTAATGCAGGTAGAGCCTCACAAACCACATCAAAGCCAGCAGCAGCATAATGAGGCCGAGCTGCAGAACGGAGCAACGCCAGCTACTATGCGACTGTTGTTGCCGCGGCAACGACAGGCCCAGCTCGGACGGCAGCATGCGGAGGGCCAGACGGGCTCGCTCGGACAGGCGTGACGGGCCGGATCCAGTCGGTGCTGATCTGTTTTTAGACAGAGGAAAATCAGATGCACAATACAGGACAAGTTTTTTTTGTATTTTTCTTTTCTTCTGACAAACATAATATGAATAAAACATATATTTAAATAGCTGTACAAATGCAATATTGTGTATCAGTGTTGTCCTCTAACTGTACAAAGTCTTAGTACAATATGTTTTTCCTCTCCTTTCATTCTTGATCTTTTGCATCACATTTCCAGCTTCGCAGCCTGTAGACCTCAGCAGTTACAAATATAAAGGTGAGCTTCCACACCAGATGTTATGTTTACAAACATACGCTGCAATTCACAGTGCAAATACGTACTTTTCAGTGCACTACGTGTAGTATTCAAAAGCATTTGTCTGCGATCATCCGATGCAGGCAATAAGAAATAGGTAGGGTAATAGCAGTATTCAAATTGACACGCATTCACACATGCACACACAAACACAAATATAAATCCCTTCCAGCAGTGCTCGGCTTCCCTCAGCACCTCTGCCTCCTTTGTGCCGCCCTTTGTCAGGCCTGCTCAACTATTCCCTTTCAAATAAGAGGGCACAGATGGAACAGTGGAGAGGAGAGAAAAATTCAAAATATGTTACAATGGGCTGGTAACAGCCTAGCATAAAACACTCCGTGCACAGCATGTGCAACACTGTACAGTGTGTGTCTGTGTGTGCAGTAAATGAGTGTGTACAGTTACAAAGTGCATAGAAATCTATTTATTACAGTTTGAACATGTCAACACAAGCAGACATTGATGAGCCCAATCGTCTGGCTGGCAGTAATTCGACGCAGGCTAAAGTCGGTAGCTATGGTTAGCATCACAGAGTGTGACTTCAGGCCTTTGCCTGTGGACATCCCTGTGTCTCACCACCGTGTCCCAGAGCACAGTTGGAATTCACTTTGTAGTGTGTATCTAGGGAAAATGGTACACTGCCTAAAGACCCAAAAATGAGAAAAAAAACAGAATCAATTGTATTACACCCCCCCCCCTCCCCTTACCAAATAATTAGGCTAGACTTACATCAAAGTGCAGCGCTGTGCTGTCTTTTGCTTGTGTTGCTGCTGAAATAAGAGCCGTCGCACAGCTGCATTTAAAACAAAAGAGATCATCTTCCCTGTTCCTGTGAGGTGGGTACACTCTCTGAAGTGTTAAATTATTTGAAGTTATCGAGTTCCTCAGTGGATGCACACGAGAGCGGCGGTGAAGCGCACGGTACACGTGGGAGAACTCGAGATTCATTCAGAAAATGCTCAGTCAACAGTTTGCGCCGCTAAATATTCATAGCTCAGGCTGAAGTAAACTCGAGCAGAGAGGATAAACATCTGACGTAAAAGTCAGTTTCAGGTTGAGATTGTAAAGTACAGCATGCGTTCCAAGCGTCCCACTGGATGTACACTGTAGATTTCCTGTGTGAGGTCAGTGAGATGCTGTTCATTCAAGATCATATATGCAGCAGGGATGTGGGAAGAATTCGTGGCATCTATTGCTTTTTCATTCCATGTAAATTAAATCATCTGATGGCCTTGGTTACTGTTGTTAGAGTAATTAATGTTAGATGAGAGAAGCAGTCTGTGGTAAAAGAACAAAGTCTCAGCTCTTTATAATGTGATGCTACATCCTCCACATTGATGAATGACACTGGCAATAAAGATAACTTTAAGATTCAGATAAATAAGCGACACATGAGACTTTTGAATTACAGAAGATATTGCAAACATCATTTTGTCAGCTTTGAGGTCACTGCAACAAATATAAGTTTTGCTTTGACTGTATTCTGGCGTCAAGTGTGTGTTTATAGAAGATTTTGAAGTGTGACGCAAACCGAAGGGTGATGATGTTTGAGCAAATGCGCGCCTCTGCCTCTCCAGTATGATTTTGACAAAGGCTCCGACATTCTGTTCCAGGCTTTTCTCACGACGCGCTTCACTGTGTGGTGGTACGAAACTGCTTTCTGCGTGTCTGCGAAAGTGGAATTACAGAGTAGACAAAAAAAAAAAAAAAAGCAGTGTGTCACAGACACAGGCAAGATGCTACCCTGTCAAGTGACATTAAACGAAAACAGCAAATACAACCTGACGCCCATCTTTCATATCATGAAGATATTGATGATGCATGAAAGAGGAATATTTTTAGCCGTCTTCATGTAGCGGCTTCTCTTCCAAAAGGAAACCGGTAACGTGATGTGAAATCTGTTATCACCACTGAATTGATTTGATTATGGCACCTCCAATTACAAAAGTACAATACAGAAAAAGAGGGAAATGCAAGGAAGGGGGTGGAGGTGTGGGCTTTTTTTTTATCTTGCAGGAAGGAAGGATGTTTCACAGCTTGTCCCCTGAACGAGTGATAGCATGTGGCGTAGCGGCCCAGAGATGATACGAACCATTTCAACAGGCATGCATTGGCACATAATACTGTATTTTAATTGTAGTGTATGATTTGGGGAAATCTGGGCCAGAAGATGTTCCCTCATTATCTCAGTCTTAATATGTCTGTTGTTCATTCCCATGTCATCAAAGCACGTCGCAAAATGACTCGTTCTCCTTAAACCTTGCCACAGAGTGCCAAAGCCTGTAAATCACATTTAACTAGCATATATCTGTCAACCACTGGCGCAAGAATCATCTCCTGGACTGGTTTTCCCGTGGCTGTGTCCCTTCGTGTTGTGCGGCATGACAACAAAGGGAAGTGTGCTTTTAAAAATAGCGCAACGTGAACAGCAAGTACAGACAGGTATTAAACCTCTAAGACGCTATGAGTAATGAGAGACGGAGGGGTTGATGAGAGGAGAGTACAGTGGGGTGTTACATTTTAAAGAGCAGATTCATGCTGAGGAGGCTCCAGGGCTGAGGAGAGCGAAGGTAACCCTCAGAACCCCTTTGCGTTGCCCTGATGTCTTAAACCCTCCAGTCTAAGGCCACTTTAAGTGTTGGACTTATCCATTTATTTTGAGGATTACGTTATTTTCTGTCACTTTATTATTTTGGCCACCGGCATTGTTTATAAATGCACTAAAACCCCAAATCTTTTCCCACATAGTCTAAGAAGGGTTTGCTGTTGGGGAAACAGAGAAAGAAAAAAAAAGAATAGTGTGAAAATAGACTGAAAAGATTGACGGATGACGTGATTGTTTTCTCAGTGGCCCAGATGCATGAGTGTTTTGGTGATTATGGAATTATCTTAGGTGTCAAGAGATAGAACTGAAGATACCACATCTTTGTTTACATTTCATTTTTGAAGAATACTAATGATGCGTTTGTTTTGGATTGTGAGAGAATCAGTCATCTGTCCTCTGTGGGTTACACAGCTAGCTCCTTTCTGGGGACTTTTGTTGTTGAGGAAAAAAGATAAATCACGTGAAACTTAATTTGCAACTTGTAAACAAATGTACAAACAACAGACGAACAGACTGCTGCACCAAACTGCAAACTATTTTGTCATTTGTGGCTGCATGCTCAAGGACCTCTCGTGGTCGCAGTGACTCAAACTTTCTCAAAATGCCTTTTATTGCCTGTTTGATACGCACATTGATTGACTGCTGGCTCCTCACTCACTACTCTTGACCACCCCCCCCCCCCCCCCACCCCGCCGACCGGTAGCTGCAGGTCAGACACAGTGAGGTTTGCTCAGTTGTATTGTTTTAGGCTGTGTGTTTGCTAACAGTTAACAAAACTGCACACTGCTGCGTTCATCGCCGCCTGCACACAGTCTGTGTCTTTTTATTGTCGAACAGGTGATGGCGCAGACGTGAAATGAGACCGTATCTGTTGTGAGACGTGCGAGTGAAAATCATGGCCGATACCCTTGCAGTCTAGACCGGGGGTTGGCCATTTGTGGGTTGTATTCATTTCATCAAACTAGAACTGCCACGATTAGTCGGCATCATCAATGACGTAGATGCTGAAAATGCGTCGTTATCAATATTCTAAACCAACTTTCAACATCCTTAATCTTTTGTTCTTGTAGCTGCTAAATACTCATGAAACCATATTTTGAAAATCTCATATATAATACTGCACCCATGAGAGAATCGTTTTATATTAGGCTTCCCCACACTCCAAACTGTACCAATATGGGGAGCATATGTTTTGCACGTACAGTCGCACATCGACATCAACCTACAGTTTTGCGCTTTAACATATAAATCTCACTTAAAAAATGTTCTTGTGCTACATTATTCAATGACATATTGTTTGTCAAAATAAAATAAACTTAAATAAAATGAAGGAAAATTAATCGTTTGGAATCATCTGTAAAATAGATGAATCAATAGAAAATAAGTTTTAGTGACAGCCCAACGTCAAACACTACAGCAGTGGTCGCTGGAGACACACCTGGCGGAGATCTGCACTCTACTGATTGCACCTTTCTAGTCAACTCTGTGATGCATAAACATGAACTAATGCACACTATGAATGCCAATCCAAGTTTATAAATCATGTACAGATGCTACAGTAATTCCCACAGTAGAAACTTTAACTGCCTATTTATTGCATTTACGCAGAAGCACATGAGCTGACGTAATGATTGGCATGTTAGCGGGGCTTTGCACAGGTGGGGCAAATATAATACAGGAAGCTATGAAACCTCACAAAGTGGAAATCACAAAGAAACCCGCTCCCACAAGATGTATTAAATGATAATCATTGGTTGCTAAGCTGGTATCGTTTTCCAAAGCACCTTGAATGTGTGTGTGCATAAAAAACAAGTTGAACAAAGCAGCAGTATATGCCTGCAAGGCTTTTAGATAATTGAGTCCTTTTGTATATCATCTTGTGAAAAGTTTTATTTGTACTGAAAAAAAAATACACAAAAAATGCCTCAGATTTAACTTTGTGCATGCTCTGTCTCTCTCTATTTTAATTGTATTTGTTCCAAGGGCAATTACCTTTATAACACAGCTCTTTACAGACACTCTGGCAAAGCAAGAATACATATAAATGACTTTCATTGACAAAATGGGACCACAATGGCAGGTATTCAGGGTGTAGCCAAAAGAGATTGGGTGTAGCATTTTTACAATGCGATGGAGGATCTAAGTGGACAGGAAAGAAACGTTCACATCAGTGCCATGCTGGTGATTGAGGGTATCATGTGGGGCATTTTATGTGGGCAACCAAAAAACCAAAAGTTGGGGTTGTGCATTCTGGAGGATGACATGGTAAGGTAATGACCATCAAAATGATCCACTATATGTAATCGACTCAGATAAAAATACTAATTGCTACTCTTTGCTTATGATCAACAATTTGGCATGCGATTGTTGCAACCATTCGCTGAGCAGTAACTTCCTGGAGTCTAGTTGGCTGGCAATCTCACGACAAAGATAAGACAGGAAGTACTGAATCAAGAAATAGCCCGGCACATGACCCCCTCATTTATACTTGTTTTGAATGGATTCAACAAATGTGTTAATGCAATAGCTTAGAGGTGAGGATATGAGGATTTGGTTACTGTTGGACAGAGCCAGGCTAGCTGTCACCAGTCCAATACACTGATATGCATTGTTGAAAGGCAAACCTTGTAGGCCATGTCTACACATCTACAGGTCTTCTTTAAAACAGATGTTTTCCTCTATGGCCTCTCATCCAAACGCAAGTAGAGTTTTAAATCACTGAAACGGATATTTTTGAAAAGACCTTTTATTAAAGGTGTCGATTTTGACTCAAATTTAGTTTTTACCACTCACCAAATATCAAAAAGTATAAATACATCAAGAAATATTTAGCTATTGCTTTACTGTTGTTTACTATTTGTTAACGCCGCCAAAGGAAAAATAAACTCACTGAGCATGCTCAGAATCTTCTTCTCTGGTATTTGAGGAAGTCACCTACTGGCAACCCTTTCGAGTTGTCTTTGCGTTCTAGTGTTGAGATATTATGTAAAACAAAAGGTAGCGTGGACAGAATTATATTTGAAATGTAGAGAAAATGTATCACATTTGTTTGTTTTTTAAAACGCAGCTAGCCAAAGCACAATTCAAGAACGCAAATTTGATGAGCGAAAATCCAGTTGTGCGACTCCTGCACCGGCCAAACAAATCCCTCCTGAATGTGCAAGAATGTGTTTTGGCCTCCTCACACACCTTGGAATAGTTTCAGTGTACATGGGGTATAGTTTCACCGTCATGCAACATGTGGCGTTTTTATGGAGCGCCTGACTTAGCACGAGAGGGGATTAAAACATGGAAATGGCAGGTCCCTTGGTGCGCCATAAACGAGGATGGAAACATTTCCAATGCAGATGCACCCGGGATCAACAAACACACAGGGACTTCCCAGGCATCCGTTACACACACACACACACACACACAGACACACACACACACACACACGGCTACTACAGCTTCCACCACAGTCCTCAACAATGAAGAACAGGTTGTTTTTCTCTCTATAAACTTTTATTTTGTGTGGGCAGTGAGAAAAATACTCAAAACATGGTGCCAGTAGATGTGTAATACATCCATTCATCAACTTGGGTGAGGCGTGCAGAGAAGAGTGCTGCGGAGGCTTGAGTATGGGCCTTGCCTCATAACTGCAGGACACTGTCACCAGAGAGATAGAGACGGAGAGAGAATGAGGAGGGGACGGCAAGGCAAAGACGGAGTAAATTAGAGGCAGAGAAAGCGAGGTAGAGAAAGAACCATCGGGAGAGAGGAAATAATTACGAGCCAGCGAGACGAACCATGTGTTATATGTGTGCACGGAGAGAGCAATTAAGTGGCTGATGGACAGAGAATAAAGTTGTTCTGTGCAAAGACATGACTTGAAATGCCACCAAGCGTCACAGAGCAGATTAGGCATCAGTTGTGTTAAACCTGTTGACTTCTGATGAGGCTGGGAAACACAGCGTACAGGGGCCACATGTTTGTGCTGGGCAGTGTGTTTTCAACAGAGTCACTCTTATGTCATATGTGTGACATGGCGTCAGTGCAACTTTCAATCAAGCGTGCTCTGGTTCTGAAGTGGCATTGGTTAAAGTAGGTTCTGATGACATCATGCATACACACACAAATGTGAGAATAAAATTGTGATTGCATCGACATCCACGGCTTGTCAGTTATATTATCAGAGCTGCCAGTCAGCGGTGTGTATCTAAAAGTTCATATTTATTTGCACAGGGCAGAGTGCGTTCGTGCATGTTTGCGCTACAGTGCATTAGCTTACATGTATCTGCATGCACAAATCCACTTTGAAGATCTTGGGGAGTTGTTTGTTGATCTTTTTTAGATGGTTATGTCAGACTGGGGTACCAGTCATTACAGATGAAAAAAGAAGAGCGTGAGGGAGGTGTCACCTCTGGTCTACCTCTCTTTCTCTCACACACACACACACACACACACACAATCATGCACACACAATCATGCTCAAATCGCAAGCAATCACTCAAATGACCCCCCCCCCCCCCCCCCACACACTCACATACACTTACTTTCTCTTCCGTGTCTGTGGGAAAGGCATACATTTGACCCAGACCACCAATGGGACTACAGTCAGCTCTGACTGACAGCCACTTCACTGCAGATTAACCAATCATATTGCAACATTAGCCTGTCACAGAGCTGACAGCTCCGATTTCCATAAAGGAAGCAGCACGTAGGTTGTGTATGTGTGTGTGTGTGTGTGTGTGTGTGTGTGTCTGTGAGATCCGAAGTGACCCAGGGCGCGTCTGGCTGCATAAAAACCCTAACATGTGCACTCGGGCCGCGGTAGCCAGGGGCCCTCTCTTTCACACATGCACTTGCATGCACTTGCGCACGCACACACACACACACACAGACGCATTCCTGCCCCCTTCAGCACAGGAAAGCACTGGAGACCCAGGGGTGAACCGCGCTGCCATCTCCACCCACCTCTCCCACCAGCATTACATCAGAATTGATTGACCCTTGCACTGAGTCGTGATTCGGAGCAGTATGCAGGGGGATTGACAGCCTGGAACTCGCTGTTATTTCAGGTGTTTTATTCTCTCTTTCTCTGTCCACTACTGGAGGCCGATCTCTCTCCCCCTCAATGATAGCAAATGGCTCTTCTTCAGAAGAGGAGTGACACTGCAGGGTGCATGTTATCATCGTCTTCCGCACATGATACCGTGTAGCTGAGCAGCCGTGAACAATGTAACGGCAGACTTTACTGCTATAACCTGACACTTGAGCATGTACAGCGTGCAGACTCAAACAGATGGAGGGCACAGGAAGAGACAGAGACACTCAGTGAGTGAGTGCTCTGATAGGCTCGGTTGGGGAGGATTGTTGGTCCCCAACGAGGCGAGCTAACTGGGGGAAATTAGGTCAGTGTGTTCCCTGACTCCACAACAAGAACAAGCTGTGCATGTGTGCGTGCGTGTTGTGCCGGTGCACCAGCGCCATACTGCACCGCTATAACATACTGTGCAGGTCTGTGCGTGTTTGTGTGTGTCATTGTGTACTGCTGCCTGCCACACGTTGGCATATGAGGGACTGTGCAACCACAGGTGATAATTATTTCCACCTTATACTCATCTACGGATTTAACAACGGTGTTTGATTTTTGGCTCGAAAGCGAAATGCTAAAACTGTATTTATTTTGACTCATCACTAGGATGTAACTAATCATAACATCATTGCCGGTAACAAAATAGTTCTGAATATGAAGGGGAAAAAAATGAATAAAGGTTAAGTGACATTTATCCCCAAAAGGCCAGAGAGTCTTTTGGAATAAACGCTTTTGGGACAGATGGATTTAGTTCTGCAGTCATTTAGCCTCCAGAGGATGTGGATTGCTCTTTTTTTGTATTCTACCTCCCATACAGCCTTGTCTTTACTCTGTCACTTTCTCTCTTCGTGTCTCCTGATCAGGACAAGTCAGACATACTATAATTGATATGAGATTTAGGGGGTATTTTTCAATGTAATTAGAATCTTGATAATTGTACTAATGAGATCTAATTGCAAAGTGAGAATGACTTTGATTAAAACAGGTTTCTCTCCTCAAAACCAGAGAAAGAAAAAAAAAATAGTTGGGTGACATTGGTGAGACACAAAGCTAATTGGCAATACTCATGGATGCATGTAAATCAAACTTTGTATAAGTAAGAACCAATAGAAGCGGCATGTTTTCCTAAAAAACAACAACTGATAAGTGATTGTTAGGTTGTAAGCAATTATTTAAAAGAATGCTAAATGTTTGTCAAGCTTAAATGCAAGCTAGCAACAGTAACCCATCACTGTGCTGAGTATACTTAGTGTAAAGTACTGCTAAAGTACCCTCTGAGCTGTGAAATCAATTTAGTCGGGGTGTGTTTACCTTTTCGAGAAGTTGTTGCCGCACAATCCAAAAGCATTAAATTGGCCCTGTATCGAATTACAACAGCTGTATTGAATCAGGTGCTTTGATTTTGCTCAGTGCTATTCTGTGAGAAAAAAAGGTGGTTGAGATTCCATTTGTAGACATCAAATAAGACGGAAGGTCGGCAGGAGCCTTTTATGCATGTTCAAACAGATAGATAGCATACCAACTCAAAGGAATCATTCCTGGCTTTTTTTCATTTTCTTATTTTTATTTGCCCGGAATTGACTTGCATTGTCAATACCTGCAGTAAAAAAATTGCGCTGTGTTGTCTTTGAAATTGTAATTCATGGTTTACGGTTGTTATGATTCCATATATCATTCAGTTCTTTTTAGGGGGATAGTTGAGCTTTTGAGGTTCAACCAGGAGCTTTTGTTAAAATAATTTAAAAAAGAACATAATCAATACTCGAACTCCAAATATGAAGTTGATCCTGGCCCCACTGAAACAACAACTTGAAATGAAATACAAGTAAAAATACAAAAAAGGCGTCAGTCATACAATAACATTATTATGAATTGTGCCAACTTGTATGTGACTGGCTAATGACTAATCATTTGATGCAAATAAACAGTTCGTTAACAATAACAATATTAGTAACAATATTTCATTTTTATATTTTCAGACGGTTTAGTTGCATTCTTAGCATAAAGTTAGACTTTGAAGTCACACCTGCAGCTACATGCATGATATGTAATGCTGTTATGCAGTAACTATATGTCCTGTACATGCTGTGGAGCTCTGCAAGACACCGGCCTGCTTCATCCCAATGCATTCCATCACATTCATTCTACTCAGTGAATAAAGTGCTGACTGTGACGTTCTGGATGCATTGTGTTAAATATTTTGTGTGATTCCGAGACGATCCGAATCTTACTGTTACTAAGTGTTTGCTTAATAATGCATGAGCATCCGATTTGCCCATTTGTACTGTGACGCCCTATGACAATTTCAATGAGCTCAATCTCTTGTGGCTCAATAGATGGCAGTAATATCCCTCAATCACTGCAGAATGAATCCTGATCCCACATGAAATGCATGTATACGCAGGCATTCCTTGCGCTCACACACACTGTAACACAGACACAGTCAAGAGATGATGTACACACAAACACGAACACACTCCCACACACGTGCACAAACGCATATAAGCACACACGCACTCACACAAAGATACAAACAGAGCAGTGCCAGAGGAGATGGAGATGACATCATTACGGCAAATAAAATCCGTAAGCAATTCCTTTCGTCTGCGTCTCTGTCAGTCCTCAGGTAATGTAGAGAATCCCAGAAGAAGTCAAACAGCACAGCGGGAGAGACGGGTGAGGCTCTGACTTTGAGACCGCAGTCTTTAACTTCCCTGTGAAAGCCATAACTGGCACCGTATCTTTCTAATGTTCTGATTAGGCGAGGGCAAAAAAAAAAGCAGCCCTCAGCTCAGAGATACTGTAATGTGTGTGCTTGTAAAGATAAAATCAATAGAAGCAGCACCTTCACAGGGCACCAGGGAACCGGCAGGGCTCCGACTCAATACAATCCGTACCTATAACTGACGGAAATGTCTCATCTCACGGAGCCCGGCAACTGCTCAGAGGTAAAAAGCGGCACTATGAATAATCGTGGAAACCATTTAATTGTGTCCCTTTGTGTGCAGCCTGCCTGGGTTTCTGTGTTCGTTTTGTATTCACTCTCCCTCAAGATAGTCCCAGTGTCGTCATTTGTTGGCAGGATACGCTGGTAATCATTTGAATTCCCCCAGTATGTTCAGAAGATGTCAGGGAGTAGTCTCTGATCTTGTTTAATATGTGACCAGCAGCTATAAATTACCAACTCCCAGAAATGAGGAAACATGGGTCCTTTTAAATCTCCAGGGAGAGCTCTCTTTCTGTCTCCCTCTCACACACACACACACACACACACACACACACACACACACACACACACACACACACACACATGCACACACACACACACACACATGCACACACAGGCTCCCTCTCTCTGCCTCTCTCTCTCTCTCTCCCCCCTAGTGTAGTAGTGTGTGTGTGGTAATCCCCTCCCCTTAATTTATTTTTGACGTTCAAATAAAAACAAATACCTGTGACTTTTTTTGTTGAAATAAGCAATTTCTCTTTCAGCCTATTGTGATGCTTCGTGGGCATACGCAGTGGTGCACCTTGTTGCGTTTAACGCGTTTGGCCAAGGTGTTAGAAATGCTTTTCTTCCTGCTTTGTTTGTATTTAATATATCCCCACTTTTTCTCATTAAAATCAAATGCTGTAAGCCACGGCAGAGACGGAAAATACATTTTTCCCAAACTTCCTTTGTTGCATTTTGTTGTGCAGAGGAAACAAATACAAACACATCGTGACGTAAGAGGCTAAATGTAATATTGTTACAAACCAAATTAGTGTGAATAAGACAGATTTTTATTTCTTTGAAAATGACTAAATGAAAAGTTGACAATATAATAAAATATTTTTCTGTGATATGATGCATCAATGTAAGCTCTTATTGATAATAGAAATTCCCTGCTTTCTTGCAAAGCTCTCACATAATTGACTTTGCCTGTGACTTATTTATGTTAACTAATTAAAGATGACCTATGCAAGATTAAAGCACCAGCAGATGCAAACTCTGGATGACACTTGGCTACTGTAACTACATCCATACAGGAGGTGTTGCAGTCGGCACATTCTGTTGTCAGCGTCTGTCTGCTTGATGCCGCGTGCGCATCACTGTGTCTGTGAGGCACAGGAAGCCGTTGTCACTCGCGTTTTTCTTCTCTCTTTTTATTTATTCCTTTCCAACGTTTCGAATTTCACAAGACTGAGGCAGGATAATGAGTGGTGAGACTCACTGTAGGGAGAATGTATACTCCTCCATCTCCTCCGTGGAGAGGTTCTCCGTTGAAGGCTGCATCTTCTGTTTGCCTGCCTGCCGAGGCGGTGCGCTGCCGCCGCTCATGCTGGGGCCGCAGCTATTTGTCTTCTTGATTGGCTTCTTCTGTGAGGAGCAGGAATCGGGGAGAACACATGCGGATGTCATTTGTAATCAAAGCAGGAAACAGGCCTCTGAATTTATCTTGGGGGATGCACACGGTGACAGTGACAGTGTGCGCGGCACTTTAGGAGTCTCTCCTATATCTCAACCGCGCCTCAATTGACATGAGACGTGAATGACGGCAAAATCGCACACGGCAGGCCATCATTCAAGTCGAGTACATTTGGGGGAAACGTGCGTACAGTGACGGGCGGCGTTAAATATGTGATATTTGAGCAGCTGGCACTGTTTTTTTCCACACAAGTCGTTTACCTTCATCGTCATAAACACAGTCAAATGGAGTTAGGAAGTGGGGTTTTAAATATTTCACCAAGGTACTTGGGAGCAGATATTATTTGTTAAGCCGCCAACATGTTAACGGCTTGCTTTCCCTGGCCCTGTCAGCCCTGCCTGTGTTGCCCTTGGGTGGGCTTAGTGTCTTTCTGCTTGAAGTTGTGAAATACTCGCTGATGTATGTTAATGAGATCCACAGTTGGAATAAGCAACCTCTCGCTTTCTTCCACCCCTGTCTCACTCTGCCTCCCTTCATTTGTTTCATCTTTTCCTCTCCTCCATCTCTGTCTTTCTCTCTCTCTCTCTCTCTCTCTCTCTCTCTCTCTCTCTCTCTCTCTCTCTCTCTCTCTCTCTCTCCCTCAGAGATGAACTGGGCCCAGGAAGTAGTAAATGGGCAGGGCCCCATAAAAGCTCCATCCGTTTTCATAGGGCAATCTTTGCCAAAGCAAGCTTGGATTCCAGAGTGATGATCACAATAAAAAAGGTGGAAAGGAGCGGGAAAGAAAGCACAGAGGAAAAGAAATGCAGGAGATATATAAACCACAATGTTCTCCGGTGTCTCCCTACGATAAATTTAATGCAATACCTTAAGAGCAGATTCCGTATATAGCTGGATTCCTGCCCTGTGGGCAAAGTGGTCGCCTGGAGAAAATTCATTTTAATTAGGCTTGCACTGCAGGTTGAAGGGTTGAAATCTGATCCCCTGCGCTCCCAGGCTGGTGCAGGTTGGAGATCACTCCACTTAATCATTGGACAACTGGGTTCCACACCATGACATTTGACAGAGTTAGCAAGGTTTTAAAGGCCAAGAGGAGAAGGGAAAAACAAAACACAGTCTACAGAGGCTGCGGAGAAATAAAACCTCATATCAACAAACTCATTAATTTAACAGGTCATCACTGATTAATGGTGGTCTGGAGAGCCTCTTGTACATCAGTGGAGGGAAGTTAGTAAGAATAAAGACTTGAAGGGATCGAGGCTCAGGCGGGAGTGGAGGATGTGTATATATATATATATGTGTGTGTGTGTGACAGACGGAGGCTTGATGTCGTTCATAGGCTTCTCACTACCTCAACAATAACATTACGACAACAAAAGGCCGCAGCCGAGGCACAATGGCGGGGCGGACCGGGAGGCAGCAATGCCAGATCAGCACACAAAGTCATTTTGCAATTACCACTTCAAAGTATGGCAGGTAACATGCAGGCTTTGATTAATTTAGCTTAAGTCCTCTGTAGCACAGGAAGAGGCGTGTTTAGAGCGGCTTGGGGAAGAAGAAAAAAAAAAGAGAGAGGCCCTGGCTGGCGTTTCTGATTTCACAGAATTTGAGCTGCTTTGGCTTGTCAAGCAGATCTGAACTGGCTTTGAAGGCTGACGAATACCTGTTAGTGTGAAATGTATTTTGACAAATCTCAGATAATAAGCCAGGGAGGTGTGTGTAGGGGTGCAGAGAGGAAAAGGGAAAGGAAGGCGAAAGCGGAGCGGGTGATCATTGCAAGGGAGGGAACACTTTGCCTTGAATCCCAACGTTACCTTGTAGTGAGTTGCACCCTCGGCTTTCTCCCTGCATGGATCACTCTTGTCTCCCGTGTTTCCAGAAATGGCTCCCGAGGAGGAATTCTTCCCTGCATCCCCCCCCCCCCCAAAAAAAGAAAGAAATAATATGCATTGAGTGTGAAAAAGAAAGAAAGGTTGATGTTTGTTTTCCTTTGCAAACCACATCTGGCAATCATAGTGAGGATCAAGGGTGGTTGAGTGGTATTTATATTACGGAATCCAAATGATTACGAGTATACACTTCAACTGCTGATGAAATATTTAAAAAATATATAATTGACAAAAAAAAGCACTCTGAATCCTATAAATAATTAAATACACCAAAATACACAATAATATAATATAAGTAAAAAAGTACGGTTTCATTCCAAAAAAAAGTCTAAAATGCCAAAAATTCCAGGTTTGTAATCAGACTTAAAATAAGAAGAATACCTGTTGTTGGATAATATGTTCTTTGCAGTACCAAGAAATAAAACAGTCTTTGTGAACACACTGGAAGTGTTGGTGCCTTTGTCTTATTGTTCTACTGTGAGGCAGTCTGAGGTACAAGGTGTTTTGGTATTCTGGTGACTCTGATTTGACTCTTTAAAGAGAGTGGGAGTGTTGACTTATAGGGCTCCCACTGCACATCATCTCTGTCTCACACAATCTCAGAGCTGAACCTTCCCAGCCTCAACGCTCTAATGTATGCAATTAGAAATGATGAAAAATCGAAAAAGAAATTAAGTTTGGTTGTAATACATTTTCAGCCATTCTTCTCTTCCTTATAAAATTACTTTTAAAGTATTTTTTCATCCTTACCCTTTTTTTTCTCCTCTCTCTCTATCTGTCTCACTCGTTTTTTTTTTTTTTGCTGTAATTTAAATGGTAAGCCGCCAGATGTGTGTCTCATGCTTGAAGAGTTGGAGATCTGCATTATTTAGCATATTAACATTCACAGAATTTAAAAAAGGGTTCCTGCATTGCCTGGAGGATGTAATTAAGTAAACCTTAGCTTGATACATGTACAAATCTCACGATGTGAAACTTTTTTCCCCCCGTCGAACCAGTCACATCTATATGATGCATATGGAAACCTCTGCGATGATAATTTTTTTTCTCGCTGCGGGATTAAATATATCAGTGATAATAATTTAAATATAGGCGACACATCAGGAATCCTCCTGACAGCTTAAATGGCAGGAAGAGTCTGCTCACTGCTATTTTTAAGCGAGTCTGAAATCAGATTTCATCCTAACACAGATGTAGACTTTAATTACCAGCGCTTTGCTGGTAAACAGGTGGAGTGCCTACAGTTACAAGGTAATAAGGTTATATTTGTTCTCGTCAAGGGATAAAATAATTTATATTTATACATTTCCATGACATTACATAACTGTAAAATCACTGTTCTGCCAAGATACCAATCATCTCCCATCAGTCAAATGTTTTTTTTAACACGGTGTAATCATATATTAATGCCGGGACAAAATATTTCGTACACACTCTGAAAGTGCATTGAAAAATGACTGCCAATGAAGAAATGTCAAAGATGGGAATGTCAGAGACCCTTTGTATCAAATATACGAAATGTTGGAACTTTGTCAGTTTTGCGTTTATCACAGATTCCAAGCAGAAATAAAAATACAGTACATTTGGCATATCTAACTTTTAAAAACATCCAAATCAGCTGTTGTTCATTTAAGTTGGAGTGCATCGTTTTGACAGTTTATCGCTAATATGTGCACTTGAGCACATTTCAGCAAAGTATGTGTGTGTTGCTGTTTAATTATGAGGCCGAGCAAAGCCAGCTGCTTTTACACACTCACACACACACACACACACACACACACACACACACACACACACATCACAATCTCTATTAGCAACAACAACAGCAGCCGTGGACTCACAGAACTGAACTAAGGTGGATAAAGATGCTTTCTTTGACTGCACAATCACACACACACACACACACACACACGCACACACACTCATTACACAAGGCCCCACTTGCTAATGCGCAGACGCCGTGGAACCAGAATGAGCGCGGAGGCAGCAGCATCGACAGCTTCGACAGCTAAGGGCTACATCTGTGAACTCAGAGCGCTGGAGCTGCCACAACTCCAGCCTCTCCGGGCACTCAAGGCCAACAACAATCTCCTTGTTATCCCCCCCCCCCCCATGCTCTGAGCTGTGTTAAGACCAGCAGACACACACACACACACACACACACACACATTCATCCAGTGCACTGCATTGACGCACCCACACACAGGAAGGCGTACAAACAAAGATATTAATATGTAGACACTTGCATACATGCACAAACATTTTCCAGGGTAGAGATACAAATGAGTGCACCTCGCAACTGCATAACTCAACACACCTCTTTTCTCTCCTGCTCGCACACAATAAAAAAAGGCAGAGGAAAGAGAAAAGCCTGAGGGCCGCAACACTGTCAAGACCCCACCGCTGTGTTACCGGTGAGATGCAACCAGGCTGGGATGGCGGTTCTTGCTCACCTAGGCCCCTAATTGCCTGTCGACTGGTCCGAAGGTACAGAGGGATCGGAGGTCATTGACTCACGGATTACCCTCGAGTCCATGTCCGGATCTTGTGTTGAGGTTGCTAGGATACGGCGAGGACTCGGTGTCGCTTCACACAAGAGTTTATCTTCTTGTAATCCACAGCATTGTAATGGCAATAACAGACGCTCAATGCATACTGGCATTTTCCAATATGCCATTTTTAAGACCCGTTCAGTCTCCCTGGTGAAGTTCTGTTGCTCTTGAAAGTTGAATCAGTCTTGACCATGTTCCAAAGGCTGTCTTTGTCTTTTTCTGGGAACTGGGAACTTTCAGTGTGCTTTTGAGGCAAGACACTGTCACCTTTGGGTCTGTTTGTCCCACATGCTCTGTATTTGCTCCCCACATGCAATCCTTTAGGCTTGTTTACTGCAACCACTGTGAGCGTTTACACGAGTATCTCTGCAAACGGGATTCAAAAGGTTGAATCCATCCATTTGGAATCCGGACATTGTTGAATTAATCGGCGGGATGCGGAGTGCGACTGATTGGGACGGCATGATGTAACGTTGCGGTTTGAAACTCTGATGACTAGGACCGGCCTGGAGGGGAGCGCATCCTGAATGTGCAGGGCAGCGTTCCAAAGAGGACATTAGATGAGGAGTCCTGGAAAAAAGGCAGGGAACTGAAGCAGCCATGCAGTTATGGGCAGACTCCTCGGCGTGCTCATAGTGATCCACTAAAAGCGATCATGAAACAAGAAGCTAATCTAATTAGTCATTTGGGTTCAATCAAACCCAATGTAACTGGATCATTCAGTTAATGTGAAAGGTCAGTTAACCCTGTGTGCCTTTAGCTTATCTCTACGTTAAAACACCGAATACACTCTCCTGAGGTAAATCAGGATAATTATCATCCAATCACACTTCATTCACAAAGACAACAATGTCGACGCAAACACAACAGCACTAAAGCAGTAAAGTAACCTTCAGATTTCTTGATCAAAACTTGTCTTTTTTTTTTTTTTATCTTGGATTGTTTTGTCAGGTTTGGTTCTGTAATAGACACCTCACCACGAACTGATTTTTCAATGGGGATTAATTAACTGAAGGCCTCAGGAATATAAACTTCCAGTCTCACTGTCAAGCTCTGCTGTGTGTGTACGTTATCGCGGTGACAAGAGGTCTCCAAATACTTGTCCCGATTCTGAGACAAACGGGTAATGAGGAAAATCCAGGCGTCACACGCGCCGAGAAAGTGATCTCCACACAGCACGCATCAGACACAGAGAGGCATGAAATGGGAAGGAAATGTCTGTAACTCCCAGACTTGACAGAGGACTGAGGAAGGGGATCATTTGTTCTTCTCCTCGCTGAATTGGATTTCCATTTTTTTTGGCTGGATTAAAAGTTGTCCGTCCGATCGTTCCCTTCAAACTTGACGTAATCTCCCCATCTGAAGGCCATAATTCGCTCCAGAGGTAATGCAAAATGAACAGATCTGTATGCAAATGAGGCGCAAACGTCAGGTCGGCTTAGGGATCGGCGTGGATGAGGTGTTGTGCAGGACACCTTTTGATCCGTTATTTCACTTACGGATCGGGTTCACTTCCCAAGCAACCTTCTCAGCTAGCTGCGAGAATGTGTGTGTGTGTGTGTATGTGTGTGTGTGTGTGCTGAAGTCCGTGTCTGTCTGTGAGCCAAGGTACGCAGACTTGGTACCTTTGCCTTGTGTGGCAGAACATAAATCTCCCATAGTGAGTGCCTCCCTCTCTTTCGCTTTCTCTCTCTGGAAAGGCAGTCAGTTTGTTGGGGACACTTCCCTTGTGGGCGTTAGGATCTCTGTGGGGGGTCACAGGTCAGTAGGCGGAGGAAGCGACAAGCTGTGAAATGTAAAAGACCAATTTCTTCCACATGTTTCAGTGCTGGGAGAACACTGCCAAGCTGTCAGCCGGCATCACGTTTAAAATGGGCCAGGGTGCTACCCAGCAGACCTGTCACAACTCATTTGTAATTAAAAAGCCTGTGTGATGTTTAAAGCAGAGCACCCCAGAAACTTTTGAGGACTGTTAAATAAAGATGAGCTGTGCGTGCAAAAAAAAAGAAAGAAAAAAAAAGGGGGGGGGGATGTATTAATAACAAAGACGCTAGCCAGTTGCCTTTGTAGTAGATCAATACCAAATGAGCCTGGATTTGATTCCTGGCAAAGGCCAGGATGTTGGATTACTGAGGTGGGAAACAAGAATAGTTTGTTTTTTGAAAATCAGGAAGTGGACTCTCATTGCTATTAACAGGAGGTCATTAGTCACCTCTAGATGTGGTTACAATTGTGGTATGACCTTGCCTGGAACACCAGAAACCACATCAGAACAGTTCATCGGTGCATCTGATGGACACACGTGTACACATTCAGGATCATATCAGGCGTATGGAAAGAAAAGCAAAGCAGTGCCAGACCATCACAGACATAAAACATGGAAACATAATCATATTCACACCTGGGAATGTCTCAAATAAACCTGACCTGCATATCTTCGGACTGCAGGAAGGAGCGACATGCACCCGGAGGAAAGTAGCACAAGTGAGGAAGGAACACGCAAGCTTCACACAGAAAGAGCATTCTTGCTGAGAAGCGACACTAACCACCGAGCCAAGAAGCAGTCGCTGCTATCTAAAATCCTTTCATGATGGATAATGGGACTTAGACATCATAATATCTTATGTTTGCATTATCACATTCAAAAAGTAGTCCGTTAAAGCCAGAACATCTACGTATATGTAATGATAAAGAAATAAAACAACATGTGTCTGCCAGGTCAAAATGCTTTGTTTAGTTTAGCTTAGTGAGACAATAAACAGATACAAATAATGCCGTACTGTGTAAATGTAAGACGAAGTGACTGCTAATATTCCTATAATTCACTATTCTAACATCTAACTGCTAAGAAAAGTTCAAAAGTAGTCCAAGTACCCACCGCTCATTTACAAAACTTGTTTTTTGAATTGTGAGAACATCGGTGTTGAGCTTGCTGCTTAACCATTTGCCTTAAGGCTACAGTGTATCTGTTGGATTTTTGAATGTAATCCAACGAAAAAACAACCTTTGTTTGATTTGACTTCTGTCTGTCAAACTTGGCCCAAGTCTCTACACCCAACCCTACCCTGGAGCACATTCACCTCAGTGGAAGACTGCTGTAAGTGAGGCCTGCCATTCTTCTCATCCCAGTGCTTGTGACATTAGGGTGACATTTTCTCCCCACTGTGGCATAGTCGGGGGTTTTAACATTGGACCCCTACCTGGCAGAGATGAGGAAGAGCAAGCGGAATCAGCTGACAGGTGGAGAGGAGACCCCCGGTGAGAATGCACCACAGCGGGCTCGCCTGCTCTGCTGCTGGGGCCCGCATGCGGCTGCTGTTGAGGGTATAACTGGGACTGGGGATGAATGGGCCGAGCAGTGAGCTGGGGCTGGAGTGGCAGTTGGCCTTGCGGTTGGTCATGATGCACCTCAGGTTGGGACACGAGGTGGGGGTTAGGTGGGGGTATTGATAGGGTGATGCAGCGCTCTGGTCCCCCAGACGTTCCGGAAGGGAGCCTCTTTACCTGAAACACCACAAACAAAAGGGCGGGGGGGGGGGGGTCTGTCCATGTGTTTCATGTCTCAGTGATCAGTGAACATTAATATAACCTCGAGTTAATGTAATCAGCAGTAATGTTCATGTCATTCCATTGCATCACCATTGTTTTTGGGGTAAACAGCACGTATGTGTAATTACACTACAGGTGTTCGTGATCAAACTGCAGACGTAGCTAACTGTTAGCGTTTGTCATAGTGGGCCATAATGGCATAAAATCATTTAATTAAGACCACAAATGTGCCGAGTACAAATACTGCACATCCTATGGCAAAGATGTACAAAAATACCTCTGTTTTCATCCCTCGGAAATGAAAGCAGTGATGATAATGCAGTAATACGAACAACATGTCACAGTTGAAGGGACAAATAAAGAGACCAACCCAAGCCAGAGAGCTTTGTTCTGGCTTTTAATT
The DNA here is from genome assembly GCF_949748355.1 of Melanostigma gelatinosum. Taxonomy (NCBI): domain Eukaryota; kingdom Metazoa; phylum Chordata; class Actinopteri; order Perciformes; family Zoarcidae; genus Melanostigma; species Melanostigma gelatinosum. Next base: position 10,053,632 of record NC_136653.1, read on the forward strand.
CAATTAAGATGTTTACTAATCTAATCAATGCATCAGCTCAAATGCATCCGGAATTTTTGGGTAAAGATGTGGTTCTTGTTTGCTCTCTGGGGCCAATTTCCAATTGCTTTTATCATAGAAAACCCCCAAAAATCAAACCCCCATCTACCCAGATCCACCAACCTGCCTCCCAAATAATAGGGGACAGTCAGAGTGTGGGAAAACACACACAAGTATATGATGTACCCATACCTGCACACAATTATGAATATAACATGAACAAAAACAACAGATACGCGTATGCACATGTTTCCGTCATTGCACACACACACACACACACACCTGAAAGTACAGGTTGCACAGCCAGTGGTCTAGATCAGAGGAGATGACGGCTTCAATCTTTCTGAACTGGTCCAGTTGTGTGTTCGGCTCCCCCCTGAGCAGAGGGGTTTTGAACCTGGGTCAATGACACATAACCGGTTGTGTTCACTGTAATTTCGTGTCACTCCATGTGATGTTTTGCTGAGAGGCATTGTAGTTTAGCAACCTATACTGCTTATGTACATATACACAAACTCCTTGAGGTCCATCAGCTAACTTTGATCTGACGCACCTGCCCTGGACAAGGCCGAGGCTCGGTCCGCAAACAGGAAATGCCCCCCAAGCCAGCACAGAGCTGACGTGGCTGCTGTGTCCCGGTAGCGCGATCAGTTGGAAGACCAGGACCATGGAGGGGACGACCTCACGGGCTGCAGGTAGGATCTGCAGACACAGGAAGGCGCAACAATTCACAATTCCACTCACATATGCCTATGAACACACATGCCTACAGGCGCAGACACGAACGTATACATGCACATGCAGACACATCGACACATCGACACAGACAACACTACGGTACTAAGCAGGCATGGACTTGCTCACAACCAGGAGGCCAATGGAGAACAAACACACGGAAAGCAACAAACAGGACAGGAGCCCTCAGGGAGGCACTTATTAATCTACATCCTTGACTTGAATCCTCCTTTAACTTTTTTTCCGGTTTCTTTTCAGGAACTTTCTTAACTGCCATTCTTACTCGTCCGACTCGGCAAATTGCCTAACAGGAGATGATAAAGACTGTCGCCGTCAAATGCAGGGTGGAGGAGCACTTGGGATTGCCGTTGTAGCCTCTGAGCTGACGGTTGCTGCATATCCGATGCAGTGAGGCCCGCCATCAATCAAAAGTGATGATATTAAGGGTATCTCGCAAGAGGCAAGAAGTGTTAGCGGTTAGCAGTCAACGGCAAACATTCTTATTTACCTAGAGAACGGCGGGTTTGCTTAAAAAATGAACTGACAGTGAGATGTGTGCCACTTCATCCATCACTGGGTGGAAATATTTTATCCCTTTATTAGTTGTAATGGGAAACACAGGGGACTTGTTTTAACACATAAATCATGTGTATCCCTCCCACCCACCCCTGATAATCTGCTTTTGGTATGCACCTGTGAAATGATGGGTTAGTGGTGTCTGACGCAGGACACAAATTGATGGCATAATATCACGGATTATGGATATTGAGGATATTTCATATTATTCATTTGCTGTAAGAAATATGACCTGCATAAATAGTCATTTGTGTGCGAGTGCATATGTGTGAGGGAGACGTGCGCTTGTTTGCATGTATGTGTATGTGGCAAGTGTTGCTGTGAGGTTTGTGAGGCTGGATGATGTGCTGCAGAGGTCTTCTCACTTCCTGTGTTAGCTCGGGGAGCTGCTCAAACTACCAGAAGCCGACATATTATTGTTATAGTTCTTTGTCAAATGACTAAACCTCTTTCCTCAATGATCACAACATAGGACAAAAGATTTTAACGAAAAAAATATATATATATATATATAAAAGATCTCCAAAATCACTTCCTCTGACCGTTTATCTTGTTTTCAATTTTCTTCCTGAGTCCTTCTTCTTCCCCCTTTAACAATGAAATGTGGAATCTTATGCCTGTTCCCATTCGGTGCACAAAGGCCGTGGGCCCGACTCCTCTTGTGTGCTCCCACTTGCCAGCAAATCCAAGACATCTCCAACTGAACTGCACTGTTTCTGTCTAAATCCAGACCCAGATGCACAAAGCAAAGGGTGATTGAAAAAAAAAAAAGAAGGAGAGAGAGGGAGGAAAGGAAAATAAGCTCCTGGCTTCCTCTTACCATCACTAATTCCTCATTTCCTCTTAGAAGGGACTGCAAGCACTCCTAAAATCGCACGCTACAGTGTGGGCAAGAGGGAGGGAGGGAGAGAGAGAGAGAAAACATCCAAGCCAATCCTGATAGTGGTGGAAACGCTGATCAGATTTGTCTGAGACTATCAATGGGGACAACAACAACAGGTTTGTCTATAAAGCACAGCCGAGGGTTTGGGGAGGAGAGGAGGTAAGGAAGAGTGACACGAGGCATTTACCATGCCGTACTTAAACCTTTTTTTACCTCTGAATCAGATCCCAGGTCCGCATTCAGTTTATGCCAGTTTTTACCCCGTCCTTTATGTTTGATGGGAGCTGCAGACAATATTATCAGGATGCTCTCGCTCAGTGAATACGCCCACTAGCACATTGGCAGTGTCCACATGTGCTAAATGCTCCGGCTAAGGCCTTTAGAGTTGCCATCAGAACACTGAAGAAGCCCTTTCTCAGCATGTACAAAACTATATGGAATACTTTCCGTCATATCAAGAGGTTTAAGAAAGTGGTTGTGAAATGTGCATTGACTTCATCAAATGTAATCTGCTGTGTTGTTTCATCAGAAGAAGCAAATGTGAAAACACGTTTAGTCTTTGACCATACATTGGAAATGGAAGTTGAGATTTTTAAGACTTTAGTTTATAACTTTTCCATTTCTTCTTGTATCCGGCTCAACCATGTTACAGACGGTCAAATACATGCAGAAAATAAACTAAATCTTTCACTGCATTTGTACAGTTTCATTCCAATAACACATCACTTCCTTATATAAATGAATAATTGATCTTGGGTTTGATTTACATGCATGGATTAAATGTCATGTTTGAAAAGTTGTTGTTTTATTCATATGGAGATCCCTGGAGAAAAACCCAGAGGCTGTGTGAGGCATATTTTCATATGCCGTCTTTTACAGCAATATAACTTCTCATAACCCTTTCAATATCCACTGCAACTGATGAAACCAAGCGAAACCGAAAGAGGAATTTGGAATTACTGTGTTAAATACAAAAACTAAAAACGCATTGTGGCGAGTTCTGTCATATTAGCAAAGCATGTTCTATTCTTTGCTTTTATCTGAGGGGACTGTTGGTTTTTTAAGATTGCGTTTTACAAAAAAATCTTCCATTGAATTTCACATCAAAGGCTTCGTCCATGTCATTGGAATTTAGCGTGATTTAATTCAGGTTCCCTTAATGTCAAAATTGCTTTCAGATAAGAGATGTTTTATATTTATTCTAATAGTTCGCTGGAAATAAAAGAAATATTCAAAGCAGCTTCCCCACGCATCACATGAATTAAGGGATTCTTATGAAATGAATCACAACCTGATTATGTCCTGGTTGAATAAAAACACATTATTGTCAATCGAGCGTCTCTTGCATGTTCTCTTTCAAATCTGCAACCTTGACTGTGAATGTCAATGCTGACTGCAAACAAAACATTTGGAGTTCATAGTAAATGGTTTTTTTTTAGAATTACGCCATTTATGTTTTGCCAAAATCCAAAATTTAAACAAAGCTAAAGACAAACTGAAGCTATGACTCTTGACACATTTATCTTAAATGTTCAATAAATCCATATGAATGTATTTACCACGATTTTGGATGCCTTGTGGACTTTTTCTGATTCCTGAATTGTTACAGTGTCATCATGTTGTGCTTCTGTCCCACATCTCCTCACCATGAATAGGCTCTGGTTGAGGTGCAGGTCGGTGTCCCAGAAGCGCCCCCGATGCTCGATCGGCTCGGTGGACACCGCCGACTGTTGCTGCTCTTTCTGACTGCACCGGGCCAGAGCTGGGCCCCCTAAACGACTGTGAAGGGCCACGCTGACCGCGTAGAGGCCCCTTGGTAGCTTGTCTCTGGTGGCTCTTAGGCAGCATACACACACCTCCACGGGCTGCGGGGTTGTGCTCTGGGTCACCTATAAGACAAAGTGCAGAACATACGATTTTACTACAGTATCTTATCCATTACATGTTATGACAGACACATATTAGAACTGTAAATGTACTGTACATATTACACTTTAAACAAACAAACCAACAATTTAACTCTATTATATGTATTAACTCTTTTATTTTGTAAAACTTTCATACCTCACACAACAAAATAGAGATGTTGCATCGTCAACTCTACAATCATACCCAATATAGAGCTTTACACTTATCATTACAGTAAGACCATACAGTCAAGTGTTTGTTGGTAACCAGGGTGTAATTGATAATCAACTGTGTCAAGCTGAAAGACAGTTTGTCTGTTTGCTTTCGGAATTTACCACTAAACCACTAGCGGCAATTAGTCAACCTGCCTCTAAAACAAACAATTTGTTGGCAGTGTGACGCAACCATATTGGCCAACATTGTAAATGTTGTCAGCAAATACGTTATCTAATCGAATCCACATGTGTAACTACTGTTTGGAGTGCTGTGTAAATACCTTTTACTTTGATACTCAATTGCACTGTTTCTCCACAACACCTCCTCAATGATACTTAGCTGTTATTTAAAATAGAAATCTCTCACATTTCATTGTCCGCAGGTTAAAATGGAAACTCGTGTTCTTTTTAACATCTCTGTGACAGTACCAAAATAAACATTATAGGCACTAAAAACTTCATGGCAGAACACATGTATTGGATTGTACTACCTTGTCCAGGTGTACCCAATACAGATAGTACAGGTAACACCTAATAACGTTGCCACTGAGTGTATATTTGTAAGGAATAGAGTGCTGCAGGCATGACATATTTTTGTGGGCCTACCCAGATGTTAGCATCGCACTGGTTCCCTCGACAAAGAGCCAATGGGAAGTAAAAAGCTAAAATTAGCCACGATCTCATGACTTCACGTCACCACCGCTATGCTGACTACTGCTCAGCATGATGGCGTTCAGTTGTCTTATTCCACCACCTTTTTTTTTTTTTTATTCAGGTATGTTTGCTGAACAACTGCAGTGTTTTCGTCCAATTGCTGTCAAGCAGTCATATATGTAAGACATGGCCAGTACAGCTGCAGGCTTCCATCTGGTGATCTCCATTCAACCATTTAGGGGCTAAGTGCCTCGCTTCAAGGGCACATCAGCATTCCTTGTTATCGAAAGTTGAGAGTGGCATTTATTTTCCCCTGGCCACGCTGCCCATTCAGAGGATGGTTTCCAAACGCCAACCTTCTGGTAGCACGCTCATCCCACGAACCTTCAGGCGACATCAGCCCACTTGTTGTTTATTTGCTTGTTTGTTTTGGTGACATTTGCCTCCTTTTTAGGGCTTAGGATGAGTAATAGGGTAAGCTCGTGAGACAGTTAAGTTATATATTTCTTTTTTTGATGAAACATAATCGGAGAACAATAGAAATACAAATTCAGTCTTTTGTCCCCTGTGGCATCTGTTGAACAGCACTGAATGACAAGTCAATCTGGCTTAAACAGAGCCGCTTGGTCTTCATCACCATTTAGATGTTTTTAAACTTCAAAAGCGATGCTTTTCCCATCCTATATTGCCAATCCCATCCCATCCCACCCTATCGCATCTTTTCCCACCATATCATTCCATCCCATCCCATCCTGTCCTTTCCAATCCTATCCCATTATATCTGATGTTATTTATCCATCCTATGCTATCCTGCCCTATCCCTTCCTTTCTTGAATGCCGGTATTTCTTCTTCTCTAATCATCTAAGTTGCTTCTCTTAATTCCCATTCATTTTCAACTTAATGCGCATTCATTTTATGAACTCAAATTTACACCGTGTTGACCATCTCCCCAGGGCTAGTTCTGAGTGTCTGGCAATTAAAGCCCTCAATTCTAATCAATGACATAGTAGCACTCAGGGCTACATGTGCACACACACTCATATTCATACATGGTTTACAGTATACTGTGTGCAGTGCAGTCACCAAACAACTGAGACTATCCCTATCCTTCTCCGCACACTTCACATCATAACCTAACACCGGCGGGTGGTGCCCATTGCTTTGCTAGTCTGTGAAGGAGGGGGGGGAAGGTGTGTGCTGAGCCCTCCAGTAATGCCCCTCAATCTCCCCACTGTGCGCATCTTTGCATACCAAAACAACAAAAACAATTTAGGCAGAAGTGAAATTAGTATAATTGGTGGCAAAGCGGTTTAGCCCACACATCTCACATTTTGTGGGGGGAGGTGATGGAGGCCTCCAAGTCCCCACACTGGAATAGATGTATGCATGAGGACTGGAAAGGGAAGAGGAGGAAGATGAGAAAGGACAAAAATAAGCAAAAAAAAAAACAATAACATCAAACCGGTGTCAGATTTCCACTATGTATGTTTTTTATGAGGTATTGTTATTATCCGGCCCACATGCTCGCACAGGCGACGTAAGAGACAGTCAAGACAGCAAGGCGAAGGTAAAAGGTGAAGTGAGCCAATTTTCCATATCAGAGGTGGTTTGTTTGCCCCAAGCCTGAGTTGTGCCTAAAGTGCCATAACATTACAGCACTCCTACAGATGAGATCAAAGGCTCTAGCGAGGGATCCTCCGTGGTTTTGCTGGCAAGCAGCCGTCCTTTCGCTGAAACATCTTTTCAGGGCTTTCCACACATTGACTGATCACACAAAATGCACTCTTAATAGAGAGGAAATGCCACATACAAAAACTTCCTTTCTTTCTAAGTATGGGCTAATATTCAGAGATTAAGCTTTCTCGTTAATTATTTTCATTTTAATTAGTAAATCTTAATTAACAATGAACATTTACCCTTAAAATTTTTTGGCTTCGGAATGAAGGAGGGGGGTGAAGAAAGGAGAGAATAAATATGACAATCTTTTTGGGACCTCCGGGCAGGATTACTGATGCAGGCTGCCTCCGTTATTAAACACGTTCTAAATTAAATGCCTCCATGAATTTTGCACAGAAATATATTTTCATAGTTTTGCATGCCAAATGTGACATTTTATATTTCAGATTCATCTCGCTGCAGTAATTTTAGGGAAATGTCATATAAACAAAGATTTTGTCATTTACCAAAGGAAATTACTATGCGTGGCAGGTTTGGCCATTGCTTTCTCTCTCTCTCTCCCTCTCTCTCTCTCTCTCTCTCTCTCTCTCTCTCTCTCTCTCTCGCTCTCTTTGCCCCCTATTCTGCCTGTGCCGGTTGTTTCAAGTCAGCAAGCCATAAAAAATCTTTATCTCAGTGAAACACAGCAATTTGGGAGATAATCGAATGGTGACTGGGGGGCACAAATGCCAGTCTGAGGAATTATACCACAATCTCCCCTGCATTTACAACCTTCCTCAAAGCCAGTTGTCACCCTGGAAGGAAAGCCCCCGACTGAAGATTCATTACATCTTTAAGCCAGCACGGTGGCATGGCAGCCTCATCCCCAGATGCAACACAACAGCACACTCCTCCCACAGCTGGTGATGCTACCGCTAAAGCTGCAGCTTCCTTCTCTCTTTTCCCACTTGGTTCTCTGTTCTGTCCTCTCCCTCTGTTCCCCTTTTTCATCTCCAAAGACTCCTTTTTCCTCCTACTTAGATTCCTAAAACCACAGACAACATCCACACAAAGCAGGCAGGAAAAAAACAAAAATCTTTGTGTGGCTGAATAGTTAGCATCTGTATGGTGCCTGCATGTGAATGTGCCTTTGTGTGGGCATGTGCACATACACTACCCATTAGTGTAATGAATAGCATGCAAGAATATAAAATATGGGGTATTATTTCCCCATTCATCACATGATTTCACATAATTACATCATTGGACTGTTTTTGAACAAACAACCCTCCATTTATTTGAAGATTTTGTAAACACTTTTGGGATCAATACGTTCCTCTTGTGTCTCCTCCTGTGAAACAAGCCGCTTAGCGATTCAAAAGGTATGTCACTTCCTGTTTGTGTGCTTTCTCTTTGCAACGTTTGCTACTCAGTCCACAGTCTTGAGCGGCTAGTGGAGCTTACCTGCCACGGGGGCCGTGATGCTAAAGAAGAGGATTGTGGGAGCGCTGTCATCTGCCCGTATTTGGCTATCGCTTCCTCTTGGCCTTCCCCCAGCGCTCTGAGTGACAGGTTTTCAGTGGTTCTGCTGCTACATGCACACACACACACACACACACACACACACAAACACGCGTATACAACACACAAGAATACAAGAAGCTAACCCTGTTAACAGCCACCTGCATTTTGGACTCTCTGTTGTTCCACTCTGTAGCCAACAGAGGCTCAATCTAATAACAACACAACAAAACACTTTCCACTGGGTCCCTCTCTCTCTCTCTCTCGTTCTCTCTCTCTGCCTTTCTCGGCCTTTCAATCTTATCAGTGGTAACGTAATAAGCGGTTGCTTCGCTCTGTCTCCTCGCCACCTCTCTTAATTCCTCAAAATAAAGCAATATCACAGGGGCCCTGGCCTGCCTGTGACTGGGGATAAGATGCTTGTAAAAAGGAAGGATAATTCCGCAAATAAATGCTCGGCATCAAAGGCAGGCACTGGGTCTTTCTTTCCTTTCTCTCGCTCTCTCCCTCCTTACTGTTCGCCTATCAAAAGTATTACATGTGCTTTCATCAGTTCACAACAAGGCACAATGTGCTTCCTAATGCAATTACTCGACCTCCATTAAATCAGAAACAGTGGAAACAAATGAATTACACATTTGTTACAAAAACCACAAGTCAGCTCCCCGTCTCTCCTCTTTATTTTTTTTCTTCCCTTTCATAGGCGTAGGGAGAGAGAAAAAGTGAAATCATTTCTCATTAAATTTCAGGCAGATGTAGCCCTAGGTGATGCATAGAAAGTCTCCCATGTCTAATAGCCACCCACCATTGATATCAGAAGGAATTTACTGGGTTCAAGGCTGTCGAGAGGAGGTCATCGCGCTAAACTCCGAACCACATTAATCTGACAGGGCTGGTGTCCGACTACTAGCCACCCATAAAACAACCAAACACAAGAGAAGATACTGATGTGTACAGTAGTTCCTTGATTTTATCATGTCAGCCGGCATGCTAGTCCGTAATTGCTAAAAACTTAAACATGCTAAGCCGATCGCCCGAGGCGCTCTCGCTACGAGATTTGATGCGTGATCTCCGACGAAAGTGGCGGGACCGAGAATTGATGCGCCTCCAGGCCCAATGACATGGGCAGATTTCTGTCACCTCGAGACACGCTATACCCACAATGCAATGCCCGTCAACAGGAGAAGACATGCAGAGGACGTACGACTTACTTATTCCTTGCTCGAATGTCAGTGGAATCGCAAATGCTTTTCACGCAATTAAAGATTACAGTCATGTGACATCAATTGTACATATGGAGAGGAATGTGAAAATGGGCTGGACTTTACCACCGGAGCAGTGTGCTCAGCCGGGGCTGCGGCGCTTCTCTCACTGCCTCGTCACACTCTCTTTGTGAATGAGGCACCTTTAAATATTAAAGTGGATATGTTAACAAACACTGTTAATGTGGTAACCGTCGTTAACATCATCGGCAAATTGACAATTTCGTGTAAACACCACATCACTCTAATTTACAATGCAAGATATTCATTTTTGTGACGAATTGTCATGAAATATTGTTAAAAGATGAGCACTCAGGAATGAGAATTTGTGGCGGGCTAATGTTATGGAGAAATGTAACAAGAAAGAAAATGATTGGAGGACTATGTTGAGCTTGTGAAATGATCTCTAAACAGCACACAGTCCCGAAGTTAATGTCCTGTGGGCGATTGTGCCTTTTAACTAAAAAAAGCAACGACTCCTTCACACAGCATATAAACAGTACACGGGCCTTTACCTCAACATTCCCAGCAAAGAAGGCCATTAGTCTCTTCTTTCTCTTTGCCCACTCCCTCCTCTTCAGTGGTCCCTTCTGAGCCGCTCGCTGGAAATCCGTGTAAACACACACGCACACTTTCTTTGGATGCCGCTTTGTGAAACAGTGCAGTGCACCATAATGGCAGAATTAAGCACAAGGAGCAACTGTAATGCAATCTGCAGGCAATCGATACTGAGCCAGGCCCTAAAGACATGTAGCGTTTGATGAGTATTTCTGCCGGTTTTACATTCAGTCAGCACATTCGCACTCCCCATTCAGACGCATTGACACTGCTAAGTGACAGCGTCTCGCCCTGTAGAGGCTTTGTACGACAGAATAGAGGAAGAAGAAAAACACTGTTATTTTTAAAATAGATGTGAAATCTCTGGTGGATAATGTGCTTTCAATGGGAGGTGGGTGTGGAAACAGTAGGAGAGCGCATACACATTATGGCAGAATAAGATAACACTGATCCCAATGCTGATACAGTACACAGTAGACGCTACTATCATCCAGTCAGGGAGGATGAGTCAACTGTTGCTGTGGCTTCCAAGTGATGGTGAGACATTGTTGAACCATTTTTTCCTCCAATTATGTTGACTTTATATTCATATCATTTGATGCTCCGACTCTCTTTTGAAGTGAGATTATAACTAAAAATACTGCGGATCGAAGTTCTGCATTCTTTTAACGTATGCGTTAATTTGTCGGGTTTCCCCGCAATCTAGATTTGCCAACACAATGGAAAGCACATGTTCTTGTTGTCCTCTCCCATTTCCTTTCTGACTGACGGAATACAAACACTTGTTCTGAAAAGAGCTTCAGATCTTAACGCTAGTTCACTCTGTCCCGACTCCCCAGTTGGAAAATATAAAGTAGTCACGCTCTATTTTTCCTGAAAAGACTGTAAGACGGGTAAAGAAAGAAGGAAATCAGCTGCTGTCAGAGACAAATATGCATAACAATGCACAACAAAGTTCAAAGGCAGAACAAAATATGGAAAGATAAAAGAAAGAAAATGAGTAAGCCGAGTACGTAACACACCCACATACCCATATACACATAGGCATGTGAACAGACAACATAGATAAATGTACACGCACACACACACAATGTCCATTAGCTAAAGCCACTGATACACAGCGTAATGGACATGGCTGATGTGCTGGTGAATATGGGATGATGACACAGATATTCCTCTTTGTAGCCCTGACCTGCTGCAGTGAAAGGCTGCCAAGCGTGATCATGTCAGGCCGCACACGCTCCCTCAGCTGCTGGGCGTAGTGGGGGCTCACCTCCTCAGCTGTGCTCGCTGCAAGAAATAATACAGTGGCATCACAAACCGTATAATATTTATCCAAAAAATATATAATGCCACAGCAGCATTATGCGGAAGTCTTTGAATATAATGTTATGTGTCTTATCATGTCCACCAATAAAATCGGAGGGAATAAAATAAAAGAGTCCAGAGACAAAGAATTGCATGAAAATGTACACAACTCCCTGCTAGCTTTATGAATGTTCAAAGGAAATACATGTTCTTATCATACTAAACTTAATAGTGTGATATTAAGATAACAACAAACAACATATAAAACGTAAATAAAAGGATAGCATTACTTTTTACAGTGCTTTCTCTGCCCATTACCATCCTCCCTGCTTTGAGTCCAGCCTCTCCTCCCAGCCCAGCACCACTAGCCCCAGCCTGGGTTTTGGCAATGGTATGGGCCTGGGAGGGCCTGGAGCCCGAGGCTTCACCACCACCGTGGAGCAGCAGTCGCCGCTGAAGCACCGGATCACCCGCCTTCACCTCCAACACCTCCTCATCCCTGGAGGCTGGCAGCGTACCTGGAGAGATACGCATCAGCGGGCATGCACAGACACACACACACACACACACATGCATACACATACTGATGGATGTGCATACTTACCACATCCAGTAACAGACACACATGTATATACAGACATGTATGCAGGTTGGACAGTGGTGTACTCTGAAACAGCAACTCACATGAATACAATATGAACATTCACAAAACCAAAGTCTCATATTCAGGCCTTAAATCCTGATCTTCACATATTCATATTGGAGACAAGACCTTAGTTCTGCACAAGAACCACAGTAGCCTGCTTGGCTATTCTTTTGCTAATATGATGGCGGTTGTTTATTCAAGCAAAGTCTGTGGTTTTTAGATACAAATATCTCATAACATTTATTCAAACTCGTGCAAAACGATTTGACCAAATACAAGGAAGGTTTGTTGATCTTAAGAGCAGATGTAGAATAGGATACATGAGGCTGAACTGAGGCTTTACTCTGCAAGGAATGAAAAGGAAGATGTGGTGCTTTTGTTGCTTGTAGCTGTTGTGAACAACGGGCCTATACATTGAAAGAAAGTTTGTCTTCTGCACCATACGTGAACTAGTTTTTAGTGAGCAACCTAGAATCCATTACTGGAAGCAGGGAAGCATAACTTACAGCAGCTAACCTGCTTGCTTTGTGTCTTTTCAGTTTTGCCGCACCGCCTCGGTAGAAAGCAAGAGGTATTCTTTTGAGCATCTGCGTATTCAACATGTGCAGTCCAATATGCACAACAGCCAAAGCTGTTACCACTGACTAATGCTTTCCACATAGAAGCTGATATCAATGCCCGACGTCTTACCGGGAACTAGAATGAATAGAATACCATTCTGTGTTCTTTCATCTCCAAGCCAAGGCAATAAAATGTATCACGATAAAAAAAAGGAAGAACTGAAAGATCTCAGACAGACAGAAGGGATTTCTCTAGGAATTTCTTTTTTTTGAGAAAATGTCTACAGCACTGGCCACTGCCCATTTCATTAATACTTTGTCGTATTCATGCTCTTTCTTGTGAAATGTGCATGGTGCTTTATGGCAGGCTATAGAAGCGAAGACAAAAGCCTGAGAAGCAGTCACAGAATGTCAGGATCAGCACTGACATACACTGCGCTGGCCGTGCGGCTGCAAAGAAGACATGGGGCCTACACCGGTGGGAGGCATCCATACAACAGCATAAGGTGATTGTCATGAAGCCTATTGTCGCTTGGTGAAGTGCTTACTGGCAGTCACCGCAGTCGGACTCCAACGGTACAGAAGTAGGAGCTCTCTCTCTCTCTCTCTTCCTCTCTCTCTCTTCTCTTCCCAGTCTCTCAGCCTATTGCATGGAGGAACTGTTAATCCAAGATCCTCTTTACTTTTTCAGTGGGATTTCATGAACATTCCAAGACAATGGATGGGGCTGCTAATCTCGGTGGTACAGCTAAATCCAAGACAATGGCAAATAATACAAGCCGGGCTAAATTCTACCGTGTTGAAGCGGGCCTAAACCCATCACTTGTGCGCTGGAATTACAAGGGAGATGTGCGTCATGTCAACAGGATCTGGTGCGACTGTCTTCAGCCAGAACAATGCTGAGCTTAAACCTCCTCAGTGTTGCCAGGTTGGCTACATATTTAAATAAAACTGAGCTAATGAGAAAAGGCACGCCTACTGTGAGACAATGGCTGTGCTTGGAAAGCTGACTACAAGTGACGGTCCATTTCGTATTCTTTGTTCCGCGTTAGTGCTGCGTTTTAGTGTTGGTAGCATCATATTTTTGTCTGGGTTGTTTATGATTTCACTTGTTTATGTCTTAACCTAAAGATACTGTACCTTTAAAGTCCCACTTGAACGGAAGTTAGAGCGTCTTTGGTTTCTGTTACGGTGTCAAATGTGTGATGACTCGTCCTGCACTCAGGGGCGTTTACAAAACAATAATCCAATCAAATGAGAGTTTGGGCGACTGGCTAGCCCCAATGGTCATAAAAAAACAAACTTCACCGTATGTGCACCTTTCATCTCTCCCTCGTCATCCTCCTGCATCTAACAACAGTTGAGTGAGGTGTGTGTGTATGTGTGTGTGTGTGTGTGGCAAACCAGCAGTCCTCTGTCGCTCCGTATCACGCTAAAGCACGCCCATTTTTAGTTGCCAAATATAATGTAAAGGATTTGATTTAAATCCCTTTTGTAACTGCACACCGCTAACATATTTCGTTTCGCTGTGAAATAAATCACAGTGCAGGAGATGAAGCTGCTGTAACTTCTGTCTCACTGGGACTGGGTCATTGTTTCAAATGGGGACTTTTGAAATGTTGCTTCATAATGTTAAAACGTGAACTTTTATCAATATATCACCATGCAAATTAAAATATACATCTGGTTTTAAAGTTTGGAAATTAAGTTAATCAACAAAATCTTAACAGCATTAACCAGCAGTTACACATGTGACCAGATATGGAAATATGTTGGAATCAGATACATTTTTCTAAATCAGGACATGTCAACTAAACAGTGCTCACACGGACTTTAATGAACATTATATTACCCAAAATGTAAAAGAAAAATCTTCATTTAACTCATGCAAAAGTCAAGCAAATGTTCTGAGTTAGTAAGTTGTAAAAATTGGTGTTTTTGGCAACCAATCAGCTGTGTCCTAATTACCAAGATACAGGAGTACAGTTATATGGGGATACATACCAGGGATATTTATGAAGGTATCCTCCTCATCCAGCAATGCAGACATTCTTTGATACAGTCTGTTTTCATCCGCAGTCAATACTGCGACAAGTCAAAACAATTATAAAATGAGTACACCCTCAAAGGTGCCGGGACAAATGACATGCATTTGTGTGCAAAAATTACTTTCCATTTATCAGACAAGTCAATCTAAACCACATCTTAACATGCAAACCAGATACATTAGCCGTGGCTGGAGAGGGGTGAAACTCAAGTGTATGCAGAGGGGTAATGAAATAGGAGCATTAACATGCCTGTTAGCCGGCCTGTCATCATGTGATGAGATTTGGTTTGGCGAATCCTTTGATATTACACGGCAGTGATATCCAAAAGATACAGGTGAAATGGCTTCTCCATTAATAGCCATGTTTCATTATAACATGCATATTACTTGGCTCCCAGGAGCTCGCTTTTAATAGGCTATACTTTAGGAGGGGGCTGCAAACTATTGATGTGTGCTCTGCGTGTGTCATTTGACAGGGGAAAGAAAGAAAAAAAAACACGGTGAAATGAAAGCTGACCAACGATACGTGACCTTCGTCAATGACAGCGAGTCGGGCAGCCAATCTGGCGATGCCATCACTCGGTGTATTTACATAGACGGTCCTGCCGTCACAAATGGCGGCCTGCTACCAGTGATCTCTCTCACCTCGCTGTAATGAACCGAGGAGAACCATTATGACGGAGAATGACATACTTAATTCCAGCTCATCTTCAGCGCTGACCCCAGCCATCCTGCAATGCCTTGGGTCCGTCTGCTCAGCCGACGACGGGTCAAAGTCATTTTGGGCACGTTCATTTCCTGTGGAAAGTGCGAGAGGGGAGAGAAAGAGGGGTTGGGAGTTGGGGGGGGGGGGGGGGGGGGAGTTGTACAGGTTCAGGTTAGTGGTTATTAGAAGCACATGAAGTGAAATGTTAATTTTGAAACCCACGCTGTCGAAGGGCAGGGGCAGCGGCTGCTACCAGATAAGGCAGAGCCGTGATGAGACAGGGAGTACAGAGGCAGAAGGAGAGAAGTGGGAAAGAGACTGCTGGGTTTCTCAGTGCGACTCTGCGCGGCCTGCGGTGCTCTGGGGCCTAATTAGCATGCCGCAAAAGGTCACGGCAGGCAATCTCTTAAATACAACTGCCATATGTTTGCCGTGTTCAAAAGGAACTAATGAGAAAGTCTACAAGCGCAAAAGTACCTGGAATTTCAAAGACAATACCTTCTAAATACTCCGAGGTCAGCGGCCCAGAGGACCGGGCAAGTTTGGAGGAGCAGATCCAAAGGAAAATAACCTGAGCCCATGTCTCATTGACTTCTTATTAGCAATCATTGACCTATGGGTATCAAGTCTGCTCCGCAGAGTTTATGGGAATCCAATGGCTCCAGGGCTCTTTCATTGAAGGGTACACCCCACCAAGCAGCTTTCTTAACCCCAAATCATTCTCATTACAGGTCTTGAATATTTCACTCCAATCTAAATTGCTTTACTTGTATTTCTCAGGTTGTGGGGCAAAAAATAAATGCATGGTGCATTAAATCATGTCATATTCCACACAAGGATCGCCTTCATAGTCGTCTGTGGGTATCGGCGCTTGCTTGCATAAAAATGTGAGTAAGCGTGTTTGCACAGCAGCACTACTGGCCCGCTTGGCCACTACCCGAAAAAAAAAGCTGAGTGGGATTATTTGGTGCTCATATTAAATATCTTGCAGGAGGTTTCCGCACACTGTCTTTACTCTAAGTTAAAGAGTCAAGAGTGAGAAAATGATTTTAAAAAGGAGGAGCCGCATGACACCTCGACGGCGCCATAAATTGACTGTGAAATCCACATGTTAAATCCCTCGACATCGTTAACAAAGAGTTTGAACAATTTCTCTGCAAATAGCTCTGAGGTTATGAAACCCTTTTTTCAAACACAAATTTGCATAATGGTGGTGGCTTCGTGGATCGCCTTTTGAATCATATCTGTGATTTACCCAAATAGTCTGGCCGTCCTCCAGTTCGTCTCTCTAATGAAAATTTCAATTCTCTGTTCTCATATGCACATTATCAGCAACGAGAACCTCTTGGCAGCCGGAGTTACTGCTAACGGAGAATGAGAGATGATGTCGGATTTTGGTTAAGGCCAAATAGAAGTGTCACAAACATGGAACAATCTGCCGTTGTGATCTTCCAATAAGAGGCACACGAGTCACTGAGCTGTTCTGCATATTCTGAAGAAGTGCTGCTCATTTTGTGCGAGAGATTTATAGTTTGTTTGTGTAAATCATTCAGTGTACTTACCACAAAGATATTAAGTTATAAACACATGGAGTGTGATATATATATATATATATATAAAATGCCCTTTGAGACATGAGTGTAATAAGAGGGTGTACGTGGACTTGACAGAGCCCTGTTAATAACAAAAACATATTCATATAGTGACTGTGCTGATGTGAAATATTTCATATTTTCCTGAGTTCTAATATCATTAAAATACCATATGGTTAAGTTAATTTTGTATGCTTTAAGGGTATGGCGAGTGGCCTAATTAGCATTTCCAATTAATAGAACAAAGAAGAAGAGAGGAAAATCAGTAACTTCCCTCATCAGCGTCAGCATGTCAATATCTGTTTGGAAAGAGTCGGTGCACAGAGAGACAGTGGATCCTGTTTCCCCAATAAAACTAACTCTTCAGAATTAGGCTTAGTTGTGTTCTCTTGATTTGATGAACTGTATTCCTTCATTAAAGGGATACTCTCTTGAAGTGGGGTTGAATGCAAAATCAGTGTAAACTGAAGAAAAAAACAATACCTGTTTAATAGTATGCTGTATTTCGTGTATTTGCACCACTTAATCTCGCCGTCAGACAGCCCTTTCCGACGGGAAACTGAACTCAAAGTGAATCTGTGTTCTCTTCAAAGCCACAAGACTGAAACAAGACAGTAAAGTTTCACTTTCAGCGCGGTTTTCCAACACAAATATGAAAGGGAAGCGCGCTTGACTGTAGATAATACACAGACTATGGAAAAGTACCTCATACATCCGCCACTTGAAAACACACACACACACATATATAAACAGAACAGAAACAAAGATGATGACTGGAATGTTTGATCGCTTTTGCTAAAGCCAATATCTTCAGCCAATGAAAAAGACGTTTTAATTCCTGGTTTAGATTTAACATTAGTCTCCTATATCATATATTTATGGTCTGACTTTCTGGACCTGATGGAAAATATGTTTTGCTCCCATGACGGCCAGTTCCACGCACCACGGTGAAGTGCAATCCTACCCCTTGTGCATTAAAAAACGTTGTGACAATAATTGATAATAATTGCTCGCCATGCACAGCAAAAAGCAAAATAAACCACATTAAAATCAAGAATCGTACATGTGACTCATCTCTGAGAAAACTGGCACGCTCGTAACCTTGAACGCATCCTAATTTACCATCCCATTCCTCAAGAGTTCTCCCTGACATACTGAATTATAAGGGGGCATATTCGTATGCCTGATTGGCCTTAAGCCGTGTTTCGGGGGCGTTGTGAGTACACCACACAGACAGCGGATCGGCTTGGTAGCGTAGTAGCGTATGTAAATGCACTCTCCTGTGACTCCAGCCCACCACAAGGCATGTAGCCGAGAGTGGGAGTCAAGGCTGATTGTGTCGAGGGTACTTCTAGATAGAGATAGAACACCCACTACTGTGGCGTTCTCCAGTGGAGGAAGAAGTTGTACGAGGGTTGCTTGTTAGGACACGCTTGCTTTGGAATGCAGGGACCAAGGGCCCCACGAATGGAGAGAGGCAGAGAGCGAAAGAGGAGAAGAAAGAGGGAGTGAGAGAAAGGTTAGATCAGGAACACAGCTACTGTCAACAAATTTGAGGCTAATGAAAAATGAAGCTTCACCTCTTTCTTTGGCAGGGGCTTGCAGCTCCATTTTTTTTGGGTGAGCTGCAAGGGTGCTATCTGGCCTGTCACCTCGCATTTCTCTCCCCAGCCAAACAGGAGGAACAGAGAGCTCGGTGCTTCCTCCTCCATCGAAGGCTGGGTTGTCTATGCCCACCAGAGCTGCTCTCTCCTCTCTCCCTGACAGAATAAGGCAGAACATAAATACAAATACAAACACTGACACGAAGGGGCAATACAACCGTTAGGTCAAAGTGACTCGTAAAATAACAAAGCACATTTATTGGCAACAAAATGTTTCTATTGGTGATTTGTCTGCCCCAAAATGTTCGAGCGCATCCTCGTAGAATGACACTAAAACACAATTAGGTTCAAATTAAATCAGAATCCTGCAAAGGAGGAGAAAAAAAAGAGAAGAAGAAGAAATGATTAAAATAATTACAAATTGCGCCCTGACAAGCAAGAGCAAAATTTAGCCCAAAGCCATTTGTCTGTAATTAGTTAATTAATCCTTACACAAATTATGAGCAATAACTCATCAAGCAGGACTCACCCATCAGAAATTCAGCCGACTTGGATTTCTTCTGCTTAGGTTTCTGCAGAGCCTTCTGCTGTAACTTCTGGAGGGAAATTGTTAAATGAATAAATTAGCTGCAGAATGAAGATCATCATTTATGATCCGCAACTAACGCAGTATTTTAAATATGGGACGACACTAAAATGTCATTTAATTTACATCGCCGCTAAAGGGGTCAAGCACTAATTGAACAACAGG
Organism: Melanostigma gelatinosum; assembly: GCF_949748355.1. Lineage (NCBI taxonomy): Eukaryota > Metazoa > Chordata > Actinopteri > Perciformes > Zoarcidae > Melanostigma > Melanostigma gelatinosum. Next base: position 10,072,854 of record NC_136653.1, read on the forward strand.
AGTGGAAAAGAATTTAATCATAAATAGATAAGAAAAGTTTACATGAATGTGTAATGAAGGTCACATTAAAATACGTCCTCCCTGTTTCTAAAATGAATGGGCAACAACACTCTCTCCTGGAGAATTATGCATTTTGTTGCACAGGCTGCATGAGAGTACACAGTCTTGGTGTGCAAATGAGTATGGAAATCCAGGCACACTTCTCATTACTTCCATTCACATGCACTCAACCTAAACAATCTCAAAGGAGAGACGAAAATAGTCTTTAAATAGTCTTTCAACAACACCATGTCAGGCCTCCTTGTGTGCCGTACAGCTTGGAGGATTTTGAATGTAGTAATTCAATGTAAAGCATGATTAAAACAAATGCAATGTAAAGGTGATTCATCTATCTCTCTGTCTATCTATATACATATACACACACACATATATATATACATATACACACAAATATATACACACATTTATGCAAAGTCAACACTATTTTGACTTGTAGGTGGTCTGAATTGGCATGAATGGAAAGAAAAAGGAGGAATGTATGTAAGCAAGTATGGGTTCCTTTGAAAATCAAGAGAAACAAACTCTGGAGTCCCACATTTCTCTCATTTCTGCGGACAAGCCGAACAATAAGAAAGCTGAGGTAAAAAGACATAAGCAGTTGTTTTTGTTATGGATATGTTTACATAAGGATGCGCCATATGAAAGAGCTCTGTTGCTCAAAGCGTATGGAGCTCTTTAAGCATCGTTTTATGCAGATTTCAATGATGAACTGTGCTCATGCCCATGAACAGCATGTATTTGTATACAATATTTAATTTCAAAGGCAAAATCAAGGGGCAGAATGGATTGTGGGGGGGGTGGGGGGTCTTATTTCAACTGTAAATGACAGAGCAATTAAAATGGAGAAGGACTACTTCCAGACCAATCTGGTAAGAGGAGTTTTTGTAAATCTGTTTTTATATTCAACAAGCCCTACAGCAAGACATTCATTTATACCACTGAGATTAATGCTTATCTAATTGTAACTTATTTAAAAACCATTTTCATTTCGACTGGGTACCAATCAGTTTTTCTGAGTTTCACATGCGGAGTGTGAGACTGGCAAATTCGACATCAGTGGTGATTGTGTCCCTGTGTTTTCCCTCACTTTCTTATTTCCACTTCATCAGACACACCTTTTCTGCAAGACAAATATTGTTTGGGTGCATATGCAAATTGGGAAACTCCCTGAAACAATTATGGGATAATGAATCAGGTAATTTTACTAATTAAAAAGAAAAAAAATTGCAAACAATCACCATTTGCTCTGTGTGATACCAGGCCAGTTTAACGTTATTGTGTTGTAAACTGAAGCTGTTATTTAAATAAGCTACATGACATTTGCATTCATTAAATGTTATTTAAAGTTTGACTGTTAGTGAACAACCATAAAGAATGCTTTTAAAATAATGTTCCTCCTTAATAAATTCTGTGTTTACTGCACATACTGTGGAGGTCATAGATTGGAGTTGATGCATTATTTTGCCAAAGTAATTAATCATCAAATTAGAACAATGAAGGAGGATAACACTCCTTATTTGTTAAATTATTGCTCTTGCCCTAAGGACTAAAGGCACTTTGGAGAGATCAAAGGAGAAATCACATTAAGTTTTATCTTAGGCTATTCAGATGTATTTTGTTTACTACCGCAATTAGTGAACATAATAATCTAGAATATCATCTTCCACTTAACAAATGCTTTGAATAGCTGCCTGTACATATGTATAGTTCAACCTCCAATTTCACATAAAAATGTTCAAGAATATTACTTAAGATGTTTCTCTTTAAAAGTTTATATCGTCCTTTTATTCTTTGGCTTATGTAATGTTTATATCAGCTCACATGAGTTCTCCTCGAGGCGCAGTTTTTGTTTTGGTCTCATTTCTAACAGTGCCCATGTTTCTCACCATGCAAAGTAAATTAGCTCCATGTCCTGCAAATGCCAATAGGTCCTCTGATTACCATGAATGTATTCTTGCTTTAAGTTCAGTTACAGTGGGGGGGAAAAACACACACACACGGCAAAGTACACAGTAGTACAGTACATACACCCCAGGCCTAAAGCTTTGGGTCATTGTCAGTAAAAATCGAATCCACACAGCGCCATGTGAGCCTCTCTGTCTAGAGAGCTAAGAAAAATGCCTGGTTCTCATCTCGTTCCCCAGACCCCACTGACATTGACAGCATGCTCCTTGTAATACACGGACTGTTGTTTAATGTGCCATAACCGGATGGAACATGCAGATGCTGCAATTCAATCCTGAGGAAAAAAAGAATAGGATGGTAGAAACTGGATTCTCAGAGGGAGGAATGGTAGTTCAGTGCCACTGTGATAGCAGTGTAAACGGGCCCAGTGCAATGCTAACACTTTTAAGATTCCCTGTCGACATTGCACATTAATGTTAAATTCACGGCGCTGCGCCAAAATCCAGTGCCAAGAAATGTGGGTACATTACAACATACATATAGAGTAACGCAATAGCCCCTGAGTTCATTGTGGTGTCATCTGACAGCATCCATGCGTGCCCCCTTAAGCCGTCACACTTTCTTCATTGCACTGTGCAGCACACAAACTGCTTATTTTGCCGTCAACATGAGAGAAAAAATCATTTATAACTGGTGTCAAAAAAAAGAAAGAAATCATGACTTTTTTTTCTCTTTCTCTCTTTTCTCTCTTTTTTAAATGTGATTGTTGTCAAAAAGAATTGAGCACAACAATGCCTTGTTCAGTTCTTGTTGCATTCAAAGGCATAGCTAGAAGGGCTTGGGGAAGACCGCTCGCTGCTAGGGGCTGGTGGGCACAGACCAGCTAGAAAGTGAATTTTGCATACTGTACGGATCATCGCCCAGTTCAGCACAGTCACATTGAATCTGCCGTCAACCAATTGTGCTTCATGAAACCGTCAGCCCTCATTTACGTCTGCCTGTTTTCTTTCCCCACGCAGCTGTAAACAAGGCCCCGGCTTTGAGCCGTCTTCCTCCGTCCCTGTTGCTGCTTGCCTCGTCTTCACAGAGCGACTTGCAGCTTCCCTTTCTGGACAAGCACCCTGTGCGCTAGGTAAAGGAGTCGAGGGCATGAGTGTTTCTGGAAATGACAAGAGTTTTAAGAGCTTTACAGAGAGACCCCTGCACATATTTTGTCTCTCCCTTCAAAAAACAAATCTATAACGTTCGGTTTGTGTTTGTTCTCAGGCTATTCTGCCAGCAGAGTGGCAAAGTAAATGCAGAGTGGTAAAATTGATCAGAATTTGAATGTAAATGAATGTGCAAGTGAATAGAGTCATGTTGGCCTAATATAAATATATGTGTGACTAAATGTCATAATGGGGTGGTAATAAACGGATAAATGACGCAATAAAGATGAGACTGACTGCCTTGCTAAATCAATAGACATAAAAGTGGATTTTGTTTTTATGTTTATAAAGTCGTGTTTTATCTAGCAACATAATAGCAATGACCATATCGATAAAATGTCACGGGAATAATGAAAACATCTACAAAGCGTCCTTATTTAAATCACTGCAGATAAGGTCAGCGTTTTGTTTCAAAGGCACACAAAGCCAGTTCTACCCTTAAAATGTGAAGCCCTCTTAATTTATGGAAAAGCCTTATATGTGCACGGTAATTGTGACCCACCAAACTGTTTCTTATTAAACAACAACCGCGTCAGTTGGTGTAGACAGAAAACATAATTAGTATTCAAGCTTAATTAATCTACGCTGGCCCCCTTTAAGTGAATTAGTCAATTATTTATGCATGTGTGCTCCTTTGATGCTAACAGATTATGTATGTTACTGGAAAAGAACCTTGAAAAAATGAACTTTGAAAACTTTCCACCATAAAATGTCACTACAGGCTTCTGCACCGACTTAAGAATGTCAATGAAGACCATGAACGCGGAATGATTATGAAAAATACAGCTGAACTTGAACTGTGAAACTTGTACAAATTCTCATAATGGAAAAATGCCAGTGCCAGTCGAGGAAAAACGTTGCAGTTCATTGTCCGAAATCCAGAGCAGAAGATAAAATATATCAGCCAAAGATGTACCGTTTTGTGTGCCCTAATCCGTGGAATGGAAATCTAACACAGGTCGGCTCAAGGTCTTTCCTGGGATCATGGGAACTCCTTGGGATTTTCAAGAGCCTTTTTGTTTTTACCCTTGAGAACCAGGCTCTGGCCTCTGCACCCTACAATCCCCCATTGAGAACCCAGCGGCAGCGCAGAGGAATGCTAAATGTCAATGGTCAGACTGCACCAGCACCTTCAGTGAGAGAGACGGAGGTACAAGGCCTGACCTCCCTGCGTTCAGCTATGCTCTGCTATGAGGGGGGGGGGGGCAGAAGTGAAAACTGTACTCACGCTGCTGAAGGTGTCCATCTCCACACACTGCAAAAGATCACCACTGGCTGACCCGGATCGCTGAACAATGGCAAGGCCTGCAAAACAGAACGTGTGAGAAAACATTTAAGATAAATACGACGTTGAATGGCCTCCAATAATCTGAACGGCACGTGAGGAGAATATGTTATTGACAACCCAAACTTTAAATTTGCCTTACAATTCAAAGTTTGTCCATGTCATTAGAGTCAGAGCTCTTTCAATAGCTTACTGTGCAGCACTAAATCCTTGCTCCATGCAGCGTTACACTATCTCTCCCCTGCTTGTCTGTTTAAACCTGTTATCTCTGCAATGCATCTCGGTGAATAAAAAAAGACAACAAACACTATTTATTATCAGACAACAAATTATTTGCCCTGATTATTCAAATAGTGTATTCATTTACATCCGATACAACATCATTTGGTATTTTGATGGTCTTTTTTCCTATGCTAATTCACATGGCTTGCACAAGTTTCTGCTGAAATAGCAAAACAAACCCCAGGCAAAACGTGAAAGATTATCCCATACCATGCGAGCTACGATGAAACGCGATACTTTTTCACACTGAACACTACTCCACTGGGTGTGATTGAAAAACATGTAAAGCTATTGAATCTGTGGTTTGTATATGTGAGGGGAAAATGAGTGTTGTAACAAGTGGGCCAGTGTTTTTGTAATTGTTTCAAATTACACTCGGCGTAATAACTCAGTGAAAGCAGAGCCAGTGTGCGGTCTGTACACATTAACTAGGCAAAGACCACAGGATATCCACGCACCTTATCGCGGCCCACGGAGAAACTTGATTGTGTAAACAACTGTGGAGACTAAAAACGCCTTAGCTGTATTTCCAGCTGTGTCTATTTGTGTCCAATGGCGCTTATCACCAGCGACACAAAAGAAGGACAATACTTTTAGATAAAGAGGCACTTTGCAGCATTTCCTTTACATGTGTATTTTATTGAATTAAAGACGGCTTTAAATTCATGTTTTTAATTCGTTATTAATACGGACGTGTGAGAATGTGTGTGTGTGTGTGTGTGTGAATGTTTTATACAGGCTGTAAAATCGTGATGCTGTGAGAAAAATAAGTACATACGTTGTTAAAACTGCACGCCTCCTGCCAAATACTGGCTCCCTAACCAATGGGATTGCCAACATCATTGTTAACCACATAAATGTCTGACTCACTTTTCAGCTCGAGGTTCAAGCCTTCTGTCAAAAAGTCGTATGCAGATTTTTACAGTACGTGCAACAAACCCCTAAAGTCCCACACCGTGTGATGGACTTTGCTGGACTTCAGTTCTTACCGATCCAAAGAGAGCCATGTTTGAGTTCACTGCTGTGGAAAACTCCCCCACAGAATCCATTGCTGTTTGGCCTTCTGTGAAACCCCCCCCCCCATCCCCTTTTTTAAACCAGTACAATGAATGAAGTTATTTAAAATCCCTACAAAGTCTACAAATAATGACAGTAGGAACCAAAAAAAACGGACCTACCTTCCAAATAACACAATAGTTATGAAGAAAGCAAGTGTGTACACTGGTGCCCCAGAATGACATGCCACTATATTTGACCTGCGAATATATTTTTTTGAACCCCATCTCCCTCTCCTGCCCTGAGAATGACCATCTCCTCTGTCATCTAGTCAGCTAAACTCAATCGACCCTTAATCCAGAATGACAGTGGGGTCTGTGTTGCACCAGACGAGGCACTTCCCCTTCTCTATGGCATAGTGCGACCTGAAATCTTTGCTTGACATTCTTTTTCTTCCCCACCAACATGGATAAGGGATGTAATTCAATAGTCACAGAGGGACAGGGCTACCGCGCACCAAAGACTATTTGATTTGCTTGTGAACAGAGGCCTTTTCTTAATGTTTGACAACAGCCAGTCTCCCTGAAGACACAGAGTTCACACAGCTGACGATAAGGGTAGAAAAAGGGCAGACTCGTTCGACTTCGCTGGGCAGTGGAGACGTTTTGCATGCGCATTTGCTCTAAATGTCCTCAACAAACGCTTTTATCAGCAGTGCACTGTGAAGGGAACAACAGTGGAGTATTTCGGAGTGAATTCATGCAAGTCTTTTACATTGTATTTATGGGAATAAAGGGTGCATTGCTCTGGTAACGCCTTTCTAAGTACACTTCAGAATGTAACTTCGTCATACTGGGTTGGAAGCCACATTTATTTCCAGTAACTGGCACATTATATTCGTAACCGTACACATGCATGTTGTTTTTGTTAAGAATCAAATGGTGTTTTACCTTGTGAGGCCCGAATTCTTCCTCTTCATGGTCAGCTACACCTCAGTCGTCATGGTGATGACGACGCGGTCCCTAACAACACACACACACACGCACACACACATGTACACGTCGTCTCAGGTAACCGCCTCATGTTCACTTTCACTCACTGAAACAGAAAGCATAAGAGACAGTCTGAATTAGATTATACACCTCAAAAATGTATACAATACGTCATTTAGATCTCAGGTTTCTACCCGAGTGTCTGTTAGATACGCCGTATGTTATAAATTAACTTGCGCAAAAGGAAAATGGTACTTTATTGATAGAAGCAGGAAGTGTGTGTATTTAAATCCGGGGAAGGAGAGATGTCTGACCAAAACTATAACCGTTGAGTTGTGCCAAGATAAAGTTTCATCCGTGTCAATCTCCTCTCCCAGAAGGCATCACTGCTTTTGTGTTTTAAATGCGCTTTCATTATTAATGGCGAGTGTGGGATAGCTTCCCTTCAAAGAGACGCTTACTCATTGTTTCACCAGAGCCAGACATATTACGATCAACTCCCCCAAACTGAAGGTAAACTCACACTGCTTTGTAAACATCCATTATGCAGGTTATGACAATTCACACTAAAGCCCCCCCCCCCCCCATGCATTATTTAGAGTGAACTGCAGACAAACGAATGTGCCCAGCCAAAGACAAGCCAGCAAGCTTTGCAGCGGCTGTGAAGAATAGGTGCAGAACGCCCGGCGGATTGGCCCGCTCACGTTCGGCATCCGGCATATTAACACTAATGTCCCCCTTAGAACAGATCATGGACTAAACCTAATCCATCCCTCCCAACAAACAAGCCAGACTGGGCTTTATTTATGACGGCAAAGCCATCAGGCCATTGGTGGCCTTTTCGACTGAGGGAGAGAGATTGCTCGCGCGTAATGGGAATGAATAGTCCTCGTTTTGAAAGATGAAGTTATTGTTTGATGTCAAGTTCATGATTGGTGCTGTGAATTCTGTTCTGTTCAAGTGACCCGTGTTACAATGTCTCCTTGATTATCCCGCAACGCTGAAAACAATCAGGAGTTAACAAGGCACAATAATACATCATTAATGCACATTTTAATCAATACGGTGCATGCGAAGGGGATCTTTACCGCATCTATGTTACAAACCAGTGGGATCTTTATTTATTTTTTGCTCATTAAGCTGATAAAATGTGATCTAAATAAGATGCCCACCGATTTGGACCTCCCGTTACAGGGCTAAGCTGTCGTTGATCGTTTATGTGATTAAATGTAGACCTAAATCTCCATTTTATCCAATTAATTCTTCGTGCAGGCATGAGAGTGGCTAATGATGTTATCTTACCTAATTAACCTGTATAGGGATTCAACTCCAGGACAGGGGATTGTTCATCCTTCAGCCATGTGTTCATTATTATCATTATCATAAAGGGGCTAACTTATGATGTTGGCCATTCTATCACCATTAATCGAGATGAGTCCTTTTTTTTTTTTTTTTTTTTGGATAGGGGGATCCTTTGGGGTCATTTTTAATCATCACTAAAAAGGATGGGAATTCTGGCAAAACCGATTTAAGTTCAGTTGTGGTCACAGCAATCACTGGAATCCCGTGAGAACGCGTTACTCGGATGTGACTCGACTACTCGTGACTGAGGGGACCGTTTCCGGGCCCCGAGTCCCGCACGCTGCGAAACTCTCCTCGCAGTTTCCTGTCAGCTCTCCCATTGAATGTCGGCTTCAACCTATTAACACAGCAGACTCGGAGCGGATCGATAGCCCTCGTTGGGCCATGTGTCATTAGTTAATCGGATATTGATGAGGCTATCGACACGCTCCTAATTAATCTCAGGCCCACTGCCGGCTTTCATACGTTTCCTTAATTATGCACTTCATCTTAGTCCTTAGTACATCAGCGGGCTGTCGCTTCCCGTTTGACAGTGAGTAGTTTGCTGTCAAGTCTCACTCTTGTATGATAAGTTTATTTTCTGTCTTTACTCTTTTTAAACTGTCACATACTAGCAGCAGCCGCACAGTAAACAGGCATGCTTAGCTTTAACTTAGTCACATGCCATTCGCATTGCCTCACAGCTATGAGGAAGCAAAGATAAAGTTATTTTCTTGAAAGTTTAAGCAATTGTAGAAGTGTTATTTTTTGGTCAATCACAAAATGCAACTACGCAAGCCAACAGCGCACATATTGATATTCATTAGGGATATCCTCAATTTAAGAAGTCCGTCAATTAACACTCATAGGATTGTGTCAACTCATCGATTAGTTGATTTAATTGACAGATCTGTGGAACTGAATTCCTCCACAAAGAAACATGCAAAAGTTCACCTTTAAATATTGTGTTCACCAAAAAATTGTGCGCATACGTTTCTTGGAAATTCATGACTTGGAAAGTCATTCAGCATTAAAAAAAAAGCATTAAACGACTAATCGACGAAAGAAATCATAAGACCAAAACAACAAATTAGTCGACCAATCAACTAAAACAGGACAGCCCTAAAATAAATGAATAAATACATTCATACATGAATGTATTGCTCAAAGCATATCTCTACCATCCCAGTACCCTGATGTGTATCTTAGCATGTGTATAAGTGCTGATGAAGCATCATGCGTGTAACCCTCTGCCTATGTTCATGCTACTGAATGTGAGCTCATATCTGTGTGCTTTGTGTGTGTGTGCGTGTGTGTGTTGACGCATACATGCAGATCAATAGAGCTGCGCATTAGCGCGCTGGTGTACAGATGAGGGAGCACCTGAAGGTGACCCTGACTGCTGGCATCACCACAGGTCTCCAATAAGCTCCTCCGCCGCTGCTCGGCAAAGCGCAAATCTCAAACTTTTAGCCCGCTGCTGTTGGTGTGATTATTGTTTATAGATACAGCCGAGAATTAAAGTATGGCCCGCAGGCAGCATAATTATTTACAGCTGAAAACTCATATCATTACCAGCATGCTCCTAATTGCCAGAAGTAATATCAATGTTAGTTGATTAAGTGTATTTTTTTTTTTTTTTTTCATCTTCGCTCTCCATAATGTGCAGAGATTGTTTTCCCTCAGCATATGGGGTGACGGTTTATCTCAATACAGCTGTTCATCTGGCTTGACTTCTATTTCTTTCTTCTTCCTTTTTTTTCACTGTTCATTCCAAAATACAATACTGCGGCATCTTCAGAGGGTAGCGATCGATTGCTCCACTTTTTGTAGTTTGTTCACAAGGTCAAAGAAAACACGGGAGATTCATCCTTCGTTGCTCCAAAAAAAAAAAAAAAAAGATTTATCTCCGTAAAGATTTTCCTTAAATAGATACAGATGTGACTAACGGGGGCAGACTTCTGACTCAAGGTGATGTGAGAGCTGAAAGAGAAAGGCCAGTGGGCTGTAAAAGCTACCTCTTAATTCACAATCTAGTGATTAATTAAAACAAATGTTTATTTGTCCTGGACCTCCCTCCCTCTGCTATGAACATGTCAAAATATTTCATCCTGTATTTAAGGCGGCAAGAAAGATGAGGCTATTAATAACACCGCCTGTGAAGGGGAAAATACATGAACCTTGAAGGCTACTTTATTATTCACATGTGGATTACTCAAACATGAATGTGGTGCTGCAGCACTGAGTGAGCATAGACGTCTCTGAGTTCAGAGAGTGAACCTATGTTGAAAAATTATATTTCAAAAGGGCAAAGGTCAAATGTAGATTGACATCCGCCATTCTTTTAAAGAGTACAATTGTACAATTGACGCGTCATTAAAACGATTGCTAATAACAACATCAGATGTGTTCCTGTGTGTTACTAACACATTAGTGTAGTTCTGTGGGAGAAAATGAATGCGTCAAGCGTGGATTCTGGTCGTCCAATCAGGAGTCAGTGTCATTTAGTTTGACTTTTTGGTTGAAGTTATTTCTATCGCACTTGCTTTGCTTTCTCTTTGACCACAGAGTCTGTGCAGCCTCATAAGAGTGGGAGTGAGTGACATTTAAGAAGAGGAAGAAAAAAAAAAAAAAAAGGTTTCTATGTGAAGCCTCAACTTTGCTTCAATCAAACGTGGGAGCAACTGCTGTGGAAGTCAGATCGCCTTGCATGATACAGCGTCAGAAATACGTAGAGGAAAATTCATGAGAGCCAATATTTCTACGTTCAGTGCACCATATCTGGTGAGGAAAAAAAAACAGATGCGCCCCCCTCCCCCTAAAGATTGTGTCTATGAGGCATTTAACAATCACAGTCATCCATCTCATACTTCTCGAGTTACATTGTGTAGAGCAGTGGAATCAATGTTAAAAGGGCAACGCAAATAGTGATTAAAAGTGGGCCTATGGTCATCATTAGGGCATGATCCCAGATAAATTGAGAGTGTAAGAAATTTGAGTAAAAAACTGTAGTTAGTAGATATAATAAAAGTGTTTAATAATTCATAATTAATAATTCATAGTTAGTCATAATCATAAGGGTTTCGAGGATGCATAATTAAGATAAACAAACATGCAGAAGCATGAAACTTCTGCCAAGTTGCAGAAGTATAAACTTTCATTTTGAAGGATTATTATAGATGGGATTAAAACGTAACTGACAGTCATTGAATGTGATGATGAACTCAGAGCCAGACAAGTGAATACGCTCCTGGAGGATAGCCAATAGGAATCGGGATAAACGGAGGAGGAGGTGTTTCGAACAGATGTGGGAGGTTTAATTTAAAAGACTTTTTTCCTCGCCCTTGTTCTGTGATGGCTCCCGGACGACAGACGTGTTTACACCGGAGGAGCCGGGTGAGGTTTTTGCAAATGGGGTTTTATTGTTTTAATATGTCATAGGAGTGTACACTCCAATGTATAACTGTAATCGTGCTTACATCAGTGGAATTAAATTCCTTATAATTGTAAACCAGTTTTGGTAGCGTTATTGATGCAGCGTGTCGACGGCACAAGCCGGCAGCATGGCTCCGGCCTCCCCTTTGTTATGAGGTAAAAATACTATCTTAACAAATTTGGCGAACCCCAGATGGGACAGTCTTACCGGCCTCGCTGTGTGTGCGGAAGGCGGCGGTAGTCAAGCAGACAATCCCGGGCCCACAATATCGGTAGGCAGAGCCGTTTCATGAAATCTGTGAGTTAGCGTCTAGGAACCTTAGGGGAATCTCTGCTTGGCTAAGCGCTGCTAACGGCTAACGCTCCGTTGCCGGTGGGTACGTTCCAACGAGGGAGGCCATGTTCCACTGAGGTAAGTACGATTTGCTGTCTGAAGTATGATGAACTTAAGGGATTAGTCAAGAGTATAAGGATCCTAAGAATTAATTAAAGACGGACAGCGCTGTGTAAGTAAATCACCACATTGGAATCAAACAAGCTGTGGTACGGGCGAAACTGCTTTGCTCATGCTGGGAGCCTCCTTCGGCCCAACATAAGTATTGTTAGGCCTGCAGATAGCTAGTTTAAAGCAGTTATGTAGCGAGGCGAACTGAGATGTTGTGGCTTTGAGAGGCTTAGGTGTGCAAACCTTTGTGGGCTTAGTCCACGAATGTCGGGTCACGTCGCATAAGCTGCTTAGAGAGCTAGGCTAGCGGGAGTTAGCTTCTGAGGCCGCAGGCTCCAGGAAAGACACTCTTGCTAGCTTTGGCTGTGAATATAATTAGTGGATCATGTGGGTGATTCAGAGGGCGTAGAATAAGGGCTTTGGTGAAACTAGACAGACTGGGTGAGTGGTTTGTGGCGTTGGAAGTGAATAACTCGCGTTTCATATACGTAACAGTGAGCTCGGGTCCGGATGAGCTAAAGCCCGTTAACCGGAGGTTTAAGGGTTAATAAAACAATAATACGTGTGACTAGTCTGTGTTTTAGCAGCGTGGAAATACGTTTAAAATGATGACTAAATAAGTCCAATAATACGTGTGACTAGTCTGTGTTTTAGCAGCGTGGAAATACGTTTAAAATGATTGATATTGCATGACCGCGCTGTGGGGAGCTAACGCTAGCTACGTGTAGCTCCGGCGTTGCGGTACTATGTATGTAAAATAAGTGCTTATAAAATAAAATAACGGCTGGATTGAGAGAGGAGACAGAAGGCGTATGAGTGGAATTAAAGTGTGGGATTTTGGTGATACTTGTGTGTGCGTACGCTGTATTAGAAGCTCCGTTTTTTTCGTTAGCATTGCGGTTAGCATATCTGTACAAAAAAGCCGGTTTCATGACAACTTCCGGTTTGGCGCAGAACAACTTCCGGTTCGGCGCAGACGGCAAGGCAAGTTTATTTGTATAGCACATTTCAAGGTGCTTCACATAAAACCATTGGAGGCATCAAAACATAAGGCAAAAGAAAAGGAGATTTAAAAACAATTAAACAGAAGGAGAAACTGCAGATAACTGTAAATAAGTGAGTAGAATCTGAATTTTTCAGAGATTCATTGTCTAAGAGCTGTGAGCTTATATCCTGACCTTAGTTTTAATTAAGCATTATAACTTTAGTCGTTGACTTTGGTTTTAGTTCAGCATTTTAACAAAGATTAATGGTTTCAGTTGTGTTTCTTCAATTCTTGAACTTAATTGTGACTCAGTATTGTGCAGACCAGAGTGTAAGTGCAGTTCAACAGTTTGACTTACATTGGTATTTCTGATTGAATATCTTTGAACACAGTTATTGATTTTTAAAGTTGAATTTAATATTTAATTGATTAATTATTCATTGTTTTTTAATTTCATTTTACTTCCAATTTTAAACCTTTCGAATTCTGATTTGGAACTGGATTGTGATTGTGATTCTGATTTAGATGTTGAGTTTGATTTCGGAATTCCAGCTTCAATTTTGGATTCGAGATTCCTTCACATATCCAGTATTGACTAATTTTGGTACATTTACTATTTTACATAGTTCCTAAGAATCAATTTTGACACGGACGGCGCAACATATTTGAGAGATCGTTGACCTCTCTTACACTACAGACGTATGCTAACATTTACTGCTGAACTTTTGGCAGTTCTGTGTTTGTTTTAGTCAAGGTGCGTGGTTGAGTGGGTCCAGATCTGGGAAGTGGAGCAGCGGATCCCAGTTTTGGAGTCAACGGCCACACGCCATACAGCACAGAGGGTGAGTTGACTTTGATTCATGTGATGACAAGCGTGCACATTTAATACACACATTTGAATACTCCTAGGCTGCATAATGTTTACATTAAAGAAGCAGAGTAAGGAAGTAGGAGCACTGGTAAGAAGACTAAAATGTGAAGTAAGAGAAGTAGAATGCATCAGAAAAGATTTGCAACAGCAGATAGAGGAAAGACGAGCAGAAAGTAAAGAAGACGAGGATATAAAGAGCATGCAGCGGCGGCTGCTGAAACTTCAAATAGCGGCGGCTGACAGAGAAATAAGTAGAAAACATCTGGCCAAGAAACAGATGGCCGTAGCCAAGGCTCAGGCCTCACAACAGCCCCAATATCCAGCTGCACCCCCGACCTCATACCAACCAAATCCAGCAGTACCAGCCCACACAGTGGTGTACTACCAACCTCCACCACATTATAGAGGCAGAGGACGTGCACGAGCATCTAACAGAGGGAGAGGTAACTACAGAGGAGGTTATGAAAGACCTGTAGGTAGAGGGAAGTGCTACGTATGTGGGAGAGAGGGTCATTGGGTAAGAGATTGCCCACATAAAAGGAGAGGAAGACAGATCAGTGCAGCACCACAACATGCTCCGTTCCCACCACAACATCAGCAGCACCTACGACCAGGTCCAGCTGGACCTCCTCCCGTGAGACATCAACAGATGCCCATGCTGTCACCAGGACCATGGGGGGGTTCACTGTATAGCCAAGATACATAGATGGTTGCCATGTGATCCCTTACAGCAGAGATATCGAGGTGAAGGGGGGATATGGTAAGGTGTCAAACATTTATGGTAAGGTGTCAAACATTTTTTGTAGATCCACATTTAGAATCGTTTTCAGTAAAGGTGCTACTCACAAATTTTGAGATTTAATAACGTCATGATAAACCACAACTAGACTTGCTAACTCTAGAAATTGAGAAATATACGGGAGCTCTAACTAACATGAGCCGAGTGTTGTTTTCTCAGGTGACAAACGCAGAAGCAGCAGCTGACGAAAGGAAGCAGGCTGATGTGTCACCAGGCAGTCTGGTGTGGATAAGAGTCCATGAGCGCAGGTGGAGTGAACCAAGGTGGACCGGTCCATGGGAGGTAGTATTGGCAACCTCACATGCAGTAAAGGTGAAAGGTAAAACTGGAGCTACTTGACACCACCTCACTCACTGTGCAGCAGCGAAGGTAACGAGTGTGACACTCGCAGAGACAGGAGTGAACATCAGACAGGAAAATTTGAAGCCAAAGACACCTCAAAAGAGGGGTTAGACAGTACTGAAGATGACGTTTCCCCCACAGTTTAAGCGAGGGCGTCCATTAGGAGACTCTAGGGTCAGTGGGTTATGGAAGTCTGTAATTATTTTATTCCTGAGTTCAGTAGCTTCCCTCTTAGTATGTGGAATTAACCACAGACAGGAACCAGAACACATGCATGACTACATCAGGATTCGAAATTTAGCTTCAGTAACTAATCAAACCGATCTTAGACCACGTAGAGAGGCTTCTCCGACGACACTCACCTATGAAAATGTAACTCTCACTCTTACGTTCAAAGAAGGTACAACATCAACGGTCCAGTTCGACTTCTGTGAAGTCGTTTCCGGTCCCAGGTATGAACACATCTACGGGTGGATGTCCAAAACCTTGTGCATCATAACTGACGAGTGTGGGCCCGCCACAAATAAGTATGGTAAGCTGTTATCGTATCATAACTGTGATTGTGAAGATTGGGGATGGGCAACGATGAACACAGGTGGCGAGGGTTTAGGAAAAGACCCCAACCCAGGTCTTAAAGACCGACTAAAGATGTTAAATGCCCCAGCTTCTTATCACATGTGTAGAAAAGGGGTGGGTAGATGTAATCCTTTAAGACTTACCTTAACAGACCCAAAATTGACTGACGGAGGACTTTACGTAGTACAGGGAAAGGCTACTGATAGTCCTGCCCCACAAGGGCTCATTAGGATTATTGTTAAGCCTGTAAAAAGACCAGGTTCGACATACGACTGACGTAGAGAATGAGGTAAGGGGTGGAAACTGGAATGGCAGATGGGAATTTATGGTGGGTACAATAGACGGCTTCAAGTCAGTAGTACAGATTGTATTGTGTGTTTAGGATCTAGACCCCTAGCAACACCAGTTCCTTCAAGATTCAGACTCCTAAGTCCTGAATTAGTTGTATTTTAACTCTGTTTACTGATGACACTTTGCCCCTCCAACACACTTGTCAGAGGCTACACTGGCATTACCCACCTGTAGAATATAATACCCCACCTCTGTTCAAGGTTACAGAGGGTCCATTTGATTGTATAGTCTCAGATACAGCTATGGGGCCCAATGTAGGTAGTATTATTGCAAATTGTAGCCACAGTCACAATGCTAGCGACTATCTATATAACAGTGTGTTAAGACAGACAGCACCTAGAGCTGATTTATGGTGATGGTGTGGAGGAAGAACCATACATCCAATCCTGTCTAAAGATTGGACAGATAGATGTGCGTTGATGCAACTTATATTGTCATTCTATATCCTGCCTGTCACTGATGCAACTTATGGAGAACTCATCTCTCCACGCCCACATGCTAACAGAAGATCCAAAAGAGATGCCGGTGGCCCGAAGGGGGCCTTTGATGACCAAGTGTACATAAGATGACATAAGACTGCCAAGGGGGGTGTCTAATGACTTTCAAGCCAGAAATCAAATAGCAGCAGATTTAGAATCTGTTTTCTCTCAGAGGGTGATGATTAATAAAAATGTCGATTGGATCAACTACATTTACTATAACCAACAGCGTTTAGTAAACTTCACCAGTGACGCCATATCAGGACTGCATGCACAGCTGGCGAAGACTAGTTTAATGACCTTGCAGAACAGAATGGCATTAGATATGATTTAGCAGAGAAAAGTGGCGTGTGCCAGATGTTTGGGTCTGCGTGCTGTACTTTCATTCCAAATAACACAGCTCCTGATGGATGGGTGACCAGGGAGCTGGAGGGACTGACAGCACTCAGCCAAGAGCTAGCAGACAACTCTGGTGTCACTGATCCGTTCACCGACTGGTTGGGAAGTATGCTTGGCCTGTGAAAACATACATTTTTGGCAAGCGTAATTATTCTGTGTGCTGTCATCATAGACCGCCTAGTTGTCTGTGGATGGGGGTTCCCGTGCATCCGTGGACCTCTACAGGGGTTTATTGTTTCACCGATGAGCCAGACACCAGTCCAGGCAACCAGTTATGTGACGAGGATGAGGACGAATTGGAGCTTCTGATGGCCACAGTCTAGATGAGGCCACCAGAGGGACTTCACGAGCGGTTCCTGACCATCCAGATGGACTTCTAAAACATCCAGTGAGATGTTGGAAGTTTGGAAAATAGACGGATTGTTTTGGATGAGTATTTGGAGATTAAATTTTTTGTTTAATTGGGTTATAAAGGGATTTTAGGGTGTAAAAGATTAAGAAATGTAATTTTGTCACGTGTAAAAGAACAGTCAAGGCTTCTCAGTATGTGTTCTCTAGCCTACAGGCTGTATCCTGATCCTGCCAGCCCCAAGACATGGAAGGCAGTGACTTTCAACGCACTCTATCTTGAAACGAACTGAACAGAAATACTTGAAATGATATCTGTGTGCATGAATTGTTTGCCTCTGTTTAGATAGATAGGGAGCCTTTCCCTGGATTGAGTAGGGGGGAGGTCTCCAGGGACATTTGCATAACTAACTACATTTGAGTAGCTAACTCACAGTGAACTGTGAGTTAGGGGGGAATTGTAAGAAATTTGAGTAAAAAACTGTAGTTAGTAGATATAATAAAAGTGTTTAATAATTCATAATTAATAATTCATAGTTAGTCATAATCATAAGGGTTTCGAGGATGCATAATTAAGATAAACAAACATGCAGAAGCATGAAACTTCTGCCAAGTTGCAGAAGTATAAACTTTCATTTTGAAGGATTATTATAGATGGGATTAAAACGTAACTGACAGTCATTGAATGTGATGATGAACTCAGAGCCAGACAAGTGAATACGCTCCTGGAGGATAGCCAATAGGAATCGGGATAAACGGAGGAGGAGGTGTTTCGAACAGATGTGGGAGGTTTAATTTAAAAGACTTTTTTCCTCGCCCTTGTTCTGTGATGGCTCCCGGACGACAGACGTGTTTACACCGGAGGAGCCGGGTGAGGTTTTTGCAAATGGGGTTTTATTGTTTTAATATGTCATAGGAGTGTACACTCCAATGTATAACTGTAATCGTGCTTACATCAGTGGAATTAAATTCCTTATAATTGTAAACCAGTTTTGGTAGCGTTATTGATGCAGCGTGTCGACGGCACAAGCCGGCAGCATGGCTCCGGCCTCCCCTTTGTTATGAGGTAAAAATACTATCTTAACAAGAGCAGGGGGGGGGGGGGGGTTGAGAAACATCCTGCTGACCAACAAGTGGCAGCTTGCATGCCAGTGACTCCTCTATGACTAGGATTTAGTATGTGCCTCGTGACAGGCAGTGACTCGGCCCCTTTGATGAGTTCACCCATGGAACGCTTGAGGGAATTAGACAATTGTCGGAATGAAACTTTGCACTTATAAATACATGTTCTTGTCTTTCTTTTGTCGTTCATTGTGAGACGCGGTGATGTCATCGCACAGTGATCCATTTGGAAAGATCAAGAGGCCACAGGCGGTGGAGCGACAGTGGCTCAAAGGGTCGGAACGTATAGGACAAGTTACCAAGTACAGTCTGAGGCATTAAACTACATGAGCGGACGGATGAGTTTGACTCTATTTCAAGAACCACACTTTGGTGACTCATGATACATGAAGAGAAATGTGAAAAACTGGGAGATATTGACTGGCATGCTTTGTTGAGCTCATACATTGATTTATATTCTGGTAATGCTTATAATATCTACAAATAGTTTTCTTAGTTGGACTGCTAAAACAGCACCAAAGCCTCAAACATGTGTGTCCAGTGGCTTTGAGACATCTTCCTTCTTCTTTTTAAAAAGGCTGTGTATAAGATGAAATCTGAACTGCTATAGCTCTCCTTTAAATAGAAGTTTACAGTTGAAGTAAGTGTTTTTCCAGCCAACTTAATTCAATTAGTCTGCAGCTCTGTTCGTCTTCTTCGACTTGACAATGAAGCCTATGTTTCATGGCTGTCATTTGTTGAAAAGCAGGGTGATTATAGGCGCCCCTAACTACTTAACAGTTTGAATTCCCTAGAGGTGGTGTAATGACATGTTCACTTTGTTTCTGTAATAGCGTCAGCAGTTGCAGTTGTAGTTACTAAACACCTGACGGTGTATCTTCTTGAATTAAATAAATTTGATGATGGTGCAAACAACTTGATGTGCAAACTAAACTTTGCTGTTCATCGCCACAGAGTTGTGAAGTAAGAAGAGCCGCTGGTTCGGATTTTAGTGTTACTTAGCAACTTAAAATGACACACAAAATGGTGCCATAGTAACTATAGCCATCCGAAATCAACCCTGAATCCGGGATTTAAACTGCAGATGTCTCAATAGCATCATCTGTAGCTTCCCTGTCTGCCATTAAGCTCCGTGATTGGATGTTTCTTACCAAAATGCACGTTGGGGGTCATATACAACATCTTATCTTTACATTTCCATGCATGCACTAAAGCAGTTGTTGATTGTTGTGTAACTGGAATTCCATACCCAGCTGTCAGTGACATAACATTGTGTACAGAAAATAATTTGTGGGACTTTTACCTCAGACACTCTATGCCACAAGGCAGGTGAGTCATGGGTGAGAGGTTAATTCAAACGTTCTCTGGTTTCTAGTTCTGGCCTGTGCATTTCTTGAGGAACCACTGATACAAGATAGTTGTACCTTGTACACAGCGGCCCAGACAGTAACGTCACAGCGACACACACACACACCGTGTCATTGGTGTGGAAGTTGTTCTGCGCGAGTGAAGAAGACGTAAAGCTTGCAATGTGTTACAAAAGCAGTGCCAAAATAAGCTGAGAAGGGGGGAACAGGAAGAAAAAGTAACTTAGACGGTTAATATATTGTAATTCATTCCCATGCATGCTGCTCGGAGTAAGACCGCAGTGACCTGCTCGTCTGCCAGCAGCACAGGGTCTCTCCCTAGCACACAGTCCAGCTTACAACAGAACAAGACAGCCAACATTAACTGAGGTTGCATTGACATGATTATGTGTTCAAGCCGCATTCAATAGTAGCTAGAATAGAAACTTGAGTAAATACAGTTGTCCATAACAATCCATAACAGGCATGGGTTATTGCACAGCTCTAAGGACAGACACAAAAACACTTTCCTGACATCCATTCAAAGTTAGAGCAACAGAGGTACCTGACACAAAATGAACACATTTCTTTCAATGAACCCACAATGAATTGCAATGCTTTTTTCTGCCAAGATTTTTTGAATCAAAGCAAGTATTTAAAGGAAAATACAATCATTTATTTCCTAGTCATTTGAATGTGTGTGTGTTACGCAAATAACCACTTTAGATGACGATGACAAAGTACAGAGTGACTTCAGTTTGGAGCCATTCTGTCAATTAGATCGTTAAATTAGAATCAGCAAAAATCTGAATCAGCAGGTCAGACTTCTTCTTTTTTGATTTTTTTTATCAGTGCATCTCTACAGTCTGGTTCACGGGAAAAAACACCCCGAAGTCTGGCTACTCGCGGTCGGTTCATGGGGAAAAAAACACCAGGGCCAGATTTGACAATGTTGCAAGGTAGACAACTGCCTGGAGCCCCCAACTAAAAGGGCCCCTTGTAAAAATAGACTTGTCTTGATGTTTAGATGTTAAAATGATCTAATAAGTAACTAAAAATAACTAACAAAAGGGCCACCACAGCACTGAAAGATATGCAACTCAACTGTATAGGTTACTATACTAACTCTGTACTTCTACTATTTTAGGCCAATTCGTTTTTAAATGCTTTTGAGACCGAAAGTCTTACGAATCTAAATTTGAGATTGGATTTTTGCAGCCAAATAAAATAGTTTCCAGGATATTCAAACTATGTTTCTTAATAATGTATTGAATACTTGACTTATTTCTTTACAGGGCTTGTATAAAGGCAGTAAAGTAGTCCATGAATATAAAGAAATAGTTTGCAGTTCATTTCAATTCCTAGTAGGCAATATGGAGTTTGGTTTGTAGTGTTTTGCCGGTTACACTTGCTGTCTTTTTGCCCTTACATTTCCTGTCACTCTGCACTCTCATTTTCTGACTGCAAAACATTTGATACTGCCAAATGCAAAACATATGCCTTGGCATCATTTACTGTGAAGCAGCTACGTAGAACAAGTCTTGTTTTTTTCCTGCTACTTTTTGATAAAGCTGTTATTCATTGCAGCATCAGTGTGATCAGGAACAACTACTGTACATCCAACAATGATTTAGAGTTTCAGCTCATGTACAACAGCGGGGAAAAAAAAATTTCAATGTGTTGTGCTTAATATCAGGATGTTTAAAACTAAGCATTAAAATAGTCAACACTAAAGAGAAGTTTTATGGGCTTGTTTACTAAAAAAAATCTCATTGACTGATGAGTCACAAGGCTGTAAGCCTGTTTGTCCTTGTTGGATTCCTGCTACAACAGCCTGAAATCAGATCAACCCTGATCTCCCAGTTCACTGGCTAACCCACACATCTGTCTTAATATCTCGGAGAATGTTTGAAATGTAAATGCCTTCAATGACCAACTCCACTCAGCCAGCCTTCAATGGACATGCAACGTTGACCCTTAGGGCAGTAGCGAGCTCATTGGACTATTCATAGACTGTGTCCTCTGCCTCTTTCCTTTTAAGTTGTTTTAAAGGGTGTAATGTTCACTCTGTGAGTTTAACCTGGATCTCTTTTGAACTTTTAATGATCTATTTCCAACAGTTAATGATTCAACACTCAGTTTACTACTGTGTGTGCACTGACATATTAACGCACAGGCAAAGGAAGGACACGTTATGATGTCGAAGTTAACTGAGGTAACACTGTAGTTCTGTGTTTGCCTCATTCAACCCACTGGATATTTCATATTTCAACATTTTGGCGATACGTTTCGAATTCACGTTTGTCAGCAGAAGATCTAATGCATCAGTGAAAACCGTAGAGGACTGTCTGTAGTTTTGGCCTAATGCTATCTCCCACAAATAATCCACTGTCCTTGTATTGTTACACAATATGTTGAACAGGTTTAGTGCAGTTTTTTGAAGTTTTCCCAGCATGAATTAAATGAGCTTTAGGCAATCAAATTATTGCCTTTAGCATTTGCTAAGTAGGCTATATTTGTTTTGGGCAAAACAGTATAACTACTCACCCAGGTTCCATAACTTCAAGCTACTGTAGGCTTAACCTGAAATCGTTTAAAAGATTGTTGTAAATGTGGCTCAAAGTGCCCAATGACACATTATCAGCAACTTGGTGAGGGACTGTGACACTCACTATAACCTGCTACAGTGCATTAGGTTAGTAACAATGTAGTAATTCTGAAGAGAAGGAGTAGTTTCCACTGTATGTTTGGTCATATTTCTCATAGTTTTCTTATTTTATTTTATTTCAGATTAAAGAAAACATCAAGAACACGGCATATATCTGTGAACTCCTCTCGGGGGTCACTAACTGCCGTGGTTGTTCTTACCGACAAGTCCCAACAAATACTTTTTTTCAAGTTTCCAATGAATCTTTGTTTTGGCATTGTAAGGTTCATGAGATTATCTCTATTCACTTCAGGGATAAAGAGAGAGGCTGATCAAACGGAACAGACAGAAAGTCCGTTCCAAAAAGGTGTGAGAAAAGGCCCCGTTTGACAATATAATTGTATAGTATTCATACATATTATTTATTGCACTCTATTATGGTACACATAAAAGTGAGCACAAGTGTTGAAAGCTCACACCCTAAACTCAAACTGGATTTTTAAGAATGCGGCGCATAAAGCCAGATAATCCAACTGACTTTGTTTGCTGTGAGATGAACGGCATTAACAGTCACTTTGAGGAAGTTGTTCAGCCAGACGTGAAAAACACATGAAAGGCAAAGTCAATCCAGGTGATGCATGATGTCAGCATGAGTCTTTAATTGCTTGCGTCTTACTCCACATTTCCGTGCAACAGCTCAGAGATCAGATGGATTTGTTGATATAGTGTAAATCCTGCACATTGCATTGGATTTTTTTTCTGTCTGTTTTTCATACAAACAAGGAAACACTCAAGAGGAGCATCAAGAAAAGGGCGAGGTTAAGCAACTGTTTCAAAGCTGTTGCAGGCCTTTTTCAGTTCAACTTGTTAGTACTTCTTATTCCTGAAGACATAATAACTCCTTTTTGTCAATAATGATTGAGATTACATGACATAATCATATTTGCGCCCTTTCTTTATGTATGCTGTACAATATAGTCAAGGTTTCATATTGTTTAGACATTCAGAGGTTTTTTTCTCATTTCTTTTCTGAATCTCAATAAAGCTCCAGCTTTATCATCGTGGGGGTATCTTAGAGTGATGACTGGCGTTCAATTGCGCTCTCTCGTCAATATTTCTTGTCCTCTCTATCTCTCTCTTTCTCTGCGAGACATGGAAAAAATAAAATAAAATAGAGAACGCAGTCAAAGCTGAAGGCAATCGCAGCACCATTCTCACATGAGCGTGTGTTAGATGTGGGCCTGCGTGGGGCAAGTCTAAGAGCTCCATATCTCCAGCACATGAAGTTATAAAGACAGAAGCAAAGCATCCTCTGTTGTATAAAAGTCATACATTGCTCCCAGGCACCGAAACACAGAAGAAGTTGAGCCGTGAACGTATTATGAAACAAGATTGGAGAGTGGCAAATTGGTAATTAGCCTCTACGTTGCAAATGAGCATTACAGTCTTGCTTATGACTTTCCTCTCTTGTCCCCAAAGCCTCTTCTATTAATTTAGCTCTGAGGGGCCATCCATAAACAGGCTGAATAAGCTGTTAGCCTTAACGACGAGTGCAAATGAAGGGTTGGCTAAATATGCTGAAGGTAAAAGAGATTGCGAAACATCCAATACTCAAAATTACAGGGAGTAGAGGAACAAATTAGTTTTCTCAGGTATTGCTGGAATCATGCACACTTCTTGTGTAATGTCAGAGAAAATATGTTGTATCAATTTGAAAATAATTTAAACAATTTGCTATTTGCATATAACTACTTCCACCGTGCAGGAAAACACATCATTGCCTGATGAAGTTTTCAAAAAAGCTAAATCGTCAAAAACATTAATTGTACATGCATGTTTTACATACATGTATTTTACATGTAAGTAACTCTTCGTATGTATTTTCTAATTGCTTTATGAAAATGTCTTTATTTGGCAAAACAGTTTAATCCATTACATGAAACTGTTTGTTTAACTTACGGGTTACAAAAACAATCTAGAATACTTCAAGGCAAGGCAAGGCAAGGCGAGGTAAGGCAAGGCAAGTTTATTTGTATAGCACATTTCAACAACAAGGTAATTCAAAGTGCTTCACATAAAACCATTAAAAGCATCAAAACACAAGGCAAAAGAAAAGGAGATTTAAAAACAATTAAGAACATTCATTAAAACATAAAAAAACAGTGCAAGAAATAAAATGCAGTAGTAAAATGCAGAAATGCAGGAAATTGATTAATATATGAATTGAATGTGGTTCAATTAAAGGCAGCAATTAAAGAAAAAATGTAATGTATAAAATCAAATATTCAACCGTTTACAGCTAAATTATTATGTTAATGATGTGTTGAACTTTTTTGTACACGACAGAGAGTCAAACAGCAATAATCTACGTGTAAGCTTTTCTGCATGCATGTAGCGACTTGGCACAATATGCTCGTCTGGCATCGTTTGTCACATATCATGTTCTGTCTCCCGGCTTTAATGGAAATAGCTCTGAACTCTTGAAATTCTGTCTCCCTCCCTCATGAGGTCAGTTTCCTGCCTCAGAATTCATTCAGCCCTCTGGTTGTCTTGCATAAGAACAAGTACAGGCCATTACTACCAAAATGAAAAGGAAGTAAGACAGAAACTTCCAAATTAATTTACAGTAGAACACACCTTACAGGTAACTGACTTGAGTTTGATGTAATTACTCCAGAAACCATAAATGGCTGTAATTGAGAAAAAAAAAGCCTGCAGCATACAAGGATAACGAATGGTGAGATAATGGAGGCAGTGAAAGTCTTAGCTATTTAGATTGATGTTCCGGGGAGAAATATCTGGCTTCCTTCAGATGGGCAATTCTCACAAATACACCTCACCAACACTGGTAGCACTGCTGCCCTGCGCTTGCCCTCCCCTAAGCATGGCGCTTATATTCAGATGAGCCAGCCATTAGCTCTAAGTGGTCTTTACCCCCAAATTCTGCCATTTCACAAATTAGCCAATTTTCAACATTAGATGTTAGCCAGTGGCTCAGGTCAGAAGGTCAGCTGTGGTAAATATGAGGTGCAAACCTGCAGTTAGGGGGATTAATAAGGGCTCGTTCAAAAGCACTTAAATGGAGCGTGCGGCGCGTTTAGGGATGGGTGCTGGCCATTCAAGATGAGCGACATTTCAGCTTTTAAAATGTTGGGAAATATTTCACTGTGACTGAGTTATGTGCTGCTCCGACCTCAACTGGCTCAGGTTTTAAAGCCGTAACTCTCTCCCTGCCGTGGCCTACATAGTGTCCTAAATGGCCGCTGCATGGTTTAATGCAATAGACAAAACAGCATTAGCTCTGCACCAGAGTGGGGAGAAAGGCTTGTCAGCCCTGCAAAGTAGACTGGAAATAGAGAGAGAGAGAAAGAAAAAGGGAGCGAGCACTCTCGCATCCCTGCCATTCCACTCCAGCGAGTATGCACCAGGGCAGACGGACATATGGGTGACGCTACATTCTTTAAAGGGAGTGAGGCAAATTCCTGACCCTCCCTTCCCGCCCCCATCCCCGTCGCTCACAAATTGCCCGTTCGAATGTCAGCCCTCCTCTTTATCAAACAAGTCCATTGTCTGCCAATTCGCGGGGCACTGACAAGAAGAGGCTAGCAAACTGTGGAACCTCTCGCCTGCGAGTGTGTGTGTGTGTTTAGATATGCTCGCTAGCTGCCGTATAAGCAGTCAGCCTTTTTTTAACGTGGTGGCACACGGTCAGACACACGGCCCACAAAATCAATACAGCTTTGCATGGGCCTGACCCACATACAGTGAGGCCAGTGGCTGCCGAGTCCAGGTTGTTCCATTATTTCCGATGTGTGCGTATACACCTGTGCATGTGCCTACATGTGTGTCTGTGTTTTGCATTTGTGAATGTATGCATGTGAGTCAAAGTGCGTGCATGTATACACGCGCTTGAGGAGGTCAGGTGTTTCTTGACACGGCTTAGGACACGTTTGTGTCTGTCTGTGTGTGTGTGTGTGTGTGTGTGTGTGTGTGCAAATCGAAACATCGAGTCCGAGTGGGTGTTGAGTTCACACAAGCCCTTCCTGCTGCCTGACTTCACTGTCACTGATTGCAAGCGACGCAGAGCTAATAAAAGAGCAAAGCTGACTGTCAGCAGCGATTAGGCTGGCTACACAGACAAGACAAAGAGAGGGGAGAGCGCAGCGGCATTAGCTGTGGTCATTAAACAACTTGAGTCAAGGAGA
Organism: Melanostigma gelatinosum; assembly: GCF_949748355.1. Classification (NCBI taxonomy): domain Eukaryota; kingdom Metazoa; phylum Chordata; class Actinopteri; order Perciformes; family Zoarcidae; genus Melanostigma; species Melanostigma gelatinosum. Next base: position 10,099,273 of record NC_136653.1, read on the forward strand.
AGACTAACCTGGTTTATTAAAGGGGAGGAGGGCAGCGGCACAGAGCTGGTTGCAATAATTCTCTAACCACATTGTACAACAAAATCTTAATTGAGTGCTTTCGAGTTTGGACAATGAAGGTGGTAAATATAGGCACGCAGTCATGTAAATAAGCCTTTATTTAGTGATGTACGCAACAGCTATTCTTCTTCTTCTCAGCATCCCACCTGTGTGCCTGTATCTGTCCCTTCTGCTTGCCCAGTAAACATTATAACGGCAGAAAGAAGGATACAGGATGCCAACTCCAACTTCTAATGGACCTTGACGATTCCTTCGCAATAATCTTGCTCTTACTCGTGTTTTGCGCTCGTCTTCAACGGCTTTCTTGGAGGCTGCTCAGTGTTGACATTTTTTTTTGTATGACAGGGAAAGGAAGTGATGTAATTGTATGGTGCAGAACTACAGGTGAGTCAGCATGAGTGTTGCTCAGATGCACAGCTGCAGAGTATGTCTGTATTGTGAGCTTTATGTGTGGCCGTTTCTGTCTAATACCAGATCTCATGCATGAAAAAGCTTTTTCACCCAAAAAGTCTCTCCTGAAGATATTTTCCTTTCTTTTCTTTTTGCGTGGTGCAGTCATTTGCACGCTCACAAGCACACAGGCCATTTTTGTTCCCGCCGTGTCACATGCACCCTCAGTTGTTTCTTTTCGACTCACTAGCTTGTTCGTGCACATGCAAACATACACACACACACACGCACATGATCACATTGAGTCAGTTCCAATATTCATTCCAGTACCTGGCTGCTTTAGCAGGTAACTGAAAATCTCCTGACAAGCAGGTGGGGATTAGTAAGTCTCCTCTCTTTGCCTTTCAGCAATGGTCGCGCTCTGGCTGGCTGGCTGGCAGGAAGGTTACCTCACTCTTCCTTTAACATCATGCATGCCAATGATATTATCTCGAGATAAATCAAATCTGAAACCAACCCATCTGCTTTTTTTTTTAGGATTAAGGGGGTACAAGTCATGTGTGCAAATGCACTGAAAACGGCAGAGGATGTGTGTTGGTATTGCACAGAAGGCTGCTAAGGCAACAATCAACCAGTTAAGGAGGGCTCCTGGCACATCAGCACTGAGTGAGACATATTTCAGCCAAACTAGCAGCTACGTTTCATCTTCAGTGGCTTCTAGGAGGAAATGCAAGCTTAAATCTGAATCGGTTGATGACAGCATGGATTATTAGCGAGAGAGAGAGAGAGAGAGAGTAAACAGGAGGCAACACATATTTTGGATAGATACACAACAGAGACAAAAACTGTATATTTGGATCAGAATCATTAGCCTGTGATAACAACTCAACCTTCAAGTCCCGCAGTTCACAGCAATCTTTTTCTACTATATTAGTTATGGCGATGCCGAATGTATCAACACAAAGCCGTACATGTGTCACATGCCCGAACCAGAAAATATATGTTGCACATTTGGATTCCCCGGTGATAAGGTTTACAAAAAGCCAATACTTGTGTGATCAACAGTCTAACACATTGTGATGAAGTAAAAACTCACCCAAGTGGTTAAGACCGCACGCAGGCCTTTTGTGCTTCAAACGTAACAAGTGCTGCTCAACACCAGAGAGCTGCAAGAAATGTAAAAAAAAAAACTGGTCTTTCGTACTTTAATCATTCCCACGAAGGAGCCAACAGGTAGAATTGGAAGAATGAATATATGGATGGAGGGATGCAGGGATGGACAGATGGAGGTAATTAAAGGTAAGAGGTGACCTGAAAGCCCAGACAGGAGGCAGTAAAAACAGCAGTTAGAAGTGCATGTGGTATTTCTTAGGAAAGCGTGTAAGTGAGATGTAAACGGATATCCTTCTTTTAAACTTTGCCTCAGAATTGATATCATGACCCTGATCATTTAAATTGTGTTATTGTGGTCTGATGGCACACATTGAACTATGCCTTTTCTCTACTGTTGTGATATACAATGCAAGTTCTCAAATTTGCCGAAAAGCTACTGATATTGAAACACAGAATTAGAATAACTCAGATATGAAAACTCTTTGTACAGTGTGAAGACAGTGTGTCTGAGTAACACGATATGAAATGTTAAAGATTTTTCTTTGTGCCCCTGAGGCAATTTAGCCCAAATAAAATGAAAGAATAGAACATGCTTAAAATGTAGACTCTGCCCTTCTATCATTGACATATAAATCCAAAAAAAATGTCCTGCATAAAAACATTTAGAAATCCTTTTGTTGCATGTACAAAAAGTCAGAAGGAGTTTTTTAGAAACCATACATTTTTAGAAACCATACATTTTTAGAAACCATACATTTTTAGAAACCATACATGTCAAGTTGGAGCTGGATCCGTCTTTTCTTATTCTCTAACTGATTGTCGTGTCCTCACATATTTTGTCATTTATTTTCCAGCGTCTCCATCTATTTATAGCTCTGTTTTTGCCTGCTACAATCTGCACACACAGGGAAATGTGCATGCAAAGCAGAGGCATGCAGACACGTTATCACCCGAATAAAATGCACAAGCCTTACAAAAACACACTCACACTCATGTGAAAACTGAAGTGACTCAGAAGCACGGACACGCACACACAAAAACCCAAAGCCTGTTTTTCCGGCTTGTGTTAGAAATGACTGCCAAGAAGCAGGGGTATCCCACAAGCCCTGTAGCCAAGAGACCAGGGCTGATAACCAGATTGAACTTTCTCTCCCTCACTGAGTGTGTGTTTGTGTGTGTGTGTGTGTGAGGTGAAGGAGAAAGAGAGTTGTTTTGTTTGCAGAAGTGAGAATCTCTGTCCTATGTGTGTTGGTGTTCAGGTATACAAAGCGTTTTTTTCTTGATTCGGACTGTATAGCTTTTGTGTTTACCACATGTGGTTGTGCACTAAATTATGTATCTGGGCTCAAGTCCTCTGCTTGTTTTATATGAATGTGGTTTTTGCATTAATATGGCAGTATTGGCTCCCTGAATCCCTCCCACTAACCTGAGCTTGAAGGCCCAGTCTTATTGCTCCCCTAACCGTCTGCGGGTCACCGTCTCTGGGAAGAGGTTAGCAGTCTGCCCCCTAAGGCCGGCCAACATGGGGGTCTCCTTCAAAAAGCACTTGAGAAGGATTTTACACATCTCCTCTGCAGCAATTATTCCATTACCATCTGTGTCTAAATGTTTTTTTGCTGCTGCAAATTGATGTTTGCAGACATCTGACACTCTTTCAAGACTGTAATGGGCTGACTTGAGGTTGGAATCAGGAATGCTTTCAGAATCCCTCAGGTGCTTTCACACCTGTAGTTCGGTTTATTTGATCCGGACTAAGGAAAAAAAAAAGATACATCGTTGCATTTTAGTTCTGGTTCACTTTGACTAGAGACAGGACATAGAGGAGGCGTCTTGTAGCGTAATGATTAGGTGCTTATTACAGTGGGATCAATGTCAAACACTTGTTAATGGACTTAATGAACTGACACAGTACACAGTTAGAAATACAAGCACATCAGTTTATAGACATGGCCTTTAACAGATCAATGATCCTGAACAGATTTTGTGATCATCACGTGGATTTATTAGTAGTTTGGCTTTTAAAATCATCCTAAAATCAGTTCGGTTTTTTTTTTTTGGTCCACACCAGGGTTAGAATGACAGCTTTCACACAAGTCCAAACAAACTGTACTAATCAGGCAAAACGGACCAGATCAAACAGGTTAGGTGTGAGTGCACCCGTAGGTGTCTGAGAGGACTGACTCCATAACTGCCACATCTGAGACGACTGTGCTAGAATGCACATTGTGTTCACTGGACACAACCAGAGCCGCTGCAGAAAACACCCTTCCAGGCAAAAAGGCAAAGACAGCTTCTCACTTTTCTTGCTTATTTCTTCTTTTTATGTCGCTTGCACAAAGATGGACAAACAAAGGAGTGAAATAAAGCTCATGGTTTATGCTGGCCTCTGTTCCTCCATTAGCTTCTACCAGCACAACAGCTTCTTCTTCCTGGGGTCCAAAGAAAAATGATTACTGCAGCCATGTGATCATGTAAATACAATGATGTGAAAGCAATATTACATGCATATGCATATGGACATACCTAACAAATGTACTTACAAAGAAAGCGGGTAATAAATATAAAAATACATTCAAAAAAAGTACACCACTAAGTTGTAATGTGCATCAATCAGTATTCATAATCATTATTGAATTAGTATTATTGCATGCATGTATGTGTTCGAACATACGATAAAGGCAAAGAGAGCATAATAACTCTTTTGCTATTTGGCTCTTCTATGGACATTCACACTGTTCCAGTCGAGTAGCTGCCTTTATCAATGCACCGCTTCAAGCAACAGAGAGAGTGAGAGCAAGCAGAGAGAGAGAGAGTAGCTTGCCTATAGATGAGGAAATGTTTTCCCTGAGCCATCAGCCATAACTGACATTTCCGGTTCCTCTTAGTGAGTCTGATTAACTGTCGTCACTGACTTTGTTCAGACGCAGCCCTGAAATGCTATACGGTGAAAGCGACCATGAAATGCCATTTTATTCCGTATTAAAAGACCAAACGCAGCCACGGTATGTGCTGTCGTTGAAGTCCCCTGCTGTGCACTTGTTCACTGGATTGCATTGAAAATGCAGAATGCTTTATCAACACTTAAACGACTTAAAATGAACCAAACAACAGGGAGGCCATCCTATGACTTTAAGCGACTTGCCTTCTCACTCTCTGTCACACAATCCATATTTGCACCATTATGCAGTTACACATTTACACAAACACACCGACTGAAATGTGTTCAAAACGTTTTTGCCTGCAAGTCTGCATCTTTCATCTTAGTTTCTGGGCCCTTTAAGCTTCTTCTCAAACTCAAGATAAAAAAGCCCAATGATCCTCCTTTGTTTGCAGCATTGGTGAGAGCTCTGTCAAAACGAACACACACTGACGCAATCCAGATACACAAGCCAGCAAATGCACGCGTGCACTCGTAAAAATACACATTCACAGTCTCGGCGCTCAAAACATTACCAACAGACACTTTTTTGAACTACTCCACATGCTCAACAAATCAATACAATTATCTTTTGTTCGTGGGAGGTGTTTTAATTCCCCAATAGAAATCGAAATTTATTTTTATATGCCTAACACACAGCGGCAGCATGTTCAATGACAACACAGCGTCTGGGGAATGAGGGAAGTCTTCGTCCCGGCAAACAAATACGTGCATGCTATTTTCTGCTCCTCCAAGATCAGATATTTGGGGCAAGGTGTTCACAGTTTCCTCGTGGGTCTCTCAAGGGAGTTGTGTTTTGTGCTTCGTCTTCGGTCTGAGATAAATGAAAAACCTTTTGACATTCCCTCCAAAGAGAGAGTGCGAGCAGGGAGAAACTGTGAGCTATGCTGTGGAGAACGCTGGATGCCTCTAACGGAGAGTAAAGGCAAGAGAAGAGGGGGGAAACATCAATAAAACAATTTATTCTCATTATAATGCTGTTCGGCTTTCTATTTTTATTTTGCGTTGGGGAACCTGCGTGTCACTTTAGTTGGGAATGAATTTGACACAGAACACTTTGCCACAGTGGCATATTGTTGCATGTCTTTCTCATTACTCAATGTCACTTTTTTTTTTATGGCATTCCATAATGTCATATATTTGCCTGTTGAAATAATCATTACAACAGTTGCATATCTCTCTGTTTTTTTCAGCAAGTCAGTTTTAGACGTAGAAGCCAAACGTTTTATTCAGATTATTAACTGTGCTCCTGTCAGCTGGGCAGGCATGTTTCCAAAATAATTCCTTGGGGATTGGGTGACAGAGAAGTCCTTCTTTTAGCACCGTCATCTGGTCTTTTGTTGAACCCTTTATTGGCCTTTCAGCATCTGCTGTATTTGGCTGGTCAACTGCCCATCAGTCTGTATGTTGCACCATTAACCTGAACTGTGTTTTGGGCGAAGAAACTGTCCACTCGCCATCCATCCATTTCTACACCCATCTCTCCGTCCTTCTTGTTATCATCCTTGTGTTTTTCTGTGTGCCTGGCCGTCAATGCCACATCACTTCGTCAGTCGGCATCCAACAGTTCCCTATGATTGACTGAGTAAAGAGCGAGATGCGAGTGTGTTGACAAGGCTTTGGTGATCAAGCAGAGGTGCCAGCTTGCGCCAGGCCGTTGATGGATATTAATACAGAACCTTGGGGTTACTCTGACACTCTGAGACACTCTGAGGGGGGATGATTGAATTGACTGTGGAAGTAAATCATGTATCGGAAAAGTACTTTTTGCATTTGGTTCGTCATTGTAACTGCACTTCCCATGACAGGAAGGTTAATGCGATTAAGCTCGTCGTACAGTACCTTTGTTTGCAAAGAGTCAGCAATATGGGCATTTTGCCCGACACTATATTTGCACTTATAAAGTCAATATGTTAGAGTGCGTGCTAGTGTAGTAGGGTGATTTATTGACACTTTAGATGGCAGGAGCGCAACATGTGAAGGAAACATTGTCATCTACTGTAAACTCTATGCGTGTGTTCATTTTATGGCGGTCTTTCTGTAACAGCCTGCCTCTGGGTAACATTATGAACAACGCTAACCAGCCTGTGCAGAAACATCGTCTAAGCCCATGAAGAAGTTTACATGAACAAGTTGTCGCTAGATTTAATGACTCTTGACTGCCTAACAATAATATCTCTTCTTCTTCTTCTTCTTCTTCTTCTTCTTCTTCTTCTACTACGACCCTGTTGTAAGTCAACTCAGTGTGAACAGTTAAATAAAACATGCAGTATTTACAGAAATACCACAGCTCTTCCGCACACACATGCGCAGTCATCGATACAGGATTTAATATGTGCCGAGAGCAACATATATGCAGCAGAGCATGAGACTTTTCATACTGTGTTCCAACGAGCCCGCTGTATAGGTGTGTAATCTAAGTGCGTGTGAGTGTTTGTGTGGTTGTGGGTGTGTTTGTGTATGTGTGGGCGTGTAGGTGTGTGTGGAGGGTGTGAGTGATGTGGGGTAAAGGGAAAAAAAAAGAAGGTGTGGCGTCATTAACCGGCTTGTTGCCACCTGCCAGAATCACAGATGGGTAGCGTTGGGCCATGCCTGAGTATGTTTATGTGTCACTTGACACTGAACGTTAAATCAATGAAAAGACTTGACAGTTAAAGTTAAATGAAGATGCTTATTTGTGCAATCTTCCCACCGTGGTGGATGACATACATGCACGCGCACACACTCACCCACACACACAAACTAGTCTCCATCTTTGATTTGACTTGCTCTCATGTTCTCGCTCTGCAGTAATGCGTCACCTCCACCTGTTCGTCATCAGTGTATCAGACTTCTCTCTATGCGGCTTTAGGTCTGCTATGACTCAGATCTGTCTTTACTATTTGGTTAAATAATTCATGTTTGGCAGTATAGAGTATGTGAGTATGGCCTCGCAACCATTTGTGCTGCAGTGTTCCAGTACCACGCAGTATGGGAATTCAAAAAACCAAAATCCAAAGCACTGAGTGACCCTTGTTTCTCTGCATTTGGCAACATACACAATTGTCATCATGAACAACAATGCTGAAAAAAAAGTTCAAAAGAGGAATTATTTGAAAAAAACATGCACTCACCACCGACATTAAATGAAGGCACTTAAATATCTACCACTGCTGTAAAAAAGCAGAAGCTTGGCCATTTATTTTCTCCATTGCTTAAAGACTGGGAAGAGGGAGGGTTGAGCAAAAGCCACCTCCATCATCTTCATCAAAGTGTCCCTAACCACATGTTGAGAGGAGAGAAATCCCGTAAACTTGCTCAAGTGGAGGTGTACGTTCAACTTAAGGCAGGGCAAAAACAGCATTAAAAAAGCTCAATGTTCCCCAGTAATCCAATCGCATCACACCAGTCCCTAAATCTTTGTCAAGGAAATGCAATTGTTATAATGCGTTTATTGAAACTTGGGCAAGGTTTTATTTCATCATGCTGCTCTCTAACAGCACTGGCGGTAGATGAGAAAAACACACAATCTTTCATCACACCATCATCCTTGGGAAATCCAATTTGTTGCTGTTCCTCTCGCCCCGGTGCGCACCACACGTGTGATTGCTACATGGTACAGCTTAAAACATGGAGTAAACTCTGTGTTAATGTGTGTTGCATGTGTTTCTTTCCCTCTTTATGTCCTATTGTGTGTCATAACGGTTTCATTTTTCTAGTGATTATCAGAGTATTTCAGTGTGTTGGTAAAGGTAGAGGGTCTCTGCTGAAGTGTGTGTGGGAACCTTGATGAAACCCAGAACTAAGAGCATAAACCTATTGACCTAAAACCAATACAAAAATGTATTCTTATTGTGTAGCATCTGATTCCACATGGAATCTGCTTTGATGGTTTGCAACATAAAGGCTGGTTGTTCACAGCTCACAATTGTTAAAAGAAAAAAAAGCATGTCAAGGTTATCCTGAAAAAGATACAGCATTGACTGTAAATGAGAGGTGGCCGTATCACCGTGACACCCACCCCACAGGTTCATGGACTGCCGTCTTCAGGACTGAAGTTCGGCATTTTGGCTGTTCCCATATCTTGGCTTTTTGTGACCAGAAGTGACACAAGAGGAAGAGTAAGTGCAACAGAACGCTGAATACGATATTCAACTTTCATCAACTAAAAAACACACTGTGAAAAGGTTAATGTTGTAAGACGAAAACATGGACGACTCCCAGACCGGACAACGCCTTGGCAGCGACGTGTCAATACCAAGGCGCTCACACCCCAATGCATAACCAGCGTTACCGTCTGTGCTACTCTGAATGGGACCATGATCTACTAAATAAACATCATGCTGTATTGAAGACAACTTGAAACTAGAGATTGAGACCATGAACACTTGTTTACAATGTTTACTGAGGTAATACATCACGTGAGAAGAAGGGTCAATTTCCTACATACTCATATACGTTTTATTGCAATCAGAGGACTCACTCCCTGCTGTCCTTCAGAAAGAATGCAAGATTACTGCACTTCTGCATTTATTTTTGCAGACCTGGAGTTTGTTGTCTGATCAACAGACATTTCCAAATGATCCCCGAGCACTCACAAGCAACTTTAACATTGCTCAACAACTTTGTATAATAGTGATTTGGTCTTTCACAACAGTAATTACTGTTGTGCATTCATTTGTGGGTCTGTTTGTACTTTTTTTAATGGCCTCTGGGTTTTAACTGAGCAGACCTGTGCTGTAGGCCTACTCTGAGTAGCATTTTATTAGAGTAGTACAGAGATGTGCCGCTTGGCATCAGTATCCGCCACACCTTGGCAATGGAAAGTCTTGTGTGTACATGTGTATGTGTGTGTGTGCGGCTATATAAATGGATTATGAGTGCTCCTCACTCCTCCACCTGCCAACCTGGCATCATTTTCTCCCTCCCTTCGCTCATAAAATTTGCCAGATGTTACCAATTAGTCAGCATTTCACTTTGGCTCTAGTCTCAAGTCAAATGCCATCACCCCGAGCCACCCGTAGGTAACCATAAAGGCTTGAGGTCAACCAAATGGAGGAGGGCAACAAAACATAGTTGGGCATTGTTTGCAGATGGGAAACCTTATGGTTGTAAACCAGAGAGGCTCTAATCCAGCTGTGTTTTAAGCCATTACCGTGATGTAGCCTCAGAGAAAAGGAATTTCACTCCAACATTTCAGCCAATCGGGTTCTGCTCAAAGATTCACAATGTGGTTGATAATATGATGAAGGCAAACAGTGACAGTTGGCAACTCTCTTCATCAGGGGACCAACAGCGTGTGGAGTGGGACCTGACACTGTTTGTAAGGTGTTCCCAGAACAACATAGTTGACATCTGTATTGACTATGTAAAACACACAGAAGGCATCACCCTCCTGTGTTATAATCATATGGCCTTTATCATAAATCCAGTGGATCTAATGTGCTTGCTTACGAGCCATCACTGGCCTTTTCTTGGCCTGTTACACACACATGCATTAGAAGCAGCATAAAACGATGGTCTGTTTGTATGGAATTACATGGAATTCAAATTGTTAAGCTTTTTCTTCGGTTCTACAAAGCATGTGCACTTGTGAAAACTCACTCAAAAGAGAATCAACCGAGTCTCCGACCTTATTAATCCCAACCCAAACATCACCACAGGCATACACATACACAGAGCCACACCATACCAATGTCTTGATGTGTTATAGTGTTTGTTGTGTATAAGGTCTGTGTGCGTGTGCGTGTGTGTGTTGGTGTGGCTGAGGTTAAATTTCAAAACAGGTTCAGGTCAAAGAGTGTGTGATGTTCAGTGTATAAAGTGTCCACAGCTCCAATGATGTTGCATGCGTGTTTGTGTATGAGTTGCAGTGCGTGTGTGTGTGTGTGTGTGTGTGTGTAGCATTAAGGTGCTTCAGATGTTCTGGAAGCTCAGGGCCTCTGGCTTCAGCCAGCTGGAGTTCTCCAAATTAGCCCAGCGCTTCATTATGCGGATGCTGTCTCCTCCTCTTCCCTCACCCCCGCCTCACCTCCCCAACTCTCCCTTCTTCCACATTCTCACCTCCCTCTTCTTCCTCACCCCTTACCCCAACAGCTATCCTTATCATCCTCGCTCCGCTGCCCCAGTCTCCTTTTTCATCATCAAATTTTTAACCATTTCAGCCGTGTCTGTGATCTCTAAAAAAAATCCTGCTCCTGAGCAATCTCAAGTTAAAAATGATATTAAGAGGAAATTATCAAAAGTGGTGATCAGATAACGATCGACAAAACTGTTAAAAGTGTTCTATCCAACCTTACAATAGTTGCCGAAAAGCACCTGCTCTCCCCTCTCTTCACCCTTCTCCTCGACTCTTCCCCGCTTGTCCCCCTACCCTGTCCTCCCCCATGCTTCTCCCTCTCCTCCTCCCCCTGCCCTCCCTCATCTCCCACACCTCCCTCTCCTCTCTGACTCCCCTCCGCTTTAGATATTTAGCTCCAGGTGAAACAGCGAGCCGACCCTTATGTTGCTTCTGTCTGTGAAGCTTTTGTCCTCTTCCTCGTAATTGCACCAAGGCTCAATGCAGAGAGCGTGTGCGGCTGTCTGTGTGTGTGTGTGTCTGTGTCTGTGTGTGTGTGTGTATGTGTCAGAGAGCAAGACCAAAAAAGAGAGGGTGGTTGGGGGGCGTTGGGTTATTTGTGTGTGTGTGTGTGTGTGTGTGTGTGTGTGTGTGTGTGTGTGTGTGTGTGTGTGTGTGTGTGTGCGCGCTTGTGTTTGTGTGAGTCCGCCTCCTTTGCTTTTCATCTGTTGCCTATGGTGCAATCCACAACCCCACTCCCAACCGGCTGCCCACACACACACACACACACACACACACACACACACACACACACACATAGCCCTGCAGTGAGGTTGTTAGCAGGTGTGTTTAGTTTATGTTAGCATTAGCTATGTTAGCCTAGCCGCCATGCCCCCCAGTGAGTCTCTGTCTCAATGGAAGGCAGGGATTTTGTTTCATTTGAGGGCTGAAGGGAGGGCCTTGTTGCGCACGCATACAGACACACACACACACACACACACGCACCTAAACACACACATTGCGGGGCCTGAGGGAGGGCCAGTAACTGAGCCACCAGCCAAGGGAGCTGGACCAATTACATTGTTAGGATAAATGTAGCGTCGGCTATGCATGGTTGTGGTACTTAACAGCCGGCGCGAAAAAGAAAAACCCTCCCTTCACTCGCCGTGTCTTTTCTGCAGTTCTTCTGGGCGTTTTTAAATGGAGGGGAATTTAAAAACAGATTTATGGGTCAGTTAAATATAGTAGGCAAAACTGATTCCCTAACCAACCACCCCTCCTCCGTAACTCCCTCCATTGTACCACCATCACTACCTTCCATCCCCCCCCCCCCCCAGTTTTTGTCTCCTTTTCCCTCCCTTTGGTCTTTTATAAAATGATATATCTCTTAAAAAGGATGGAAAAGTTTCCCCAGTGGAACGCTCAAACACAAATTGACAATCCAGGCCTTGTGGTTTAATAGGCACCCTGTATCTCTCTCTCCAGCTTCCCCTCCCTTTCCTTCTTTCTTTCTATCTCTGTCTCCCTCCCACCTTCCTCTCTCCTGTCTCTTTTCTCCTGACCAACAAGGACTTATTAAATGAAGCCTTAACTAAATCTGAGTTAATGAATTATTCTAACACCTGCGATGTGATTATTGTAATTAATGGGCCACCGACGTACCTACCTTCACACCAGGTTTCCTAAATGAACATCTTGCACAGGCCTAATGTCTTTCTTTTTGACACAGATTTAAAGCTTCCTCTGTCTGCCTTTCCTCCTCTTCAATTTACAACCCCAAATGCATTGTGGGATAGAAATCTGGGTCTGATATTCATTTTTCCTCTGCTAGGAGAAAAAAAAATACACATGAGTATTTATATTATGGTTTTAATAAAACCGAGAGCACAGTGTTTAAAGGATTAGCATGATCTCAGTAGGTAACTTATATTTCGATGCAGGTTTCTGTGGGGACGGTGCCCTCACATGAGTTGCTTTCCATTTAGTCAAAAAGTTTAAGTCCATGCGATGGTATCAGGGAATGTTTGCATTTGGATGACAAGCATCATTTGGCAATCCAAAATGTTTGTTTTAGGGGCAAACAGAATCCCTCCTCTGGAGCATTGCTATTTTGGATATGTCTTTGCTGCTTTTCCTTTAAAAATCGGCAGGAGGAGGGGGCGGAGGGGGTTCACTAAAAATGTGTTTACCTCACCATACTGAGAGTTGTAAATGCAACGGTTAGCAGGTTTTCAGCAGCGTGCATGGAGGTGCGAATCTCCCTCCTCACCACACGCTAGCCTCCAGCGCCGACACACAGACATGCACACACACACACACACATACACACACACATACAAGTTACACACGCTGCCTGCTGCTGCCTCCTGCTAATCCACAGCACCAGCGCAATCCACTTTCAGGGCTGCGCTGCTGCGACCGCGCCAAACAGGCCCCAAGTTTGGTTCCTTCTCCAAGACACACAGTTCCAGGCCATGTTTGAGATTATGTTTCAGCAGCATACACACAGGCCAGCACTGTTCAAAGTTCTGGTTGTATAAAAGCAGATCATTTGACAAAAAAAAAAAAAAACCTTCCTGGTGTCGGCGCTGGTTCACGAACCCCGGCCAAGCCTTTCATCCCGAAGCCAATGTGTATGGGGCAAACTTTCAGTGCGCTTTGATTTTATAACCACTTAAGAAGATTCAGTCATGCTTAATCCAGTTTCTCAGCCGAATTTCCCTCCAAGCTGGTAATTATGGCTGAATAAAGTGTATATTTGAAGTGTTGCCGTTGTTATAGCTCTGGTGTAGTACCCCCCTTGTTAACCCGCAGGTAAATTGAGGAAGTTATCACCCAACCTGATGAAGTGGATTAAGGGCCTGCACTTCAGGTACATTTCTGCTATTAAGTTTCTCAGTTCTATGAAGAAATCAATGTAATATTGTCGTAGTTCTGCACATACTTTATTTACTCATAGAGATAGGGAATGACCAGTATCACTTTACCTTTGCGTCAATTTATTAACCTACCTGGCGGCCGGTCACAACTCATTTTTCAAAGCTGGAGAAGAAGCCGTAAGCCGCTCACTGTGACATTTGAAGTTTTGTTGTGCATTCTCACTGTTCTCACCAAGTGTCTGCAACACATTTCATAGTCACACGTCTTAGTTATAGTCCCCGCTGTGGTATGGCAAAGACGACGATGTACAAGTAACCGAACACGTAAAAAATGTTTGCAAACTACATTTGATTACCATTTAATAATCAAACATGCCCGTATGTTCATGTGGCATTCCTCCTCCAGACATTCTTTTCAATGTGAGCCTGATAGCAGAGGGAAATCTGGACAGACTGTTTCCTTGTCTGCCTGTTTTCCTGTGTTTCAACAGGTGCATGTTGAAGTTAGTGTTATCATTCCTGAATTTCAATTTCGAGAGATCCCTGCCACTATTTCTATGTATTTATTTTACCCAGAATTGTTTATTGGATAAATTATACCAAAAGGCTACATCATTTATTTCGCTGTATCAGCTTAATTTCTAGTTTGTATGCTGCTTCTGTTTGCACAGTCTTTGTCAATGGTTGAATTGTAATATAACATTTTGTCCTATGTTGCAAACATATTTTATTTTTTTTTACATTTTTTTTTTATACTTCAGATCTGCCAAAACCAGCAGCACTGCATCTCCCAGGTATGCTCATTGTGTGGAGATGTGAGGGGTACAGGGCTGACCCGTGTGGACCCTCGGCTGGTCTGTATGCTCTGAGCCTGCAGCAAAAAGGCAACCCGGCACTGATGAGAACCCCTATAATTGGCCCGAAACCTGCACACATGGCCTCAAGCTCCTCCACTCTACATTGCCAATGAGAGTGGAGGATACAGATGGAGAAAGTAAAGCCGAGGAAGAGAGCTGACCTGACTGAAGATGCAGCTACATATTGGTGTCTGTGAAAGGATGCGGTTTACTAAATTCTAGGTAATGACGCTGCTCACCTCACCACAAGAATGTAACACTGAGTTATTTTTCTTTTTATTATGCAGTCAAACAGCTACTTAGCAGGCCTTGAAAACTATTCCAAGAGACACGAACATTGTTTCTCTTACTTCTTTTCTCTTTCATTTCTTTTCGCGGTTTCTGTTGTTGTTTTTCTTACAGTATATCCTGTCTCTTCAGCAGAATTTCTCTTGTCCATCTTGATACATGCATTGCTCCATCCCCTCCTTTTGACTGTCAGTGCATGTGTGTGTATGTCTGTATGCATGGTGCACCACTACACGTGGGCCTGCTATCTCCCAGCCACACTTCTGGGGCTGGCAGTGGGACAGAACATCCTGAGGGCCCTAACTTTCCCCGGCTCCCCAACCCCTCCCTCCTCTCTCTTTTCCTCTGTCTGTTAGCCGTCCAAGAATATGCCCGGTCCTGGGCAATCTGCATGCTGCCCTCCTGCCATCTTCCACCTACTCTCTCATCCTCTCTCTGACTCCCTTTCCTCTGTACACCCATTATCATTCCCACTTTCACTTTTCCTTTCTCTCTTTTCCTCACCTTCTCTTTGCATCTCTCTGTCCCACATTTTCCCTCCGCCTACCCTCCATGCTCCTCTCCTCTCTGGCCTTTGGCAGCCGCTGTCAACCCGTTGCATGAAGCGGTGTCTGTTCGTAGCTCAGTACCGTATGTGTGGCGACGCCCTCTGGACACGCTGGCACGCTCGCTGACAGCTTGATTTGGACCCAGTGTGGCAGAGAGTAGCAGGCTAGTATTAGAAAGCTTGTGAATCTCCATATGAGTGCAATATTAACTAGAAAAAGCATTTCCTGCTGAAAATGCATTGGAATGCTGAAAACTGAAATTAATCGCAAAAACATTGCTGAAAATAGATATCCAATTCAAAAACAAATTGCAAAAAGCTTAATAATTCAAAAGGTTTAAAGATTACAAATATGAAAAGTCATATCACACCTCTCCTGAAAGAGCTGAACATTTTGATATTTGAACAGTTTCTGCGGCTTAAAAAAATTCTTCAGTGGTGATATTTATAGTAGTATAAGTTGTAGTATAAGTATTATTCGTAGAAGTATTAGTAGCATTAAATTGTAGTAATAGTAAATTGCTGAAGTTCAAAAAGTTTAAAAGATATCAGAAATTATGAATTATGCGGCAATAGTTGAGGGTTTTCTCAACATTTGAAAGTTGAAATGGTGTCTGTAGCTGAAAGTATGAGGAAGTTGAAGGATTTGAAAGTTGAAGAAGACCCATTCAAATATAGAGACCCATTCAAAAATAAAGTTGCTAAAAGCTTAATAATTCAAAAAGTTTAAAGGTTAGAAATATGAAGAGATATAGCACCCCTCTGCTGAAAGAGCTGAACATTTTGATAGTTGAACGGTTTCTGTAGCTTAAAATATGAAGGAGAAGAAGAGTTGCAACGAAAAATGGGGGGGACGGAAGAAATAGTGGAATAAAGATTCGAAGAACAATAGTTGGAATTAACAGCATTCCAACAATAATATATAGTTTGTTTGTTTTGATGAGTTGAGTTAAAAGTGAAAGTGATATATTGAATGATATCCGGTTGGTGATAAAATGTCAAACTCTTGTGTATATGTATTTTTTCAACAGTTGAAGTAAATCAACACTCTTTTTTCAAAAGAGCTCCATTATATGTGTGCTACTTTTATTTTACTGGTCAAAGATAATTGTGTTTGCCGTCTATTCTTAGGCTGTCATTTACAATTCCCGATTTGAATAACTTTTCATTCACATTCAGCTACATGTGCTGAAGGCAACATTAGGCAGTATTGACTGCTACAGAACAAAACTACCATCTAAAATCTAAACGTGATCTGTAAACCGAACACTGCTCCACTGAAGCCTGATGTTGCTGCATCTGGCTTGCACCTGTTGCAACGGGAAATATCACAATTAAGAGCATTATCCAAACAGTTTTGACAGTTTTAAGCTCCTGCATGTCTTCTAAAGTTGGCTTTTCAAACAATTCAGTACCTTAAAAATCCATAAGACCTTTCTGTGTCTTATCATTGCAGAATGGATTGAAACGTTTTTCAAATGCTGTTGCATGTAAGATTGATCAGAGTTTCATCATGTTTAAATTTCATGATTTACCTTTCATAATGTCGTCATTTCCCTTGCTGATATTTAATTTGAATCACTTACCATGGGTAGGACAGTGTACAGGTTTTCTGCTTTTTTCAGATGACATCTCTCCACTACATTTAGGCAGCAGCTCCCAGATAGATCCGTGCTGTTCTTTTGCAAAATAGTGACAGAAAAAGTGCTTTGCTTTGTTTTGTTTGTATTTAGGGTTATTTTCAAAGTGTAATCTGTAACCTATGCAGTACGCACAGAAACTAGATGCCATTGTCAGTGGGTGGGATGAAAGAGTGGACAGCCCGATGGGCAAATGGCCTGCTGTTATTGAATGTTATTGATTGGCCGTCGAATTCCACTGAATAAGGATTGATGTGACTTCACTGTAGGCCACATCTGCATTGTAACAAATGGGAGGAAACACAACAGCTACTGTAGCAGGCCCTCCTTCGAAAAAGGGAGTGATTAATGCAGACTCCTCCAGGGGCAAGGATGGAGGGATGGATGGATGCTAAAGAGGAGAGCCTGGCAGCTAGCTCCTAATGCTACAGGGAGAGTGACGAGAGGGAGGGAGGAGAAGGAGAGAGAACGTCCGGGGGCAGGCAAGCAGGAGCGAATATACACACACTGCACACGCTACACACACACACACGTGGGGAGGATTTTGACTCTTTAATCTTGCCCTGTGTTGCTTTGATAAGGAAAGAAATCCCCCCCTTGCAACGAAGATAGAGCTGTTCTCCTTTTGTATAAAAGTTATGGGCATATTTATGCATGAGCTGTTTATTTGTGTCAGGCTTACAAATTCATTTCTCAGAGTCCTCCAAAAAATAAAGTGCGCGCCCAAGTTAAATGTGACTTTTCAGAGTTTTGAGACAAAGCGAGTCAGTGCGGATGTATGTGTATCGATTGCGTCCGCCAGCAAAGAATAGCTTCCTTGGCTGCAGCCATGAGTATTTACGTGTACAAAACCCACGCACATTCACAGATTCACATTCCTTTGAGTCTTTCAATCAAGTTTCCCAAGAGCAAGTGCACGCCAAACCTGCAGAAGGTCACTGGATGTCAAGTACACCATAGCTCTCATTCTTCCTCCCTCTCAGTTTTCGATCCAAAACCAAATATGCACATGCAAAGATTGGGACAGCAGCTTTGACAAAATGACTGCTGACCTGAAGGAAAAACTCACTACTGAGTGAATACTATTCTTGTCACAGCATCCTTTCCTCGAGTCTGTTTCACAAACCGACCCCCTTACAGTAACAGTTGAGTGTTTTTACTGTTGACCCATCAACATAAAGCACCTGTTCTTTTTGGCAGGCCTTCACTAAAACCCACAAATCAAAATTCCCCTTCATGAACCACAAACACACACACACACACATACACGCAGCTATGCTGTGACACATATATTATGTCGCTGTCAGAGGTGCGGAGCTCTGTTTGGAAGCTGCTTCCAGGCTTTGAAGTCTTTGACCTTTAGGTCTGACTCGTCACACGCCGATGCAGAACCGGACTGTCAAGTTGCCACTGCCTTCTGCCACATTCCGCAGCGACTGCAGCCGGGAAGCTATGTTCTGAGTTATTTCTGTGTCACTGGCATAGACAGGGCACCTCAGAACAGAGCCATGCGCTGGAGCGTGCATGGAGCCTCTTACATAAAGACGCACAAACAGCCTTCCATGCAGATGGTGTCGAAATGAACAGGTGAGTAAGGCTACCGGTTCAAGAAAAACAAAAACTGAGATGGGGAAACTGAATGAAAAACATATTTTTGTTATGCTTGTAGCAAGATACTGAACTCCGAAATGTGTCGTGCCACGATAGATAGTGACCTAGATAATTATTTATACACGACATAACCTGTATGCAATTCTGGGTGATCTTAAAATACAACTGAATAAGTGTATTAACCATAGTTTGTACTGTACTTACTTTCCGAACAGCAGTGGCTGGGAATACAACGCATTTTGTATAAACCTGCATATTGCTAATACTTTTAATGTAGAGTACACACACACAACACACACACACACACACACACTTTTAACTGTAAAAACACATCCCTGCTGCATAAGTATGTAGGAGTGTATGTGTGAGGGAGACCTTCAGACATCTGTTTATGAGTGAGTGCTGGCATGTCTATTTGGTCCACTTTTTTTCTCTCCCTCTTCTAGACAGTTACTCATGCACTTAATTTATGGAACACCTGCAGAGAGAGGGTGTGTGTGTGTGTGTGTGTGTGTGTTCATATCTGTGGGTCTAACTGTGTGGTAACTCTCAGGCTCACAGTGGAACTGTTGATGAAGGAATGCTGCTCCCTCTGACTCACCTGATGATTTGTCTCCTATTTTGTGAACAGCGCGGCGGGGAGATCCCACAATGGGGAGGCGATCAGCAACACACAACAACAGGGTTTTGTCAGTTCAGGGGGGTTGAAATTCAAGGATGGAAATTGTCCCCTGAATAATATAAGGTTTAAGATATCAGCTAGTGTGCTGCCAGAACAAAACACAACATAGTGGCCTCGTATAAAATGGAAAAAAAGTACATGATCCCATTACACGCAATACTGATGAGTTACTACATGTGTGAAACGAACAGAAGCCGATCAAACATACATGTGAAACAACACGCCCACTCGCACTAACCCACACACAGTCCATCACAGTCCCGAAAATGAACTCCTCTTGGGACTTGCTGGAGGACGACGTAGTTGTGCTCTAAAGCAGTATAATCATATAATCAATGAATAGAGAGTTCAGTCCGCTGCCCTTTCTTAAGACGGACGGGCAATGGGAGAGAGCTGGGTGGGTGGTATTTAAAGTTCACATGTGTAAAAGCTTTTGTGCGCGGCCTTGGATGGATGGAAGCGCTCATTTACATTTCTGCTTCTTTACAC
Source organism: Melanostigma gelatinosum (assembly GCF_949748355.1). Classification (NCBI taxonomy): domain Eukaryota; kingdom Metazoa; phylum Chordata; class Actinopteri; order Perciformes; family Zoarcidae; genus Melanostigma; species Melanostigma gelatinosum. The sequence goes on from NC_136653.1 coordinate 10,118,804, forward strand.
TCGTGTCTGTCTTCTGAAGCGTGGTCTCTCCCGCGTGCTGCCATCTCTCTCTCTCTCTCTCTGTCTCTCGCTCACACACACACACACCTACACACACCTACACACTTGCATTGTGTGTGTCTCTTTGCATCTGTCTTGCTCTCTCTCAACTGTCAGATGTGTAAATACAAGCCATGCTTCCAGTAAAGCCTTTAGGCTAGCTGGAGTACACCCTAATTATGTGGAGTATTATTTAGAGGACACAGTTGTTAGAGCGGTTACTGTTACTTGGCTGAGGTAAGTCAGACGGATGTCCACAGGGACAACGTTTTCGATGTGCGTGGAAGTTAAGGACATTTGATTACTTTTGTTTCAATTGACATTTCAAGTTTCAACCTACGGTCGTCATGGGAAATTAACCTTCCAACTTCAGATCAGACTTGAGGCCAAAAAACAGATGTGCCCTTTTAGACGTAATAAAAACGAAAAACTAAAACTGACCATTATAATTGAATGCTTAATCTGTATGAGCAAAATCATCATAATCAGCTATGATATCAGACATGACCTCTCTATATATTCAGCTTCTAGAAAGAGTAGAGTGATGTCAATTCTATTCATATGGCCCAATATAAAAAAAGTCACAAAAACTTGCCTCAGCGTGCTTTACAATCTGTCCAACACACGACACTAAGTGAGACCGTGTCTTGTCCAAGTAAAGCACAAGGCTGAAGATCACTCGCAATACCAGTTGCACTACTTGGTGAGCATCTGCAGAGAGAAGTTCCTGACTATGATGATAGGTGTTCACTTTGATCATCCAACCTCAGCTAAGGCAATGAATAAAGATTGCATAATGGCATCCCTATAAAATTCCTTGTGGGGAGTAACAAATGCCTGGTATCTTGAGTCATGATTTACCAGAGTCAGTGTTGTTGTTGCTGAGTTAAAATGCTGCAGAGCTACGTGTGCAAGTACAAACAATAGTATCATGTTTCATGTTTTGTGTAATTAAAATAGTAGTTTTAGGGTACATGCTGAAAAAAAATGAATGTAGAAAAAAAATCCATCACAGTTTGTCTGACTGTGTTTTGCTGTTGTGGCTGCCTGCCGTCTGCAGAAATTAAACCATATGTTTGCGATCAGCAACAACACATGGCACGAGCGTGGGATCCTGGGAAAGAAAGGAGCGAGACGGGGCCCATACATCCTGGGTCGGGAAGGACGACAAAACAGATCCCATCTTTATTAGCAGGACTCGGACCGCAGGCTTATGTGTCCTTTTGGGCTCAGCTCAGAGCTTATTAAAGAAATAGAGAACGCTCTCCACCCCCACTGTCTCACGAGGCGGCGGGAACATTAAAGTACCTGAAAGGGATCAGCGTTAAAAATGGCTATCGGGTGGTGACAGTCGGGAGTATAGCGGCAGCGCTACTACTCCAGGCCCCCGCAGCCATGTGACAGTGATGTGATCTAGTTTAAACAACAGCTGTTTGTGATTCCAGGGGAAATTAGGAGCAAGATTCCCCTTGAGATGACAGCGACTCACTACTTATCTAAATGAGGTGTCTCGACGTCTCAGGCACGCTCACCTTGTAAAAACACACTGCCTGCTTCTCAATTGTCTCTGATGCTATTACATCACTCCATCTCTCAGACTCCCCTTCGTCTTTCCTTCCCTGGTGGATCTGGTGAACGCAAACTGCCCAAACTTATTCTCTTTCTTGCTCGTTTGCTTCCTTCCACCTCAATCCTCTCTTTTATCCTATCTCACGTCCCAGTGTCCCTTCAGGTTGCATGTTGTCATGCATTGGGTGCATAAAGACACCCTCCTGCCAAGCCTCGGTGCTGTATTGAAATGATTAGCGAGCCATTTTTTTTATGATGCTTGCCTGCTTTCTAGGCATGTGAATACTTGCACAGGACTTATACCACACTCCTCTTCATCCCCCAGCCTTACCCTCCAGCTATCCCTGCCCCGTCCCGTAAAAATGATGCAATAGAACTAAATTAAAGAGGCTGAGATCATCTGTAAATCTAGCAGTATTGTGGCCCCTATAAATACCTTTAGATTGCTAAGTACGTTTAATACAGGTCTGCTGTTTTGTGTCACATTTAACCCTTGTGAAACTCGTTTTATAGCAGGAGGCTAGATATGTATTAATATAGATCTGACAACCAGGACTTATTAAAATGTACAGATGTGAACACCAGGATTAAATATCTACTGCAAAACACCAATACTAGCAATATACAGTGCAGACCCTTGTATGCTATCAGCCTTGGAGGACAAACAAGTTAATTGTTAATGCCACTCAAATATTAGCTGCAAGATACAAGTATTCAGTTACACATCAATTCCTCTCTTTGTTTCGGTAAAAGCATAAAATGTGAATCATGAATTATCACACTATTTTCCTTAAAGGACGCCACGTTTATGATCTTAGTGCTAATAACAGCCATTGGAACAACATATGGATTCGTAAACTGACTGATATTTGTAACAATATATTCTTATATTGTTCAGGGAAGCCAAAAAACACATTAAAAAAAACTTGGATTCCAAATTTGACTGGCATTAACCTTTCTCTCTCACTGCTCCAGTGTTTTTGGGAAACCAGCATGAGACCCTAGAGAGGTCCCAGCCTCCCGCTTCTCCCTCACATGTCTTTTACCAGGTCATATTGTTGCTGTTCCGTGTTAAGTACTTGTACCAGCCGACACATGGGTGTGTTTAATTAAAGTTATACAGCCACCACAAATGGGGTTGCCATTATGGATAAGGAACCTTTATGGGAACTTAAAAAATTAAGCAGTTTCTTTGAAGTGGGAACAACATCATGGCTAGAAATAGTAAAAGTTGTGGTGTAAGACACATTTAAATGATATTCACTTTTTTCCCCATAAAACACCTGGGTTTGATGTCAAACTTTATTGTCCTAGTAGAAGTATTAATTGGTTATTTTAAAAAGATTATATTGGCCAAGTTAAGAGTTTTATAAACTGAAAAGCACATTGGCAGCATATGTCAGTGTTTTGATGTATGGGAATGGGACAAGGTGCAACACACTGCTAAATGCAAACACAGCCTGAAATACTTCGGGTTCAGTAACTTGAGCTTCAGGGAAGAAGCTGTAAAATCCAAATTGTGTCTGCCTTAGACACTGGTTTTATTTTCTCTTCCATGTTTGAGGCATGTGTCAGTCCCAATGTTTAATTGACAGCTAGATCAATTATTTCAACGATATGGAAGTACAAAAACATGAAAACACATAATATATTAAATATCTAATGCAAGCCAAACATGTTAGAAATGCCACACCAAGAGACTCTCATCCTCAAGATAAAGATAATGTGAGAAAATCACATCTGTGCGAGCAGTTCACTGAACTGTGATTCTTGCAGTCTGCGTTTAGAGCTAAAGGCTTTGTTGTCAAGTTGGAGCCACAAAAACAACTCCTCGCACCAGACTGCACATTGGCCACCAGTACTCCCACAAATATGCACTCATTCATCAAATCAATGCATTCCCCTCCCATTCACAGAGATCTCCTCCAGCAGTGAGCAGCACACTACAGCCCAGCGCAGCAGCAAGCTAGACATGTCTGTTGGAGACTTCACAATGGTTCAGCAAGCAAACATACTTCCCGTAAGGCCCTTGGGACAAGCACAGCATCAAGCGGAGGGACTCCAGGAGTGGTGTCTTTTTTTTCCTGTGTGTGCGCGCGTGTATTTCTCAATGTGTTTTGTGTGTTTACAAGTGTCTTACTGTACTGTTGCACCTGTGTGTTGCCCTACCAACACATCATCCACCAGATGGTAGTCAAATTTGTAATAATACACTTAGCAGGGGTTTTTTTCACTGTTATTACTGGGCTTTGGGATTTTATCAAATTATTTATGTGCAGTTGTGTAATATACTGCAGCCAAAGCACACTGAAGGAATGAATCACTTGTTTTGGAGGAAAGGCGTCACCACAGGGTTGGCTGAATGAAGAGATTTTATCCTAAGGCAGTCTTGAATGTATTAATGAGATTGTAGTTGTGAAAAATGAAATAGAACAGATGAGGAGACTTTTTCATTTGTTGAAATATTTTACTTTTTTCTAGTCTTTGCTGATGTGTCTTCACTTAAACTACCAACTCCTGTGGGCATCAATTATCTTTTCTTGTTGATAACTAATCATTAATTATGTAATACACTGTAGCCGTAGCTTACAGAAGGGAAGTGAAGCAGACTTAACTTTGGGCACAATGATAGTCAGACATATTTTGCAATCAAATCCAAAGTTAATTTAATGGGATATATTTTCGGCAAAGGAACAATGTTTTGGGTCCTGAATCTAAAAGTGGTCTTTTCAGTGTAGGAGACATACAACTATCTATGAGTTGTCATGAATCACTGAGCAGCGGGGTAGGGAGTGAGAGGTGGGGGGTCCACCCGGGTTGGCACACCACACTGGGCCTGTCAGAAAAAGCGGGAGGGGTGCACATTCTTCACCTTCCCCAGAATGGCACCTTCCAAAGCGGATCCCCTGTCTACCCGTTCCCCAGGCCCCAGATAAGAAGCTCATCCGTCATCCACTGGGGCCGCATTAAATTTTAACTCTGGTTACCGAGTGTGGCCATTCAAACTTTTATCTCAAACCTTCTTTATCTTCTTTTCATTAAGTTCTCAAGCACTAATAGCCCTGCGAGTCTCCGCCGGGGTAAGGATGATGTTCTGAATAATGAAAGCTCATTATTTCTCCACAGAATGCTTGTTAATTCAAATGATGATATTAAAACTATAGTAGCCCTCAGCAGTCGGGTGATTTCTAGCATACTTTATCATGTATCAATATATACTCTGTTTGTCAAAACTGCCCCGAGCCTGGGCTGACATTCTCCTCCCGAGGAGTGGAGTGCTTCAACAGGGCCTGCAATACTCTAAGGTGACAACTGGCAGAGTTTGTGCCTTTAGGAAAGTGGGGGGGGGGGGGGAAGGCAGTGATGGGGAGAAGGATGAAACTCAAAGAGCAGTCATTGTGCTCCCATGTCTATTCGACATTTTTCCATCATGCACACATGAATCCCCCTCGTCCTCCTCCTCCTGCCACACACAACCATGCACGAATACACTCACATCTGTCAACCTCATCTGTCTTGCCTGATATGTGCACGTCAGCAGACATTTGCACATATTCATATACACACGCGAGCGCGCATGCACATGAACACCCATGGCCATTAACCTTTAAATATACGACTCCAGTATTTTATCTTCAAGACATGACTTATGTTCAGGGATGTTAGTAAGATGATTGTGAATGAATCTTGATATCATCCCATTTTTTCCAGAATCATCATAATTCCTCCTGTCCCATGGACAGTATCAACATCGTAAGTGTAGCTAAGTTTGTTAGATCAGAATCGTTTGTTGATCTGACAACACTCCTGACAGAAGTTTCTACTTCTTTACGACAGAAATCAGGTGGAAAAGACATTTAAAACAGTGTTAAAAAATATAAAATTATGAAATATTAACATATTGTCTTTAGTTTTTCCTACCACACTAATAATAACCAAGTAGGCTGTGACATACAACATGATATTATAAGCTCAAAATCTCACAATAAGGGATTATGAGAATATGAGGTGTCTCATATGTTGACACTGTTTCTTAAATAATGTTCACACAGTGAAGAGTGGGAATCTGACCCAAAGTCTGGGGGGGGGGGGGGGCGGGGTGAATGTGATGACAATATGTTTCAAATAGTGTGGAGGGCATATTTACTCCTGATTCCTCGAGAGAACAAAACCAGTGAAAAAGGAGGAGAGCGAGGCATTCAAAAAGGCCTTGGGTGCCGTAGATGACACACTTTGATAGTTGTGATCCTGGACACGTCTTGTTAACACCGGGCCAGATGCAAGTAAAAGAAGACATCATCTGGATTGTATGGATTTGGATATGTGTGCAAGCTCATTGTGTGTGTGTGCGCGTTCCTTCCGGACACAGAGGGGTGGCTATATGAGAACTTGGAGTCAAGAAGACAGGCACTCACACAGCAAAACACAACATAGCAACAAGACACACGGGCCTGACTGGTTGGTTCACTGGACGGCAAAACGCCCTCAGGCTGACTCAACCCGACTATCTGTAAGCTTCTGCTCCAGGCATCAGGTTTCAAAAGGGAGAGCCTCCAGCACAATGTCACTAAGCCATAGGCCCTGAAGGCCATTCACACAAATGTGTGCATGTATGCACTCGGGAGCCAAAGCCTGCCTGCAACGTGAAGGAAATGCATAGATAGGTGCAGAGTAAAGCGGACGGGATTTCTGAAAGATTCTGCAATACTTTGATGTTGTGTGTCGGTCATGAAAGAGAGTGGGTGGAGGTAAGTGGAAGTAGAGGTCAAAGGTTAAGGGGTCAGAGGTGGTACAATTCAGGTTAGACCTCATGCTTGAAAGTTGAAATGTCCCTACTGGCTACATACAAGGGGGGGGGGGGGGCTGACTTTCTTTTTTTTATGACAGAGATGTGGAGCACTTTCCCTGCTAAGACTGCTCCAAAGCACATATATTGGAAATCAGCTGAGAATTCTGCTTCTCATCGATTTTTTAACATTTATTTATTTTTAGTTCACTGCTAAAAATGCAGTATCCTTAAGCAAAGTCATTTCTAATTTTACTAACATCTATGAGTAAGACACTTTCTTGGTTTTTTCATTCCTTAAAGTTTGACATGATAATATAAAAACCCAACTGCCACATTCTCCACTTTCTGCCCCCCTAAGGCAATGTTGCCTCAAACGTTGCTCTGATAGTATACCTGTCTCATATCTGTATTGAAAAAAAAAGAGTGGACTTTTGTCATTCTCTTTCCATCGTTTTTTTGTTATTTGTATTATTTAACTTGCTTATATGCCGCTGTCCTTTTCCTTGAAAGGCTTTTAGAGGAGCACAGTGAGTACTGAGAGAGTGGCAGGCAGCCAAGGACGGTGGACCTGGGGGGGTAGGCAACATTAGCCGGGAATTAGACACACTCACGCTCAAACTGGCACACTGGCCATCACTACTGCTGCAATGGCCCGTTGGTTAGTCCACAGTGTAACCGTGTGTGTGTGTGTGTGTGACAACTAGTAAATGCTGCCAGTTGCCAGTGGTGTTTCAGTGTCCCTAGTATCTGGCCAGTCTCAACAAGCACAACCCAGCATCAAACTGTAGCGTAGCTTTCCACCTGGGTGGAGAGATATTTCTTGAGATTAGCAGAAGTCTGGCTTGTCCCCCTGACACACACACACACACACACACACACACACCTGGATAGAGTAGACTAGAGTAATTAAGTCAGGAACTATTTGTATGATTTACCGGTACCTTGTTTTATCATCAAAGATTCTTCAAAAAATAGCTGTGTCTTATCACATGTTTGTATTGGCAAGCAAAAAGTGACTCACTTGACATACCTCATGCTTATGCTTCATCTGATCTTCATCTGTCTGTAGTCAAGCAGGTAATACTTTGAGTTGCTCAGGTGTCAAAATAAAGCATGCTCCTTTGAAGTTATTTGGTCTTATTCAACGTTTTGTGCAGACATGTTTCTAATGTATGACTCTGTACCACACTTGTAATTAACCTGTACCTGAAACAGTGGTGAGAACGTTGAGGTACTGATAGAGGATGTATGTAAATCCCTACTGGGTATTTGTGAGTATTTAAGCTCTGTGCGGGATGCCACTGTAGCAAAAATGTGGTGTAAAATAAACTCTTTTAACAGTTGTATAATTTATCTTTCAATTTGCTCATAATCTGGTTTGAAAAGATATTGCAGACCCCAGCTCCCCCCATCTTCTCCTCCCTGTCTTTTCTCCCTCCTGCCCTCCCTCCATGTAGTATACAGTGTGAGTGAAACAGTGTGGGAACTGTTGTCCTATACCTGATAATGGATTTTGGTGGCCCCCCTGCAGGCATGCACCATTGGCAGATACTGAATACCACCGAGGGATCAATGGGAGAACGGGAGGACAGAAAAGGAGGGAGTTACGAAAGGGAGGGAGAGAAAGAAGATGAAGAAGGGATGGGGCGGATACAAACAGAAATCCTGTGGCTTCTCCTGTTTGCGAGCGGTGTAGGGTAAAGCCGTCGCCGTAATCTGTTGTCAAGACACAAGGCCGCTGTAATGTCTACCATCAGCAAGTGGATTATGTGCAGGGGAATTGTAATTTACACCAGCTTCACTTTTATGTGTCGCACGGCTTAAAAGTTAATAGCATTTAGCTCAACAATAGCCCAGCCACATGGAAGCCGGTCTGCAGCGCACCGATCTACAAGTGAGGTGCCATTGAAGTGCTGTCGTGCCGAACCCAAGACAATAGGCGGTTCCCACTGAGCTAATTAGCTGACGCCTGCCTATCTCCACGCCACACATGTCCATTGTTGCTGTCACTGCAAGAATCTCCGTCTCACTGTATCTGTACAGGCTATTGTCTGCTCAGGTTCTCCTCAATAATCCGATGTAACGCCTGCATGTTTTGTCTTTAGCTTGCTAGATCAGAGTCCTGAAGTGACATGACCAGACATGGCTTTACAGACCATATTTGATTGCCTCCGTTTTTTTCTTTTGTCTCAAAGGAATTATAGGCCTTAAGAGGTAAAGCCTCATGTTCACAACTTCAAGTTATCGAAAATAACCTTCAAGGAAAATATAGAATTGCGATTTAAAATAAGACGGTTGCATATCTTTAAGCCACGTCTGACAGATTATCTAAAAAAACGCACCAGAAAACCCTGTTTTGATTTGAAGCGGCGTGCTATATATACAAAGTGTTCCTATTTGACCCAGACAAGATGTAGGTCACCCTCTTAAAAATAGCGTCAATTTGGAGGGCAAAGTCTGTTATTTTCAACATCCAATACTTTGCGTCAGACTATTGGCTGGGAAACTTTGTCGTGAGATCTTTAAAACAAAGTCGTTTCCAGGATGCTGGGGTTGACCTCGGGATGAGTTGCATTCCAAAAACACATGCCTCCTATTGAGTAGCAAGCAGAGAGAGAGAGAGAGAGAGAGAGAGAGAGAGAGAGAGAGAGAGAGAGAGAGAGAGAGAGAGAGAGAGAGAGCGAGAGAGAGAGAGAGAGCGAGAGAGCGAGAGAGAGAGCGAGAGAGAGAGAGAGCGAGAGAGAGAGAGAGAGAGAGAGAGCGAGAGTGAGAGAGAGAGAGAGAGAGAGCAAGAGAGAGAGTGAGAGAGAGAGAGAGAGAGAGAGAGAGAGATTTTCCCAAGCCATGTTGCCCTTGGGGAAGGCAGGTGTGATGTTGCGAAGTGTCCTCTGTTTTCTCCGGGAGCAGTTGAGAGGGAAAGAGGAGTGGGGTGAAGGTGGGGGTTAACCTGAAGATATACAGATCATCTGATAGCATGAGTTATGAAAGAGGGAGAGTGTGTGAAAACAGCTGCTTTTGGCCAGCTACAGTACCTGCGCAGGTGACGTACAAACCTGTCAATCACTATGAAAGCTAATTGCGGCCTGCGGTTTTCTTGCCAGAAATACTTCATACTGGGCTTGCCTGCAAGAGGACATGCCTGCATGCGAGCCAGGTGTCTCTTACAGCCTTCCATACTATCATGTCATGAAAGCGGAATGACAAGGACAGTTTACATATCACCTTCTTCGACACACTATTCATACAACAGTGATTGTTTGGCCTTGTGTTTGCTTTGCACGGCTGTCGGGACAGAGGTTTGCCGTCAACGTCACCCAAAGAAACGCTGTCTCCTCGAAATCACATTTGCATTTTTCTAATTTCTTTAATTCCGATGTAGGACCGAGACGAACATGCTGCCTGGAATATGTTCACAGGCAACTTTCGCTAGTTAGCATTGTAATATATTATGAACGCAGCATGCTCTATACATTGCAGTCTGTATGGCTGGGAGGCTGCCTACTGTACAGGCCGCTACTGGCTCTATTAGCTCCAGTCCCCCCTCCTGCCACACCCAGAGCCTAATATACTCTAAAGGTATATGAGGCGAATAAGTGCAGTCTTGAATAAGTAAAACTCCATTTCAGCACTCTGCTCTATTATTAATACCGAGCAGGCTGATCTTTGATTAAGCTACTCAAGTGTTCTTCCTGTGTGGGATTTTGATTAAGACTGAGCTGTGTCTTGGAGCAGGAGAAAATGGCGTCTCTTTCCTTTCTGTCCAACTTGTTCTTTCTCGTGTTTCTGTCTGCGTTCGTCTCTGTGCATTACCCGCAGATCGCAAACTGGTCATGAAACGGCCACCTCACTCGTCTTCTTCACTCACTTTCACCTGTAATTTCCCATTTTTTTATTTATTTTTTGCCAATGCTGCTACTAAGGGACATAAACTACAATAATTACATCATCAGAGACATCTCTGCAGAACCTTTTGAGTCATGGGCAGTGCCACTCATTTTAAGGCCTCTCGTCAATTTACACTCCCATTTGTCAGTTCTTTCTGGAATGCACATTCATTTTGAAGTGGATTGAACACTGTTACATAACCAAACTGGTGTGGCATGTTTCCCGTCTGTCACATTCAGACAAAGCACAACCAGCGATGGGTTTATTGCTTGCCAGGACACTCAACTAAAAGTCACCTGTCTTTCTATAAGATGTTTTGTTTGAACTGAGTCTGTACTTTGAAGGAAGCAGCAGTTTTTTTGCTGTTATATTCCCTGTCATGGTACATCAGCAAACCTTGTTTGTCAGTTGTTTAACTGGGAAACTGAAACTCCAAGACAAACAGTTCAGTCGGTGACCAAGCCGGCCGGTGAAAGACTGTTGCAGAGATAAGGTCAAACTTCAACAACGTGCCTCCGGAGTAACTGTATGAGTAACTGTTTTCTTTTGTGGCACAACTCAACCCAAAAAAAATGCTACCTTTATTTAGTCGTTTTGAAAGGTGACAGTTTTGTCACGGTTGTAAGATTGTGACAAGGAACCTGTTAGAATTCGTAATTCTGCGATGAAACACTGGCAATGATGAATTAACCAAATAATGCGCACTCCTCCCTGAACGCCAACAGCAGAAAATAAGGTGTCGCTGAAACCTTTGCTTAGTAAAACTTCCCCGCATGATTAAAAAAATTAAAAAAGTTGTCATCTGAGCACCCAGAACAGAAGCTCACTGATCTTTAGATGCTGGTACAGAGGAAGTGGAAAATACATCACCATGCATGTGTGTGCTTAGAAAGCAGGCGGAACAGTTTTTTCTTCAGCTGTGATGCCAAGGTTCTCTTGACATCCGTTGTTGCATCTGTCGTTAATTTGAACGGCCTGTTTGTCGCACTGAGCCACCAGATCAATCCCTCCTCATGCATTACATGCAATGCACACACACACACACACACACACAATACGGAAAGCACAACTTGGGAGAGATGTCAGTTGTCTTCCAAAGTCTTTTTCTTTTCCTCGAGGTGCTTTGAACAACATCTCAGCGTGCTATTTGCTCTCCTTCTATCCTCTTGCACCCCGTTTTCCCGTGATCCTTTTATGAACACCTCCTCATGCAAAGCTTCCCGCTCCACTTGGGGCTACTTCTGTTCCATTATGCATGGTGGCAGGATTAAAACTGTAGACGCGATGGCTTCCCCCTTTCTGTGTCACGTGTAGGCACCAGGCGGCCAATGGCGTGCGAGTGTGTCACGCAACAGGGCACCCCGCTTGGCCACCCACACATCTTGGGGAGTGGGGAGTATGTGCGAGGTGCACGGTATCAAACTGGGAACATCTGTGGCCACTGGGCTGTGGAGACCGGGGACAATGGTGGCCCCGGGGCAGCCGCAGAGCCCTGGCCCGTGCCGCAAAGGCTAGACACAGGCTAGGGAGCCAACCATGCACACACAAACATTAACACACACACAAATACATGCACACTGAGGGCTGGGAACCCATGCACACACACACAACCAATTTGAATATGAAGCAAACCAGGCCGGTGCAAACTAAAGCCTTTTTAAGGGCAAAACTAATAAAGTATGCCACCCTACTTTTTTAGGTGCTGGTGTTTGTGCAATATCTGTGTCAGCCACCTAAAAGAAAGACAAAATAATTGGTATCAGTTTAACTGTACGCTATATTTAGAATATTTTTCTGAACTGTACCAAACTGAAAGTGGAACCTATCCACACTGGTTGAGTCAACAGAGTCTTGTGGCTTTGATGAGAACATCTATAAGTTTCACTCCGTTCATCTCCTCCATCCTAACGGTAATACACTGACTATGGCTGAGAACTTCATGACCCATCTTAAAATAATCCGAACTATCCCTTTAGGGCTTCATTTCACCAGATCTACTCACCATATGTAATGTAAAGTTCAACCAGTGTAATATGAACAATCCGTCCAGACAGTGGAGAAACTGGAAGAACAGTTTACATTGCTCTATAGATTCAGGTTCTGACTGTACGTGTCCTGCAGGGGCAAATTGGAAATAAGGCCTTGGCCATCCTCACCACTTCCACTTGTCACATCACTCCCCTGTATTTACTATCCGAGGCATGACCGCCATTATTATTCTTTTAGCTATGTGATTCCTGTCCTGTCCTAATACTATGCAGAGTGAGGAACTGAGTCACTCATTGCTACGCTACAGCAAGAGCAGAGAGGTAAGTGATTCTCTATAAGCTCCCCGCAGAGACACATCAGTGCCGTTTATTCCTACAAGCAGAGATGACAACACGCAAACACACACACACACATATTAATATCGTGACACACACACACACATGCACACACACGCACACAAACAGCAACACCATTTGAATAACATATTCCACAGCTGCTGCAGCTCTCAATGGCCTCCCATGTGGCTTTTGTGTGTTGACATGTGTGAAAAGTGTGGGCATGGAGACAGAAGCAGATGCACATGGACACACACTAACACAGCAGAGCTCCTTATGTGCTGTGATGTCACCTTGTAGAAAAAGCCGGCTCCACCTTGTCATGTTGTGGTGTCCCATGTCTACAATCAAATGCCCACTGACATGAAATATGACGTGGGAGCAGTGTGTGTGTGTGTGTATGTGTGTGTGTGTGTGTGTGTGTGTGTAGACCCAGGTGCATAGACCTCCCATTAGGGATCTGAAGGCGGGTGGTGCTCCATCTCACTCTATCCAGTCCCTGGTGTGCATACACACACGTGCACACACCTGCGTATAGCACAAACAGTAGCGGGAGTCATGCAGGCTGGTCTCATCCTCGTAGCAGCACCTTTGAAAAACAAAAGTGCCGTAATTCGTAGATACCACAAGAATAGTTTTCGTACGTTAGCCGCGTAATCTTGAACAAGGAAGTATAAACACCACTAAATCACATACTGGCCGGGAGGGGAAGTGGATGGGTCCAACAAACAATGATCTTTTAGAACAGGACGCCGAAGTTCATTCGCCATGTTACACGAGAAGGCAATGTTGATGTTGTTGTCGCCTAAGTTGCATACTTCAATAACGGCACTTGATTATTTAAGTATTGACACGTGTTGCGGGCTTTCGTAGAAAAAACGCACAAAAAATGAGGATTAACTTTCCCTTGGGTATCATATGAACCGTTGTAGGAGGATACGTTTTGAGTTATGTCACGAGTGAGACTAGAGTGCATTACAGGGTTTGTGGAAATGTTGAATCCTTAAAACTTTTAGATGTTGAAGAAAGAACAACATGCTCTGCATGTTTGATGTATCGGAATACATATTCAATGGTTTACCAAGGTTGTTAGAGTTATCAGAAAAATCCAGATCCAAAGTTACAGGCGATCATTTCTTTCAGTGTATCATTCAATATGGGTATGCAGCCCATACAATGATTATCTCTGAATGTGTCAAGTGCTTTTGTGCTTTCAATCATTTTTGCAAGACTAGATGTTACGCTTTTCAGATGGTAAGGATCTTACTGTGGAATATACGGCTCTCCGAGATATCCTGCATTGCAGTTTCTGATTAACTTGTAATTCACCTCTGTATGCTTCCGCCCCGTTCTCACGCTTCAAATGAGTGGATCCTCTCACCACTCAGAGCCATACACCACCAAAGCTTGACAGGCTGATTTATTACACTTTGGAGACAACATCACTGGCTGCAAGTCATTTGTTTGCGCATCCTGTTTGAGTTTTGGGTTTCACCCCCCCCCCCCCCCCCCTTAATCACACAGACACATAAAAACACTAATCAGAGAAGCACAAATACATTTTCTGCACACACACACACACACACACACACAGCCTTTTAACACACAGTACAGTCATTCGGAGGGTTTTTGACAAGTGATTGCTTCCTGTATCAACTGGCCTCCGGAAAGGAATAAGCAGCGAGATAACTGTGGGAAGGTAACCGCAATGACAGACATGAGCTTTCGTTGCTGGTCAAAAAGAGAGAAAAAAAAGCTCAAAGTCAATCAGGAGAAGATAACTGCCAGCCAAATTGTAGGTTGATGCAGGATGTTTGATTTTGTGTCAGTATTAGTTTCTAACTCATGAATGGGAGATTTGCCCATTTGTCAACTTTGTGAAGAATTCACAGGAGTCCACATTTTAACTGAAACTGTGTACAGATGAACACAAACCCTCAACGGTATTTTAAAGAATGCGTCAAAGTGGTGAACTGATGTTTCTTGTAAAGTCCCCTCTTTAGGCGTATCAAGTAAGTTACTGTCTTAAATTGAATTTCAATTTGAATTGATCTCTTTTTTCAGTGATTTTTGTCTCGATATTTATGGTTCCAGTTTGTACATGATTTGCTCTGCAGCACAAAGTGAGGCTTATGGCACGGAACAGAAAGAGGGCACCGTGCTTCGAAAACAAATGGGGAAAAAGTTTTCCAAATTCCTTTCAACTATGTGATGGGATTTGTGAAGGACTAATGGAAAAAAAAACATGATATAATTTATGAAGTCATACACACCAGAGAGGAACATATGGGGGCCCTGAGCAAAGGTGTGCTGCCTCTGTAGAGTAAATAACACCCTGACTGTGGACCAGAAGTGCCATTTCATTTAACCGAGGCCCACAACTGATTGACGTTTGACCAATGCCATGTCTCTTTCGCCTTCTCCCCACATTAATCCCACTTCCTTGAACAAAATGCAATTCTGATCTGTTCATTTACGCTGTCATTCACAGTGCAGTACCAATAGTTCATATATTTGAAATATAACCACAACAAAATGTCATTTTGCAGCTCCTTCTTTGACGTCCCATAATACGTGGCTCACCTGGAGAGTGACAGAGCGTGATGGATCGACTTACAGACGCACACTCCTACAAACATACACACACACACAGAGGAAAGACACTTCAGGAAACTCGAGGAGAGAGGGCGAAAGGGTGTAAATGTAGAGCGAAAGGGGGAGAAAGGAGAGAGGGAGGGATAGAAAGAGAGAGAGAGAGATTTGAGTGAGAGGGGTTTGATATTTCTGTGGCCGTACACTTGTAAGCTCAAGCAGTTTCTTCCCTCCGAGGGACAGGGTCCGTTAAGTAGCTCTCCAGTGCCTACAGTTTAGAAAAGGACCCAGGCAATACTGGACTAATTTAATCAAAGGTTACATGCCCGGCATAGAAACACAATATTATGGCAATTGTACAGGAAAAGGAAGGTGGGGGGGGGGGGGGGGGGGGGGGATGTGTCATTTCACCAGGCGAGGCTCAGGCCTGCTACTTTATCTCAACGGTGTGAAGGCTAAGTCCCTCTACAATCTCCAACTGCTGGCTCTAACATGCATTTCCATTTTAGCTAGCGGGCCGGCTAGAGAGGTTGATATCGTATGACTGGCTGGCCGGCACGATGACTGACTGACTGACTGACTGACTGCCATGGCTGTAAGAAAGAAGACTGCGAGGTTGTCCCTCTTAATAAACTGCATTCAAGCCTCTGTTTGAAGTATAAATTGCGCTTCAATTTTTTAAATTTTGATTTACAAATAATATTTCAACAATGCAGTTCTACAGCTTCAACGCCCCTAAGTCACGAGGTATTGACATGTTAAATAATATTTAAAGTTTAGGTTTTTAAAGTGATATAAATTGACGGTTGAATCTAGAAAACCATCATGTTGGTGGCGGGGCAACCCTTTATCCTTTACTTTGGGATTCATTGGATTGAAGAGTGGGCCTTTAGCAGCTGTGTGAATACTGGCAGCATTCAGACAGATTGTAATCTGTTTAGCCCCGCTCACTGGCCGTGTCACTGTATAATAAACTGTCATAAGTGTCAGTGTTCTTCACCCCTGGGGATGTACGCGGTACATGTGTGTGTGTGTGTGCCTTTCTCTGTATCTGTGTATCGGTGTGTGTGTGTGTGTGTGTGTTTGTGTGTGACCAAAACTGCCCATGTCTGTTTGTATGTGCATTTGTGTGAGAGAGAGGCTACACAACGACACACACAGCTCACAAAACATACAGACTACCCTGGATTACCAAATTACCAGTTTGAATATGGAGTGCATGGACCACACAGTCAGACACGATATCCCCAACTTGATTACAGCAATAATCATTTATCCAAAGCTCTGCTTACGGGACTAAATACTAAACAGATCAGCATTAATTCATAATCATAAATCCCATAAGACCAAACCCAGCAAGATAAGTTCCATTCACATTATCGTGGAGAGCTGCCCACTGCTTACTGGAGAGACTTGTGTTTTGTATTACAGCCAGTGCTGGATCCATAGGCAGAATTAATACAATTGGTCTGTTATGAGATTATGCCCAATGTACACTCCATCCCAGCGCACACATTAAGCCATAAATACCTCGTGAATAAATCCCAACACGATTTGTCCCGAATCATTCTGCATGCAGGGAATGTAACTGAATCGTAAACAAATGAAGTATATTTAGGCTTTGTTTCGTCATTCCAGCCATGCACCAAACGGTTTGGCTGTTCTGGCTTCTGGGCAGCTGTGGAGGGAGACGGCGAGTGAAAGAGATTATCTTGTGTGTGTGTGCAGTGAAGTGCTCACACAAACTGGTGCGGTTCATGGGAAAGACAGAAATAGGCGGTATATGGTACGTTCAGTTTATGGGAGTGAATAGCGTTACACGTGCACTATAGAATATATTAGGGCTAACGGAGAGATAGCTGAAATGTGAACGACCAGGGCCGTGGCCTTGCTTGATGGTGATGTAGGGGTTGGGTGGGGGGGTTGAGGTTGGGGGGCGGGGGGGCTGGTGTCAGGGCTTTAGCCTATCAAAAAGAAATCAGCTCGCCAGCTCTCTGGGTGTGGAAAGGCGCATCTCGTCGGCTTTCACGGACCAAGATTGCTTTCACCTGCATTCCCCGGGGCGACGCGCAAAACACAGGCCTCAGCCGGCCTGCCAGTCACACACACACTCATGCATGGACACACACACACACACACACACATTCTCTCTGTCTTCCATGCCTGACTACAATAGAATCATATTAACTCGCTCCATGCATTCCCTAACACACTGCATTACGTTGGTACGTCGGACGGTGCAGAAAATCACAATTATGTGCGCATACATTTAAAGTGCCTTTGTTCCTGTCTCTGCTTGCATTTGTGAGTGTGAGTGTTAGTCAGCATGTATACGTGCGTTTGCTTGTGTGTATGTGCAGGAACATGCATGTGCATACGAGTGTGTGTGTCGTGTGTGTGTGTGTGTGTGAATCTGATAGTCGAGGCTGAAAGAGTCTGAAAGCTGCATTCAGTTGATCTTCCAGGAGGTGGAAGAATGATGTCAAAAAGGCAAATCTGTATTTACCGGCAGACAGGTATCCTTGACTTGACAGCTATGCAGTCATTATCTGCCTGTCATGTGTCGCCCGGGGCCACCCTGCCTTCTCCCAAAGCCAACGGTTCCCATGCATCAGACGCAGCCCTATTAGCTTACCTGTTTCCAATTCAAAGGCCATCGCCAACCAAAAAGACGCCAGAAGGACAAAACAAGGTGTCATATTTATGAATGTGTCAGCACGGGCCCTACTGAAACCCTGGGCGCACCTTGAGCAATGGGCCTGACAACTCAACAGGGGCCTTTTCCAGTCAAGAGAAATGATACCTTCAAAAACCACTGGCGGAATGAAACCAGAATCTGTGCTGCAGCGGCCGTGACACAAGGGGGGAAAAGCGCTCGTAAATCGTCTCGGTATTATTCAGCCCCAATTAGGGGAAACTCAACCTGTTACGTTGAATAGAAGACAGTGAATATCAAATGCTGGATAATGACTGGATAAGTTTTAGGAGTCGAACAGAAGACGAGAGAGCTGGAGGGAGGGGGTTGTGACGGTGATGATTACCTCAGCGCTGACAGTTCAGGTGTGTTTTCAGGTGTGTGTGTGTGTGTGTGTGTGTGTGTGTGTGTGTGCTGGGAAGTTGACATCCTCAACTCTTGAGAATAGCCAGGTGCAGTCCCTGTTCTACAGTTTCTACATCTGCATTGTGAGGCAATGGTTGGGTAATTGCCGCCAATTAACTTATCCGATTGCAGATAAAAGCCCCGTGTTTTGCCGAGGAGTCATAATTAGACAATGCTGTGTACCATTTTAGCTGGTGATAGGTTCCCATTACTTGCCCACAGCACTAGAAATATTGACTTACGGGTGGGATGGAACAGTTTATGTGAGGGGGTTAATGTTACCAAATGACACAATGCTAATTTGTAAAGGGAGCATGGTGGTAGTCCAGTCTGTGGGGCCAAATCTCCTTCTAGCTAAACCTCTCCCTGCGTATTTTGTCTGTGTCCTACATGATGACCCCAACCCTTTCCCAGTACCTGAGTGCTCATGAGGTTGACTGATGGAAGAGGACAATACATTCTCACTCCCAACTCTGGATGAAAGTACTGTTTGTTTGTGTTTTCCCATCGTGCCCCCTCCGCCTGGAATAACACACATATAATCAGCAGTAGACCTACAACATGACATTTGTATTCTGTTTCTGGTACACCTGCACACGGTTTGAACATTTTCTAAGCACAAAGTCCGAATTCAGGCAAATAATCCTGAACATGTAGCTAATGTTAACATCTTTGGAACAAAAAATCATTTTTTTTCTTTAGAAAGGCTCAGACAGCTCTGGAGCCCATATTTCCTAAAGCCATGTAAATTGGGCTTGGAGAGTTCTTTATCAAAACTATAGATATGTAGGCCTATAATATGAATCTTTATTTCATTTTTTCTTTGCTGGCTCCATCAGCCATCCTGAGAGCCAAAAGCATTACAGCCAGATCAATACCAACTGGCAGTTCAGAATTTATATCATCACCAGTGCCATTGATCTCTATCAGCAGTTAAAAGTTGCTGGGGCAAAAATAGGGCAGCCATTTCCCATAGCTTCTTCCATTTCTTTGAGCAACACAAGCAATACACAGACATATAATGACCATTCAGGAACAGAAACTTTCTACATCACAGTGTTTCATTTGGTAGCAAAACTTTATTTTATCTGCCCACATGTCGCTTTGTGTGAAACCAGAAATAATGTTTCTTCTAAAAGACATGGGTAGTGGGTATTCTGCTTTTCTTAGGAGCTGCATCATAACCAATCTGCTCAGATATTGTGTACAGCCATGGTATGTTGACTGTTCAATGTTCTGGAGGAGATTGACTTGATTTTTGTACTGTTGTGAGCTTTTGCTGGGCCTCAGAAAAGCCCAAGAAATGGCCTGGTGCACTTGGCCCGGTTAGATTTCTGCAACAAAAGATTTTGGTTTCAGCGACATTTCAAAGTGGCTCTTCGGTTTCGTTTTAACAGTATTTGGGAATGAACTGAAAGAAACCCCTCGATAAGTAGCACGAATGCTACCACTATAGCCTACATACATGGCATCCCATCCCTAAAGCAAGACTTATAATACAACAGTGTTTGTTGCCAAGGCAAAACACAAATCTCTCTCTCTCGTCTGCCTCTCTCAGTCGTGGGAGAATGACAGGTGTCCTGGTCCTGTACTGTGGCCCCTCTGGAAGACAAAGCAGCTGGTTAGGACCTCGGGCAGTGTGTGTGTGTGTGTGAGAGAGAGAGATTTGGCGGTTACATATTTTACAAGAAGATAAAGGAGGCTTTTTACAACACCATAACTAGTTCAAGCCCTGAGACTCAGATGTTGTATGCCATGACTTGGTGGCGGTGACATAAACTGGCATTCACTTGTCATGAATTTAGAGTAATCCCATGCTTCAAACATTCATTCTCCTATTCAACATGTTTCAGAATATCCAGTATTTGTAACACTCAAGGGTTTATGTGTCGATACAATACTACGGTACATAAACTCGCCATTTTACTATAAAGTGGAGGATGTTAATATGCGCATTCCCATTAGCTTTGCATGTATTTCGTCTTGCCATTAATGTTTGCACCACGCTTTACCGTTAGGGGAAAAGGTTCTCAATAAGCTCAGTGTTGTTACTATTGCTAGCATTGCTCGTTCAAGGCAAAGGGTATTGCTAGCCCCAAGCTAATGATCAATTTGCGGCCTAAGTCATCACATTATATTCGTGTTACATAATGAAAAACAAAAAAAACAAAAAAAGCAAATTTTCTTTGTCTATTACAGTAATATACCAAACGCATTTACATAACCAAAAACGTCTACAGTCAAAAGACGTTATGCTACAAAGGGAAAGGAGATTGATCCGTTCACATTACTCAGCATAACACAATTGCGTGACTGAGTGAATTCCATACACTTAGCGCTGTCTTCTTCATCGATTCCCCAATAACAGGCTTCACATTAAGGAATTAGGACTGATTAGCAAAATGTTATATTTATTGCAATACTCTCAGTGCCGTGAATTTCATGTCCTTGCTCCAGCTACACAATGGCTGGGTATTGAACGTTTGTCTAACGTATTGGATTATATCACAATCAATATTCATAATGGCAATAATCCCACCGCATCTGAGGCAGCAGAGATTTTCGATTAAAGTTTCTCCAACGTGGTTTCACTCTTAAGGGTTGAGTTATGAAGGACGTTGCATACACTGACATATGATGACTAAAACAAAATGCCTCTGAAGTTCAGGGATTTGTGCCTCCTGGTAGGTTTCATATGTGAGTAACTCTTCTGTCACCAGTGATGAAGGTTGCTGCTTTCGGCTAAGTCCTTTAAAACAAACAAATGTCATTCATTAAGTCATGTTGTCTGTCCGTCTGCCTTGCAGCTTGTCTGTCTATTGGCTCACGCTGCTGCCTTTATGTCTGTGTAGATGGATAGATGGATGGATGGATGGATGGATGGATGGATGGATAGGTAGGGAGGTAGATAGATAGATGACGCATCATAGAGAAAGGGGAGACGCTAGCCTGTCACTCTGACAGCTCAGATCTCCCTGCAATCCCATTCAAGTATAACAGATGCAGATTTTCCCAGGCCCCGCATCAATATAGGGACACACTCACTCTCACACACACACACACACACACACTGCTGCCTCAAAGGGGACAGCCGCTCAACTGTTCTGGAACAGAACACATCACACGCTCTCCGCTCGCTGTCATTTTACTAACAGTAGTCCCAACAGCAGTTACTACCCATACTTGTCAACCAGCCAGCCAGCCAGCCAGCCAGTCGCTGATCGACTACCTCCTGCTACCCACTGTGGTGATAGTGAACTGTACGTCCCAGCTTCCTAACATGCAACATAATCATGTCAGACTGTTTTTACTTTTTGCATTATTCTTCAGGGCCTCAAAGGCCGTGGGTTCACCGAGTGTAAATTGGTTTGTGGTTATTTCATTAAATGCAAATTTGCATGGGAATAGCACAACAGTAACTGGAATTCATAATTACTCTGCACAATCGACCGTTGAGGCAATAAACAATGCAGATATGACTGGTCACTTCTACAATATGGCTATATTTATAATTTACATTTAATTGCCCTCTCCTCCCTGTCTGCCAGTTACTTTGTTTTGGTGGCTGCTTTCCTTGCAGGTATTGGAGGTGGCCGTGGCAGAGGGTCATCATCAGCATGAGTGGAAACACCTGAGCTCATCAGCAACACTGGCATCACATGGGCCCTGTGTGCCAGGGCCCATAACAACCCTCTCTGAGCTCAGTGGCTGGTTCTCTCTCCTCCCTGAGACACCCATTTGGTTTTTGGTTGACATTAACTTTTGTGTTTCTACACCATACAACATTGCATACACACTTTTCCACTCATGCACTCACTCACTTACACCATTGAACTTATTAACTCCACACGCCACTGTTTAGTTAATGAATAATTTGTTAAGTGGCGCTCCCTCTTTTGTCATGGCCGTGCAGTCCGGTTTGTGACATTGGTGAATTTTTTTCATCTGCCATAGAAGCTTCATATCCAAAGTCAAATTCTGAGGAGAAATACATTATGGCTATGAGCAACTTTCATAAAGGATAAAAGAGGACAATGTGGCCCATGACAATTTGGGACAAATTCAATGTGAACCGTATGGTCAACTACGAAGAACAAAATGCTATAAATGAACAAAAATATCTGTTATAACAGTTATTTTGCCCAGAAACAGTGCACGTGTAGCATTTCCTGCATGTGCTTTCTCACTTGTCCTTGATGTGTTTTGGAAGATATTTTTTTCACTTAAAATCCATGTGTCTGTTATAAGTGTATCTGATCCTCAACAAAATAAATGACTTTGGTTTGGAGTTAGCAGCTTAGAGAGACAAGGAACAGACCTGGTAATGACCCTTTACAGCAGCATTTGTGTCTATGTGCGTGTGTGCGTGCACATGCTCGTGACTGTATCAGTGCATCTATGTGTGTGACCACGTGTGTGTTTATGTATTTTGCGTGACTGTGTGTTTCTGTGTTTGTGTTGTGTGCTGAGCTTGGCACCTGTTAACGGTGCCAAATAATGTGCTCTGTTGAAATTTTAATCACCTGCAAGTGCAAAACAAGAGCAATGCAATCAGGACCTAATTAGCACAGCAATTAACACCTCTCTCTCACACTTTGTGTGTGCCAGAGCTCTCACACTCTCAGCTCATGCTATTGCAATTCCTCGTTTCATTAGCATTTGTGCTTTGATTGAATATGTTTTATTTATCAGCAAACATTTGTTTGTTGTTCTTGTTGTGGTGGCACGGCTAGCTCCCTGGGTCCCAGCTGCCTGTTGATTTCGATCATCTCCGTGTTTGGTTTTGGAAATGAAATTGGGAGTATTTATTTCATCTATTTTGCCATTAATATATTCACATGTAACAGTTCACTTGATACATATTGAAAAAACATACATACATAAACATACTCATACATAGCAGCATTTTTGACTTTTTATTTTTATTTTGTCAACTAAGGAATTTGTACAATGGTTATATCCAATCCACTGAAACAAATTAATTGGTAATGTTAATTAAATAAATACTATTATCTTCTATTTCAGTTAGTGCAAAGGCAGGTGTAGAGTGACAAGAGTGTGGGTAATACAAGTAATACAAGTAAGTCTGCATTCAAAACATAGTCTTTACATCTAGGATTGTCTCAAAAAATCCAACAGTCTCAATGTGAAGTAAATCATATGGAATCTCTGGTTGACTGAGCAGTTGGTGCCGTACATGTGTGCCTGACTCCATGCAATAACTGTAAATTAGAATAATTAGATTTTGATTGGCACATGTGGCAATTGATCAGTGACCCAAGAAAACGATTGATTACTGTATTTTGACACCCTGTTAGTTTTCCCGTGAAAATGCATATTTAGCAATACTTGTGATTTGCAAACGCACGCAAGCCCACACATTTTATTTCATTAGATTCATGCATGACACCTGAGGAAGCACACGTGCAACTGTAGATTTTGAAACATGCATAACTACGCGCGTAGTGTCCCGAACACACATTCGTAGAGTGTTTGCTGAGTTTGTGTCTTACAGTTTTGGTTTAAGTGGCGACCACGAGGACGAGGTCACTGATGACTATTGATCAGGCAACTGCTCAGCCGGCCGGCCGGGTCTGTCATGTGGGGAATGGGGATAGATTTGTGTGTCACTGTCCGTCTGACTGCAGGCCTCCCGGGGAGTGGACGTGTGTGTGTGTGTGTGTTTTCATCTGTGTGCTGCTGTGTGCATGTGCACACAAACACGCTGAGTTATCCATTACAGCCTGTCCAGCAAACCAATAAGCTTCACTTCAACTTGAGAAATATTAACTTTCCCCTGGATGGCAAGCTAATTATGGCCGTGGAGTCCCCACACCTAATGCTGTTCTAGGTACACGGTGTCACTGCTGGGAAGTCAAGTCAACCCCAATGACATCTGATCAATGCATTGAGCTGCAGATGATTGAGGAAGGGATTTGACTTATCTGCTTTATGTCACTGGCTTTTTGTAGCAGGACATGATGAGATATTTGTTTGTTCAATCAATGTCAATGTTAATGTTCAAACTGTTGTCTTTGTTGTCTTTTGATAATACGTATGGAATAGATGAAAAATCCATCTTGTCATTATGAAGAAAATGTGGTTCAATTCCACACATTTTGAGTGAAAGCACTGTCCCCTTCATCAACAGACAAGGAAACACCCCCGCCATTTTTTGTTGGATTCTGTTTTTAAAGCGATATCATCATATCCATGGCATGTACAGTTGTTCAGACCCAGACGATGATGAAGGAAAACGTCTGCCGCTCCGTTCAGACAGGAAGTCTTGTTGCCTGCAGTGTAAGAGACTTTGTTAGCACTCCATTTATTCTTGCAGATCTGAAATTATGGCAGCGTCTTTGGTGGTATTCTGGGTAATTTAATGTGCCAGGGCGCCGCAGATCTAATTTGATTTGAACAGATAAAGTTTTAGTAGGCAGCGGGTGACATCACTTCCCTCTCGGTATGCATTCTTTGGCATCTGTGTCATCAGCCTAATTTGGGGATTTAACAGATGACTTATTGTAGTCTGATTGTGTGTCTTGAGTTGAGGATACACGTCTCGGGGTCAACCATAACTTCTGTAATGTGCACCCCCCCCCCTGAAACCCCGAAATAAGTGTTAATGTAGGACAACGGTGCTGTTGATCACTCAACCCCCTATGCTCCAATCTCT
Source organism: Melanostigma gelatinosum (assembly GCF_949748355.1). Taxonomy (NCBI): domain Eukaryota; kingdom Metazoa; phylum Chordata; class Actinopteri; order Perciformes; family Zoarcidae; genus Melanostigma; species Melanostigma gelatinosum. Next base: position 10,143,778 of record NC_136653.1, read on the forward strand.
GTCTTTCTCAAAATATCTCATTATCTGCCATACCAATGATCATTATGACCACTAGTGATGAATGTAGAGTATTATATTATGTGAGCTAGAGCTGGAGACTTCCTAAAAAGGCACTCGGACACACCAAATGTGAAAACACAAACTCACTTGCACACATGTGCATACAGAGAGCACGATTGTTCAATTCGGATTAAAGCATACAAACCACAGGAGGGGATGGAGTTGACGCAGATTGGCGAGAGAAAATCTGAAGAGCGAGAAAGCGTGAAGACGAGGCAACACGCAAAGTACCAGAGCGAGGGAGATGTTTACTTCGCCGACAGTCATCTGATCTGATGCCATTATGCAAGAAGCACGCGTATTTTCAAGAAGAAAGGAGAGGGGAAGACAGCAAGACAGAGAATCGCGTATACCATCAAACCCCCTTGGGGCGTCTGTGCTTTTTTGGCGTTCCAGAGCGATGCAGCGATCAGGCCGCGTGTGTGACCATGACTCCCTGACGCTGCCTCTCCTACTCGGACACAGTTCAAGACCAGAGGTTGGGAAGCTCCCTCGTCTTTGACACGATTTTCTCAATTTTCTGCTTGACTGTGGTGGGAAACGTATGAAAGCACGCTCTGTGCGTTTTACGAGGCTCGGTGCGTGGTGGCTGAATCCCCATCACAGATGGCTCTGTGTCGAGCGACGACTGCTGCCCCACAGATGGAGGACGAAAAGGAGAAAATGGCAGCGGTGTTTGAACGGAGAGCCTCCACTCGCTCCCGGTTTTTGGACTTAAAATGTCACATATGAGAGAGTCATTTTGACACACGGAATCTCATGTTTGTTCTCTTTATTCGGGTGCACGCATGTTGTGTTTCTGTATTCACTAGTTGCTATCCCAACACTAACCAGTTTTAGGGCGTACTCATGGGAAAGAGGACATTGAAAGAGAGACACAGCAGAACACCAGGAGAGAGTGAAAATATGAGTCATTAACATTATCAAAGTCATCTGTTGATATATTTGCAGTTTATTTCCACTGAAAACAAACCTTTTTTCTGGGTGCTCCAGATTTAATTTAAAAGTGTTTTTGTATTAAGCATTTTGAAATGGAAACGCACGATGAAACCTGAGTCTGTTTCAGTGTGATTGATGCTTTGCTGCCTTCAAGGTAAATTCCACCCTTGGATCCTTTTACACTCATGAATCAACAATGTTCAGTGTCAGATTATTATGTCATCAAGTGCTGTGATTTACTTTGAATCTGAATCATCCATCTTTCATCTTTCCCAACAACCAAACCAAATGCAACGTACATTTGTTCTGAATAGAGATTTGCAATACAGACCTTGATTTCCTCAATTTCCTACATTAGAGTCCATATACCTTCAGAACCAAGGCTGAGTTGGGGAGATAAACGAATGGGATTTGGTGCAACTTGATCCTGGGCCATGTAAAGATGTGCTTAAGTATATCTAAACTATCTTTACGAACAAGCTATAATGATGATATGTTCATAATTGACATGGATATTGTATTCTCTGTCTCTCTCTCTCTCTCTCTCGCTCTCTCGCTCTCTCTCTCTCTCCACTATGACACAAAAATAGATCTTTACACAAGCATGAGCGCTATGTGGGACTTTATTACGGCCAACACTCACATTGAGACTGTTGCAGTTATTATCTGCTTAATGACAAATCCATCTGACTTGCTATCGGATTCAGAGCGAAGACACCGGGGACGTCTTTTTGGTTCTTAATTTGGAGCATATTTTCACTCGGGAAATCATACTTCCTTGTCTCATTCTCACCAGAGACTTCGCTGCTGTTTTGTTTTTTTGTAGTTTACTAACAGTGTTACAACTAACAGTTTACAACCGGGCCTATGGTGGTAGGCCTTATTTGGGAGGATAATACAATAAATGAATGGATGCAGAGTATTTCATGATTTCACACACATTTCTGTCTATTTCTATCACCGTCTCGCCGTACAGTAAAGTCTGCCAGCTTGTCTCCCATTATTTCATTACCTTAACTTGGTCAGCGTATTTCCAGACCCAATGCCTTTCTCCTCTCTATCTATACCTTCTCCTCTCCCAATCCTCTTCCAGCATTTCCCCAGCCCTAAACCTAAAGAAAAGCTGCATCAGCTATCATCAAGGCTTGATGAACAGATTTAAAAATGATTGCCCAGAGACAAATTTATCCGATGAAGGGGGGGGGTTCAAACCTGGCAGAGGAACTTGGTGTGATCGTCCTGGTTTCCTGAATAGACCTGAATCTACATGAACACACTTATCATCAACATATCCATGATTTACAAATATGAAAGTTAAGAAAATAATAATGTAGATGCAATTTGTATTCCTTTTACAGTTTAACTTGTGTTGCCCACTTGTATGCACAAGCACCAGCGTACTGTGCAGTCTCAATTCGTTTACAGAGCAATATGTAGGAAAGGAATGTGTCAAGTTTATTTAGATGCTTCCCCGACCATCTTTATCTCTCCAGCTCACCAATGGAGGTAGGTAATTAGGAGTGTGGGGGTCAGGGGGGAGGTCCTATAATCTTTTGCTGAGAAGGCACCTTGTCCTCTCCCCTGTTTATAACATCATCAAAGTTGTGCCTCTGGGGGCCCCCAGCTTCGTTAATAATTTAGGTGCAGGCTGGCCTAGCTGGCTGAGGCAGGAAGCCCTTACTTATTGAGTTTGTAAACCATGTGATGATTTACGAGAACACCTTTGCGTTCGTCACGCTCATTAAATGAAATACTCTCTCTTTTTCTGTGGCCGTGTTTAATCAAGAACGTGGAGGTAAACAGTGCGTCTCTCCGTCACATACAATTGCGCTGTGCAGGGTAACCAGGCTGCGACACGGTGGGATGTAGAAGCAGACAGGTAGGCAGAGAGGCTGAGGGTCATAGGGGATGTAACGGTGGTAAGACGGCAGAAATGAGGAGGGATAATAAAAACAGATAAAAGAGAAAGCATATGCATCAGATCAGTAGTGACCTTTCACTTATTGCTGTAATCAGCTGGTTTAAATTGAGTTTTTCTTCTTGACCACAGCTGCATACAAAGTTTGAAAACCTGCAATGAAATATCATTTTCTATCCACATTTTATCCAGTCATTTATTGTTCAACAATGTCTTTTGTAAATGAATTCCTCATCTAAAGGCAATAATGTATCCCAGAGTTTCCCTTCCGATTGAATAAATGGGGTGGGTCACCCTGCCTAAAGCAGCTGCTAACCCACCTAAAATCATTTCATTAGTCTGCTGCGGTGGACGGCGCTTTCACCCTGATGAGAATACAATTCTGCTGGATCCTGTAATTGTTTGGCATTAAAAAGGTCAACTTTAATGATACACAAAATGAAAATCAGTACATAAATGCACAGAGTATCTGCTGTCGGTATCTGGCATTCAAAAACCTGTGCTATAGACAGAGTTACGGTGCTGGAAGGTGGTCTATTAAAGTTTCACTTGGCAGCTAGCTCGGACATGGTGTGGAGGGTAAGTGCTTCACGCTCAGATGGCAGTCAAAGTGGGTTGTCTGACCTTCATACAGCACCTTACACCCCAGTTTAGCTTATGGAATTGATTGTGATATGGCATGGCACAGCCCGGGCCAGGGGACTACACACAGCAAGGGGCCGTAGAAATGGAATATTTCTTCACCTCAGGATTTATGGCTTTCAGAAAGTTGCTCGCTGCATGTGGAGTGGATGATTGGACTGTGTGTGTGTGTGTGTGTGTGTGTGTGTGTGTGTGTGTGTGTGTGTGAGAGAGAGAGAGAGAGAGTGTGTGTGTGTGTGTGTGTCTGCGTGGTGTAATTGAGAGGGAATGTGTGGTAAAGGTGAGGTTGAGTACATGTGCCAGTAAGGAGAGGAGGTAAAGGGAGATAAAAGAAGAGGACAGAAAACAGTGAAAAAAAGTGAGTGAGAAAGAGAGGTGGTGGGGGGGGGGGGGGTTGTTGTAACTATGGTAATAGTTAGTTATTACCATATGGTAATAACTTTTTATTGTTACGTTGTAAGATAGTAAACGCTAAACTAATAAGATCCTATTAAAGTTGCACCAGCAGTTATAGCATGGGATGGTTGTTGGCACACATTTACCAATATTTATTTGAGTTTGAATTATGTTTGTAACCCCCCCTGAAGGCAGGGCAGCTAAAGAGCTGTGTTTGTTTTACTGGCTTGGCTGTTGTTTTAGAGTCAGTTAGGCCGAATTAACACCATTACATCTCTTCTTTAAACACACATTATGTTGTTTAAACCACCTATAGCATGTTTGCTCAAGAAGCAACCATCCATCTAGGCAATTATTGCAAATATGTCCCAGGACATTTTGAGTGTAAACATGCAATCTTTCCTCTTCCTCGCCACGTAGATAAATCCACTCGATAGGCGTCTGTCACAATTTAGAGGCCCACGAAGTTCACTTTCTTCTGTGAGGATTTAGATGGTGTCACTCTAATGGGTTTTACAGTTTTTAAAGAGATTATACTTTGGGATTACTACCTGAGCAGGAGGGGCTTGGAAAAGTTCAGCAATGCCTTTGATGTCCTGGAGTGTAAACACAACCTAAGGCTACCTTGCAAGGAGGGGCCCCCTGTTTTGTTATTCAGAGCCGTGGCCCTTAATTGTGGTGGTCGGGACAAAAGGGAAAGAAAAAGGTAACATTTTTCTCAAAAAGCGACAGGGGAGGGGCTCAGCGAATGGTCAAGAAAGGCCATCACTTTGCATAACTGTGCAAAGAAGAGATAGAGATTCCACGCCGGGGTCAATTAAGCACATCACAGGTTAGTCTTTTATTCCTGTTAAACAAATTTTCAAAATGTCTTGGAGACTGTTGTGTTCAAAAAGGCCAATAGGATTAAAAATATATTTACAAGTTGCTCTCCGGGTGCAATAAGTCCTCTCAAGAGTAGATTTGCAAAGAAACCTCATGCCGACAGTTAATATAGTGTTTTAAATCATCCAAAACAAGCTATTGTAGGGGACTCATTACTTGTTCTGTAAAAGAGTCGGGCAACGTTCAATGCTCTGCTTCCCTGCAATATTTAAAACTACGGCTCCACTGAGCCTAAGTGCAGAGATGGGGTTCTCTGTTGGCGTTATGGACATGTAAATAGGCCTTAATGTGTCCACAAGGCCCTCTAAAGGCAAATACCTCCACGCTCACTCACAGCGATGAGCTTCCTTCTGGTGCAGGCTGCACTGAGCTCTTTGTGCTTTCGAATTAAAGATAATGCCTGTTAACGTAGACTTGGGAGACATTTTATTTTTATTGATTATTGTGATGCGCTTGCACTAGATCTAAAGTACGACAAGCCAGGGAATGTACAGTAGATATTTAGTAGATGCTGTCTTATATCTGAATTATTACACTATTACTTCGGATGAACAAAACATTGTTTTGACTGGCATTTGTATCTCTCTTGCGCACACGAACTCCACATGTGAGACATGATATTGAACAGTTCCTAAGTCGTCCTTCATATGTACTCTCTCCTCTCGACAAGAGTAAATGTGCTGTCGAAAATGTATCACACCTCAGACAGAAAAAAAGCAGACAAAGACATGGAAAGGAGTGAAAGGCATAGGAGAGACAAGATAAACAGCGTATTGTGACAGTTGCAATGCCCATTACCTTTGATTCTGAGTCGCTATCCTGTCCTGTCAAAAAAGAAATGGCAAATCAATATTGTCATTCACAAGTTCAGATTAAACTCTCCTTGCTTTTACTGCCTCGATGTTCTTTTTTTCGGCCATTCAATCCGCCGTAACAGTGACAAACGCATCTCAATCGATTGCTGGTGAGATCAGCGAATTAACTTTTTTTCTCCCCCCTCCCTTTGTTTTTTTCCTCCAAAATGGGCAGGGAGTGAAGCAATGGAGCAAAACACATAAAAAGACGGCAGTCATCAACAAACACAATAAAACCCTGATCTAGAAACTACTTTCTGAGGCGAGGGAGTATTGCCATGCAAATGTTTTTGCAATTTAGAGTCAGTTGCCACAAACCACTAAATGCCCTTAAATAGTACTGTGCAGTTAAGGTTTTCAACAGAAAAGTAGTTCCAGTGCTTTATGTGGGGCCTGACATGGGAATCATTAAAAAAAAGAGAAAAAGATGCGGGGTAAAAAGCAAACACAGAGTAAGTATTGAAAATATCCTCCCCAGATTCATTCCAGACATTCGCATATATCGACAATGTGGTTTTAATAGATCCTCATTGTTCCTCACGGCATCGCCAGAGATGTAAACAAAAGTCAGCGGTGTCTCTTTGCCACATGGACTATCCACATGTGTTTCCGTAACAGATCAAGTGCGCTGGCATCCCAGAGTTCTTTCCTAAATCCTCAGTAATGCTGATACAAAGACACAGCTTGCAACGGCACAAGAGAGGCACACTTGGCACGCACATGGTTCGGTCCAGAACGGGTGAGGTGGGGGCGGGCGGGTGATTAGGCCGGCCCTTCAAAGGCATCAACTGCAAAAAAAAAACTAAAAATGGCAAAGTTGATGACTGGAGATGGAGGGGGCGGCTCGGCACAAACCGCTTTTAGTTATTGTCTAAGACCGCGCCAAGGTAGATTATAGCGCGGCTTTAGCGCATGAATGTGTCATGGGATAGGCTCGATAGGGAGGATGCTGCTTTTGGGTGTGAGAGGTGCAGGTCGGGGTCACGGGTTCACATTCTGAGTGGATCAGCATCATCGCACGCTCAAGTGCTGCGGTAATACTCTGGACCCATCTACCTTAGTCAGGTAAAGAAAGAAACACAGATCCTCCTCCTCAGCACTAACTTAATGTCTCCAAACCCAATCTGCATCTGCACGTCTTAGAGAAGAATGGAAGTGTTTAGTTGTTGGATAGACACTGATGACTGCAGCTTTGAAATAGTCTTGCAGGGGGTTTAGAGGATAATTCCTTTTTTTTTTTCATGCAGCAGTCATCTGACTTTTTGACCTTAGAGGGGTCAGAGAACCAGGTACGACTGGATTGGAGATTGGAGAGAGCCATTAAGACGTTCAGGTAGAACTGATTCTAAAGGACAAAGAGTCAAAGGGGCAACCTCAGCACATTTCAGTCGAGGTTTTTGCTCACCGTCTTTGTTTTTTAAAAGCAAGAATTTTTTTATTTCAGGGGATTTGACCAGTTACACAACATGTCTAATTGCCCTCATTTGGCTCGTGTTGGTGATTTAAAATAATCTGCCTCCCAGATTATTCTCAGGCCGATAAACCACCTGACTGAAGATATAAAAAAACGTGATTCTGTCAAGAGTCCGGCAGGTAGAGCCGTGTGTGTGTGTGTGTGTGTGTATACATGTGATTACTTGCACATGCGTCCATGGGATAGTACGAGCCTGAGTTTGTATGTGCATGGGTATAGTAAGTGAGTAGATGCATGTATTTAATGTGACACAGTCGCTGAACTCACCGAGAGCCTAATTTCTCCTCTTCCAGCATTGGGAGCAGGGGTCACACATCAAAGCGGCCAATGATGATTGAACGAGAAAGATCTCCCGTCTTAAGAGCCTGCCCGAGCCTGCTCCCCTGGATTTAAACACTTAGCAGGGGATAAACAAAAGGTACTGGATTTGACTTCCCGGATGCGCAATCAGACACACACACACACCTTCATTCACACACCTAGACGTACACTCTGAGCTGCCCGTGTTCATGTGTCACGGCATGTGCACGTACAGATTCACGTGTGCTCGTACAGGTTTGCCAAAGAGCCTGCATTTTCAAACATATCTATAAAAGAGAATGAAATACCAGTATGTATTGTCAGCAATAACTACAAATTTGTTTGTATAAGCGTTTGTTTTTTATTTCATTGATAGCAATAGCCTGAGGAAAGATTGCACTCCAACTCCAACCTGAGAGCTGCCCAGTATAACCAGTCATGTCTTATCTGCTGGAGCAGTTTGGAGGTGAAATGTCTTCACAGAGGCAGAGTTGTTGAAAAAGTGTTTCTCATTCACCGCCACCTACGTGCAACACCACGCTGCGGCGCCTTTTTGAAGCTTGCAACCCTCTGCGTCCATGATTGTTTTCCTCAGACGCCGGGCTCCGCTGTAGTCCTCGGCGAAGCTTCGTCGTGAGCTGCGCTGAAAGGTTTTTGCTCAGCTTGTGCTTTGCAAAGCGTAAACGGAGACTTTAAACTGTGAGTTGGTTACAATGAGAACATGGTTGCAGTGTAATAAGAGGCAGAATTGATATGTTGCAGGAGGACACTGTTCACACACTGCTGTTGGCGGGTGTGCCGTTGTGGGGTCGCTGATGAGTATCAACTGAAAGAGGATAGTTACAGGATCAGGTCAAATCTCTCACATGCTTTCTTATAAACACCCACACCTTGCATGCACCAATGTTGGTGCAAAGTGCTACTGACGCAGACTGAAATTATACAGATCGACACTCATGCACACACTCACACATACACACACTCCACAAACACAACAAGGTGTGTCCTCCTTGCACTGATGTTAAAGTAGCCAGGTATTTACGCTCCTGCTTGGCTTATCAGATTTCAGTATCTCCCCTAAGGCATCGTAACACAAAAAGATAGATAGCTATTCAGGCATGACCTCAGACATACAAAGACACACACAGTAGATAGATTACAACGCAGGCATGACGTCAGACATCACCAGTGATCTTACAGAAACTGAGATTAAACAGAAGCGTAAACAGAGCAACTCTTGTGGTTTTGTGACGGATTTCAAAGCTGTCGAAGTGGATGCCTGTTTGTTTGCGCAAGTAACTGTTTTGAACCATGAGAGGTTCAGTGTGTGTTCATCCTTTGCGGTGCACGTAAGAATGCATTGCTTTTTTTCCGGTCTGCATCAGGAAAAGTGAACTTGCTTGCAGTCGATGTGGGAACGCTGTAGTTGCCTTTGCAGTGTCCTAATGCACCCAGACGTATGAAAGGCTCTGCGTGGCCTTTGTTGCTCCGTTATCGGCAATCTCTAAATATCTCTTCGTCAAACTGAGCTTGAGAAAAATAGAGCGTTTGCAGCAGATTGATTGTTTTCAATTATGGTACTCTGTCCGCATACGGTTGGCACTGATAAGCCGGCCGAAAAACTTGGTCAGATGAGCACCGATGGTGTATTTTCTACATATGAGAGCGGACGCGTGAAGGTGCGAGGCTAGAATCTGGCACAGCTCTTCACTGGCTGTTTTTCTTTCTGTTTCTGTGGGAGTAGTTGAACTCTGAGCTGCTTCATTTTTCTCACACTTTCTGGGTTGCCGGTCCCTGTCCCGGTTTTAAAAAGAAATGTATGTAAATCCTGATAATTTAGCGGCGTGCGTGGCAGTTATTCATCTTGTTGTTGCAGAGCCAGGTGAGCCAGGCTTAACCTGGCTGATAGCATCTGATTTCACATCAGCTCTGCCTCCAGGCCCTGAGGCCCCACCACCGTTTATTTAACTCTAATCATTTTAAGGCATCTTCTCTTTACCACCGTCACTAGAAGATAGATAGAAGGAGATTGAGAGAGGGAGAGAAAATAGAGCAAAAGAAAAGCCCAGACTGAGAGAGAGGAAAAAGAGATAAAGAAAAGTAAATCTATAGAGGGATGAGGCAAACCATCAGATCCCAAATTCTGTCCTCTTCCTGTCCTCTCGTTTTCTTCTTTGGTACAATTTAAATTTCCTCAAACACATTTCTACACCCACCTTTTGGCAGAAAGTGGTTCAGACATAGAACACACTGGGACAATAATATGATGATGGGGTTTGTAGGGGGTGAAAGGTCAAATAATGTAGGTGACAGCTTGGACTTTGAAGTTTCGCAGCAGGTAGCCCTCCACTTCCCCATCCTCCCTCAGGCTCTCTGCCCCCCTCCCTACACACTCCCCCCTTCTCTGTCAGTCTGTCTATTTCAGCCTCACTTTCAACAGATAGTCATCCCCCTTTTTTCTCTCTTTCTCTCCGAACATCTACTCATCCTGCTTGAGTAACTAGCATGACTTGTGCTGCTTTCCATTGACGGGTGAAAATAAGGTGCTGGCCTTTAAGTCACAAAGTCCACAGCACATCATTACATTTTTACTCCACATATGTCCAATTTTAAAAACTCCTTGAATGTTTTCCATTCAAATTGCATTGTTCTTTAAAATGGATAAAAAGTGATATGACCCCTGGCCGTTGAACCCTAGCTCTTATTAAACTCTACCATGTGTGGAGCGTGTATGCTCCCCTACAGTGCCACACAGCTTGCCATTGACGCAGTTCTACTCGCTCACAACTGCTGCCTTGTCAACGTGTGCCATGATTCAAGCATGTACTACACCCTGTCAAATTTTAGCAGCAGAAAACAACACTTTTTTGGGGAGAGTTACAACCTAAGCGAGAGATAGATTGTTTTGTGAAAACACTCTGGAAGAGCTTCTTTGCCTAAGGGATGGAACTGAGATGTGTGTGCGGGCCCCCACCCCCACTGTCAGTCCAAGGCACAAGTAGGTACATGCACACACCTTTATACCTATGCACAAATGTCCAAGTGCATGCATGTGTCTGAAAACACATCAACATACTTGCACAAATCTACTTGCACGCTCAAGACGGCACAGTTGTCAGTTCCTTTGCCGCACTTCCACAGCGTCCCTAGAGTGTCAGGACTAGTGTCATCTAAAGAGCAGACATTTGCTCCCGTTACTCCTTCGCTCTGATGAGAAGCTGTAAAGCTCCCACCTCTAGTCGGTCCCTGGGTGTGTGTGAGAGAGAAAAGGGATGTGGATAGAAAAGAAGAGGAAGACAGACGATGGGTACAGGCAGAGGGAGACAGAGAAGGGGGAAAAGAAGACGGATAGACCAGTGATCGGGCTCTAAAGATGAGCCTTCACATTGTTTTGGGGAAAACCCATATTATACACAGATTTATACAGTTAAGTTATTTTACAGAAATATGAGAAATGTTGAAAACGTACAGAGCACTGTAACAAAAGAACACACCTTTACCTGTATATGTGTGAATTAGTGGATCGTGGTTTATTACACCAGCCAGCCGTTTTGTGTAACTGTATGTTTTCATGTACTAATTTACAGTTGGCACCCACTCAGTTTACAGCATGCACTCCAACAACACAAAGAGGCCCTTGACCCCATATAAGCAATATCTCCATCACAAAAGACAAAGAAACACACGACTGATGGTAATTTGTTTGACTTTTTTTGATATATCTGGTATTATTGTGATGGAAGATCTTTGCCTTTCATTTTCCATGAATTATATATAGACATTATTTACCCTCTGGGGATATTTTGCAGTGGTCTCTTCGGGGTCATGGCTGGAGGCGGACACGCATCGCCCCAGGCTATATTTGTGTTCACCTCTTTATCTGAGTAAGCCTCAGAGGCCCAGGTGGTTGTAATGTTGTGTTAGTTTTGTGTTAGATCCTGACACCAAAGTTATTTTGAGACCCTCATAAAGGATGTGATGAATCAAACGTGTTTTCCACGATAACCAGACCTGTGAATTTCAAGATGAAGCTCGTGTTCTTTCCATTGGTAACGCGTCATCAAAGTAAGCGTATGAAGGAATCGCAGCCAAAAGCATCAACTACTTTTAATGGGAAAATCTCCTCATTCTTCATCATCCAAATGTTACAGCAGCATCTTGCTTGACCCCTCGCTGAGGAGCCTTACCATTCATGTGTTTCAAGCTGCCCTCACATTGGACCCACTAATGGGTCCTCTCTCTCTCTCTCTCTCTCCCTCTCTCTCTCTCTCTCTCTCTCTCTGTCTCTCTCTCTCTGTCTGTCCCTCACTCTCTCCTCACGCTGTGTTCTCACTAATGGACAGATGGCATCCCATTGTTTACTGGGCCAAGGTACAATGCCTTATCGGCCATAGCAGCGGAAACTGGGCTAGCGTTTCTGCTTGACCCAGCTTAAATCTGCCTCCTAAAAAAGGAGGAGGGGAAGGAGGGCGGGAAGAAAGAGACGGAGGAAAGGCCAGCCAATGCAGATTGTTGCAAAAGAAAATTTAAAAATCTCCTGCTATATCATTTCTGGCCCTCCGTTTACACCTCTTTGACCCTGGAAAGAGTGTGCATTTATGTGTGTGTTGTGATGGTCAAACCCTCCCCCTCTATTCTCCTCCTCACCTCCTAGTAATCGAGTGAGCTGTGACAGCCCCCATCATATATCCTAACACAAACAAAAAACACACACACACACACACACACTCGTACACAAGCCTTGAGGCTAGAGGGGATTTCTTGATGGGACGCAATCAGCTCAGAGCCAATCAGTAATGAGGGTTAATCAGCTGATCGATCGGAGAAGAGGGTCTCTGTGGCCACACTCCTTATAGCTCCGCAATGACTTCCCTGTGTTGTGTGTTGGAGTTTGGTGAGTGATGTTGAGGATATTGTTCAAAAAATTAAAATAGTAAACAATATATTCGTCATAATGTAAATATGTAAATATGAAACTAACTTAGATAAGAGACGCTCAGATGTCACATAATGTCGGTACACACGAAAAAGGAAAACAAAGAAATACAAAGCTCATTGTCTAAATGAAAGATCCAAAACAAAAATATTTAATTTTCATATTAGAGCCACAGCCAGATTAACAATATCAGGGTTTAAAAGATAAGTGATACGCAGATTAACCAAAAGCCTGCAAGAACCAGGGGGTGCAAAACTGATAATCCGTGAGATCTGTAATGTTTTGCTTTGTTGTTTCATTTTATTGTGTGGATATCTTCCATGCGCATATCCTTGATGTTTTGTTTCAGTTTTGCTCTTGTGTCTTCTTCCATTTTCTGCAGGTATAGGGCACGGTTTTATGTGCAGCCTCAGTGGTCATCACTATTCATGCTCACGATCCAGTTCTTCTTATATACAAACTATAAACACATCAACTGAACATCAGAATTTAGCATGTGGTGAATTTAGGGTTGGGAACAGATTGAATGGGGCTTCGTATACTAATCAGATTGATTCTCAGGTCTGCTGGTGCAGCTATACCCGTAAGAGTGTACATTACTAGCACTCAGGGCCCCTGTTTCAGCCCCTCAAACCCACAGCTCCTCCCCTCCTTTTAACCCCTGAGGGCCAGGGACCTGGGGAACTTTTAATTACCCACAGCTCCAGCTCTCCTCTCCACTAGCCACTGAATGGTCAACAGGCTTTTTACTACTTACAGAGGCATCAGTGCTTGAATAATAACAGAAAACAATGTAGTGTGGGAGAAGTGTCAAAGGGGGGCCGCGGCTGAGAGAGAGAGAGAGAGAGAGAGAGAGGTATCATTGGATAAGCCTGTTGGTTAATTAGCCCTGCTTCAGGAGGAGGAGACCCCCCTCCTGATGCCAAGAATGGCCATCAGGCGTTATCCGTGGTCGCCTATTTTTTATGGTCCTTTGCAGACTCCACTGACGAGGTTGTTAAGCAGCATGGAGGGCATATGGTGCCAGGATGGAAACACGCTGTTGTCAGCCAGTTGCACATTGACAAAGAGAAAAATACAAGTTTTTACGTATAGTTGCAGGGGCGGGACTGACGACGTTTCGCTCCAGCTGCTTGTTCGCCGTGGACTTTAAAACAGGCTCCCCCTCAGTGACGAGGCTGTTTGGACCATTCATCAGGTCGACACCGTCTGCTGGTTCATACGATTTACAGTACATTAGCAGAGGCAAAGACAACTGCCAGAAACGATGCTGTTGGAGATGTTGAAGGTTTATTTGGATAGGATTTTCTCAATATAAAGGGTCACTTCAAATACCAAAAAGCATATTTTCCCACTCACTCCAGACAGAGTTTTCGTTTTATTTGGCAGGGTTTTCAGATCATTGGCAGTTGTACTAGAAACTATAGCTTCTATACTAATTGTATTAACCAAGAATGTTTGGCATGTGTTATCACATGTAACGACAACATTTTTTCTGGAAAGAGATGTAAGAGTTTTTCAAATGTAATTTTGAGACAAATGTGTTCCCACAAGCCAGAATTAGCTTTAAGAAACCAGAAGTTGGCCCACGGACTTCCCCATGTTATCGATGTTATCAACGTACAACAAAACAAATGAAATATCCCTCCCAAAGACAAAGGGAAAGAGCCATACATCGTACATTAATTCAGCTGAACATACATTAAGAGCGTTGAACAGTCCGACCGTGTTTTTTAAGCTATTTGCATCGCATTGTATGGTGCTCATTTAGTATTCATATTACTGTATGCACTGGCTTTTGTGCAGTCAGTTCATAATAGTCCCCTTTTTTTCAATTAATCACAAAACATTTTTTATTTCGCCTGCAGCATATTCAGGAGGACTGACTATACATCAAACACAACTTCCATTTTCTTTCTTTCATTATTTCTATCTCTGTGTTTCTTGCTCTCTCACCCTCTCTTGTTCTTTACCTCTTTTCTCTGCTATTCAACCCTTGATTTTCTCTATCATTCTCACTTCCTGTCCCCCAGTACTCACACACTCCCGCTACCCTTCCAGTCGCCCCTGAACATTTTCCCTTTTTCTACCTCCCTCTGTGAGCTTTACAGATGTTTGCCCTTTACCACCACCTTCTCCTCAGTTCACTCTATCCAATCCCTCACACATCCATCCCCCAAACCCTGTCTTCAATTTGTTTTTCTTTTTTGCCATCACGTCTCCATCCCTCCCCTCTTTCACCCTCCTCTCTCTCTCTCTCCTGGCAGTGGTGGCTGGGCAGGCCGAGCCCTGGGGCAAGAGAAGCAGCGCCCAGATCTGTTCTGTGTCGTGTGACTAGTTATTTTTATCTCAAGTCACTTTCTAGGCCCAAACAGCTCCCTCTCCATCCCTTTCTCCTCGCTCTCGCTCAATTTAATTTCTTCTTCTTCCTCTCTTTATTTTCATTTAGATTTTCTCATTTTTGGCAGGGGTCCTGGTTTACTCACTGTACTGCATTTACTTCTAACAAGCAGTGTAAGATAAGATGAGTGGGCAGTGTTTATATGCATACAAGCCTGTGTGAGTACGTGTGTGTGTGTGTGTGTGTGTGTGTGTGTGTGTGGTAAGATGATTCAACTTGCTTTTTGTCATTGATGTTGACAAGCATAAACAGAAACCTGCTCTCTCTGCTGCTAAATGTTCCTGAAAATCACAGAAGAGAAACACAAACACCTCAGGTGATGACTACTGATTACTGGAATAAAAAATAGAAAAGTCACTATATTTAAAATAAATATATGTGCGTCTCCACCTTTTTACATGTACAGTTTCAGTAAAGTATAGAAAGTATATCAGCATGTTCGTACAACTTCCGAGCTGTTGCAACATTTTATGAACATCAGAATCAGCCTTTCTGGAAAACACCTTGGAGACTTGTCCTGGAGAATTCTGGGCACGCTGGTTAGAAAAGAAATATGTTGCCAGGAAAGAGGACACACACACACATACTCGCACACACACACACACGGTCTGCTCTTCAGGAGGAAGCCCATTGTGCGGAGCGGAGATCGATGGAGGGGTCAGGTCATGTCAGAAGAGGTAAAGCAGAAACAAGCAGAAGATTGTTTTCTGCGTCTCTCTCTCCTCCTCTTAGAGACCCCGCTGGTCAGTGCTTTGCGCCAGGGTACAACCTTTCAGCTCAGGGAAGACAATTTCTTTCTGTGCAAATGTACTGTGCAAGAACTAATATCTGCAGACTAAAATGCCAATAAATGGGAGGCATTTTAAACCAAACTGATGCCGGAATGTACAGTATGTATTAAGTGCAATGTGATCAATTGAACCATCATCTGTGGTGCAGAATTATCAGCTGTCTAAAACTGTGTGTGTGTGTGTGTGTGTGTGTTGTGTGTGTGTGTGTGTGTGTGTGTGTGTGTGTGTGTGTGTGTGTGTGTGTGTGTGTGTGTGTGTGTGTGTGCATAAGCGCTTGCGTGTGGGGGTGTGTATTACTTGTGTTGTGGGGACATGATTCTGTTAACAGATTCACATTGTGGAGGCTCGCCTTCCGCATTGGGTACAAAATGCACAACCCCACAACCTCATTACATCTTAGAGTGAAGGCTTAGTTTAAGGGTAAGGATTAGGGAAGTAGTGGTTACGGTTAGGGTAAGGCTCCAAAAAAAGAATGATCAAACGAAATAAGTGACTCTATTCACTTCCGTCAATCAGGAGTCAGGAGTCTACGAAAAACACATGTCACAAGGAAGAATCTACTACATCTACTTGATATACTTGGGCCAGTATTTGCAAGAATGATGGTGTCAGTGCAGAAGAATGTAAAAAGTATAGAATATGAGTGAGTAATAATAGGATTTAAATACAGACAACAGTGGCATGCTCTCTTTATCAAAACTGTTAATTCCTGCTGTCTCTTGCTGTTATTAGCCATCAGCTGTTATTTTCGGATGCTGGCCCCAACTGATAAGTGTGGGAAAGGAGCATGTGGTTCTCCACACCAGTCCTCCAACCTCACCCACAATGGTGTGCTTTGTCCACCTCACCTCCCTCCTGCCCTGTCTTGGGCGCTACATAGGGTTGGCATTGTGCTTAATAAAGTTACAGTGGCCCTGGGACGTCTGACTTCCATTGATAGCCAAAGCCGGCACATCTGGGGTGTTCCAAGTTGGGACAAAAGACCACAACTGCCACTTTGCCACAGCCAGGCCAAAGGTAGCTCAGCAGGGCTATGGATAAAAGTGGCCAGTGAGGTTATAGCAAGCCATGAGATGCAATTATCATTAACAAATGGTGGATTTCTGATGTATTTAAAATAAAGGACATTCTGTCTGGAGGGCTGATCATCGACATAGCTAATGAGTTAGCTGGCTGGCACCAAACCGAGCTAATGATTCATTTGGGCTTTTTTATGACCATACAGCCCTCACGTGCCCCGTGTCACATATCTTAAGGATGGGGGTTGAGGGGGTGAGGAGCTGCAGAGACGTTCGCAGAGCCCTTGTTGTCGGCAAATACAAGGTGATGAAGGCTGGTAAACAAGGTAAATGATTCTAAATGAAAGGGTGCAGGAAGAAATGCTTAGCATTATCAAATTAGCTCACAAGCGTGTTGTTTCATTGACCTGTCAGTATAGGACGAGGGACGAAAGGGCTGTGATGTGTGGAGCATTGACGATGATGGATAGGGTGAGGGTGAGCAGATTGTTTCAAGACCAACCTGCGGCAAATTTACCTAAATGTCCCGGAAAAGTCTTTGTAAGAAATGCCCTTTTCTTTCATTGCCCTTTCCATGTGATCCTTCCATTTCATACACTTTATATGCATATCAGACAAACTAAACTGTTATACACAACTTGGGTATTCTTGCAACTTCCTCTAATATCACATAATCTGTGTTATTTTCATTGCTCGTGATCTGCTTACTTCATCTTACATAGCATTAACTGATTCGCTGGCATTAAAAACATGATTCAGCGAGGTTTAACTACTGGTTTTTTTAGAAACTCTAACCGATCTGGAAAAATTGCTGATCATAACAACTGACCTTTTTTCCATTATCATTGAGACTCATACCCAATGCTAATTACTGACAAAGTATTCCTACATGTATCACACCCTACGTTTGTTTGCTTTCCATATGTTGCAGCCAGCACATGGCCAGCTCCTGACTGATGGCATGCTCTCTTTCCCCAGAGCTGCTGGGTCCCCTGGTAGTCTCATTCCCCCCCCCCCCCCCCCCTGCCCCCTGCCACAACGCTCCCTCAGGGTGTCACAACCAGAGTGTCTGTGTGTGTGTACGTGCGTTAATGTGTGTGTGCTGTGTCTCCCCTGTGCAGGTAGCTAACTGTGACAGCTCAGTCCACAGGTAATAGTCAGGTGGCTTAAAGGAGGACCCCCTTGGGAAGTTCTCCATCCGCCAGACCCCAGGGGACAGAGAGAGAGAGGCTAAAAGATAGGTGGGTAGGTCAACCGGCGAGGGGCTTCAGAGCTGAGCTGAGTGTTCCCCCGTGACTTGCTCACAACCACCCTACCCAGGCTCTGTCCTCACCGACATACAAAATTGTGTGTTCATGAGTGTGAATGTGTGTGTACATAACAACTGATTGGGTTTATTCCGAATGCAGAGACAGAGTGCGTACGAATGCTGGGCGACATCTGCCTGCTAATGGTAAGAAGGTCAAGATCTGACAAGCGCATGATAAATGGCTGCTTGAGCATCTATTTGCCGCTTCCAGTTGGTCTTTCTGAAGCTCTGTGTTTGGGTGGCTGGGACCACAGCCCATTTTTGGGGGGTTTGGGAACATGGCCATTTCTAATGATCCAATGTCTAATTCTCCAATGAAATATCTCATAAAATGTCATTAATCTTTAATGCAGCGCTGTGCACAGCAAGCATTGTGGCTGTATGATAACCATGCATCCTGATCACAGTCATGAACCACAATTACCAACAAGTTAATATATATACTTTTTGCTACAAAAAAACATGAATATTGGACGATTGATTTCGTTAACTGACAATGTTTATATGCAAAACTTTCCAAAGAATTCTTGTTTTCTGCAGTATCTGCACAAGGCAATTATGACATGGTTATGGTTAAGGAAATACAATGAATATTAACTATGGTTAAGGTTAAGCAACTAAAAACACTTGGTTGGTAAAAAAAAACTGGTGTACTGCATAGAAATCCCTCCACCACTCAAACCTCCACACCTTTACTTTCTGCCTTGATACATATGGAGTAGGCTACTTCCTGCATGACCACAGAATGTTGGCATTGGATGTAAATCATGGAGTGCGGAATCATCCAATATGAACGTAATTCCTTGGATATCTGGCTGCCCTAGACGATTGTTTTAGAGGTTCAAGATTTATGGCACGAAAATTAGTAGACAAGATAAGACAGTGTCAGTAATAATATATATCTCCATGTAATTTAATAAGTCCATAATGGTACTTAATTGCTCCCCGCAGGAGACAGGATTTGACTTAGGTTATTTAACCGAAGGGGTAACCTCTGTTCCCCAATAACAGATACACACATTTTCTATTGTAAGGTCTTATCTTTCCTGATACCTGTGCATAGACAGGTGGTGATTTGATAGCCGTAGTCAAACTGCAGAGCATTATGACAGGTGTTTGCAGGATTCTTAATTGCTCCCATGTGCCTGGACATGCCTTGGCTTACACTGACGGTAAGTGTGCATTCAGGCGACGGATCAAGGGGGATTTGCACGCATGCTCTTCAAAACGTTTTTTATCTTTCCAGACAGACATACTTGGTGTGGAAGTTGACGGTAATGGGAGGGGAAGACACTATTGTCTTGTTGGTTCTTCTAGCCAACCACACAATTTGAGTCAGACAGTTTACTTGGTCATGGAAACATTCCTACTCATGTGTCACCAGACGGCAAGACCTTCCTAATCTTCGCTGCGTTGCCAACGAACCCCATTAAGAAAACTCTCCGACAAGGCAACACAAACAAGATTCTCTTGCGCTTGACTCTTCTTGTCAGGGCTGCCCTTTATCACCCTCGTCGTTTTTTATGAAGGGAGGCCTATCTTTGGAATATCATTTGACATCATGTACACATTCCTCCTACCAGATGCTCCCTTGTGATATGCTGTGTGTGTTCCCCCCTTGCTAAGTGACTCAATGGGCTGCTTTCTTCCTTTGCAGCCTCGCCCCCTCCATCCACACACAAACATATAGACCATGTCAGCCACAAAGTCCATTCAGCTGATGGAGACTGCTGGCTGAGGGGTAAAAAGCCACCACATGATAGTGGGTCCAGCCCCTCGCAGAAAGCCACCTTTTCTGTCTGAGGGGGGAAACAGACAATGCTTTGTGGACCATATAGAGGGAGTCTACCCCTTCTATTAAAGGCACTGACGCCCAGCTGCTTAAGCACGTCGGCCAAACTATGGACCATTGTTCCACGCCTGCCTGCTTTAGTCACATCCCTTCCTCGATAGGCCCCCAGTGATGATCAATGGTCAGGCCCTGCTGGAGTAGCTGAGGGTCTGTGGCACCCCACAGGTCTCCATACTGGGCCCACTCATCTTGTGACTGATCGCCTGTCACTCTCCACCCTCTCCACACCCCTGGCCTGGAAGAGGCACTCGTCCTGTCCCTTCAATTAAACCCACACAGCAGGTTATAGACTCCTTGTTGCTGGTTGCTGGCTTTGTCAGACCACATAGAGCTTTTTTTTTTTATTCCTCCATGGTGAGGTACAGTTTTTATTAGCTGAGTTTGCAGGAGATAGGTGAGCACGTTCTTATGTTTTTCATCCCGTATCCCTTTTACGACAGCCTTTAAAAAGCTAATGTCTGTCATCTCATCTGTTGGTGCAATTAAATTCTTCTTTTAGTGGTATTGAAAGGAGGCCTCAGCTAACACGTCCATCAGAAGAGGAGCTGCGTATAGGAGACATGCTCAGTTAGACCGCATGGTCATAAAGGTTATATTAATGGTTTATGTACCCCACTGCAGCATTGTTAATGGCAAATGGCATTTACTGGGTGCTGCAGAGGAAGGCCATTCAATCCACTGTATGGTTTATCTATCATGTCAAGAGCTCAATAAAAAGCCTTCAGTAATATCAAAGAAGACTCAACACAAAGGCTCTACCCCTGGGCTAGGTTTAAACCTTCTCTTGTGTTGTATGCAACAAAATTAATCGTTTATATTTTCAAAATCCGTCTGAAATTAATCAAATTTAATTCCTCTTTGCGCCGTGCCTAAGTGCATGCACATGGACACACAGAGACAAACACACACCACGGTATGTCTGTGTGTGTGCACACACAAGGCAACAAAGCGATCCCTACACAGTGAAACAAACCCTATTAAAAGAATTTCAGGGGTCGTTTCAAAACTGGCTCTGTGAAATAGCTCACGCCTGAACCAGAGACTGATTTCATGTGCCTATTTGATTGTTTGGTGTCCCTTTATCAGCCATGATGTCATCAAAACAAGTCCCCTCACCACAGCAGCACCTCTCTGGCTTTACAGTTAAGCAATCCCCACAATGATGGCTGAATGCTGGAAAGGATAACGATAATGATGATGGAGGTTATCGTGGAGTAATTACTGTGCATGGAGGATTCCGCGCAGTGTGAATGAGTAAAACACCCAAGCGAGAGAGATTGAAAGGGGGAATGAGGAAGAAACATAGAAGGGGAGGGGGTGTGGGGGAGTTGTATCTCTTAATGTGTCGCTTGATTGAAGTGCGTAAGGTTCTGAGCTAATTACATCCAGAACCGCAGCCTAGGAACAGATGCCACACTTGTGCATCAATAAATGCTTATAAGTAACTTATTTAGGGCTGCCTGCCATGCAAGGAAATGGCATGACTTAAAGCACAAGTGCCCGGGGGCTATTCCCCAGCTCTTTGTCTTGTCATCCTGCATCTTTTAAATCTATTCACCGCTTCAAAACAACACAGACAGACAGCAGGGCATGCAGGGAAAAAAAAGAGAGAAGAGGAAGAAAAAAAAAAGATCCAAATATTCACACTTTGCAGACAGTATTATGTTTGCTGTTTGGGTTGTCTAGCATCAAAGAAATGCTGTCTTCTCTTAGATTCGTGAGCGGTAAAGGAGTGGTGAGAGCGCTGTCTTTAAGGCCAAGCTCCCATTTGGTGAAATGCAGCTGTTCTTTAAAGTTTTAAGATAAATATGTTTTGACTTGACAATGGAGAGATACATTAGCTTGACAAGTCGGTGCTGTGTTTTATTTAGCGGTGCAATAAGCAGTGAGGCCTAAATGTCTGAAAGTTGTGTGTTGTCAAAAAGTAAAGGTACATTCCTGCTTTATGAACGTGTTGGGTGTGAACACAAGAGGAGTTTTTTTTTGTTGTTGTTGTTTTTCTGGCGGAGCCTACGCTGACATGCCATCATCTCTACTGACCGCCGTGAGTGACAGATTCAGACAAGCAGGTTGACTGCCTTGACAATTCCAGAATGGAGCGCTTATAGAACAGAGTATGCAATCAAAGCCAGTCCTTAGCTTTCTGCAACGATAACAGGCAATTAGTGTTGCCACAGCACACAGAGCTTTGCAATTCAGTGCATGCGTTTGACAATTCATTTCAACATCAGTTCTGATTGTTTTATCCTTGGAACAGCATTTGAATCGTTAGCATGGTGCTGAACGTATCCTGTCTTCAGCATTCTGTATCTATCTTTGATTGTTGCACCTGTTTTACGCCTGCTGTCCTGTGTTCAAACATTTTTAGCGAAACTTGATGGAAATGAGACAGAAAGAGACACAGTGAACGCATGCAATGGTGCTCACACTCTAGTAGCTATCTGTGTATGTGTGTGCACTCATGTTCACAATTGTGTACGTGCATGTTTCGGAGTATGCTCGTGAACCTTGGCCCACTCGCGAAGCTATTTAAAGCAGTAAAGCTGGAAAATCATCTGTGTGTAACAATAAGGGCCCCTGCACATTCCCAAGGATTTGCATGCAGGGAGAAAGAGCTTCTTCACTCATTACTGTCTCCGCTAAATGATGTAAGAGGGCGAAAGTCCGCAGGATTATCGTTCGCTTCAAGCAGCCTGCACGACTGACCAGTGCTAAAAACACTGCAGCGCTAAATACAAAAATGCTAATGCCAGCAGTTCCCCCTATTTGTTCTCCCTTTTTAAAAGCAAAAGGCTGTTCTGCAATTGATGATTGTCCCAAAGAATAATTAGACAGGTTTGCATCTTTCATGAGATTAATTCATGCCTTTCTAATGTGCGTTTTGTAACCTCGTACTGCATATATTCGGCGCCATATTAACATATTTGAAATATGTATGATCTTTAAGGAATATGCCATATGTTCGTAGCAGGCCCTGCGTCGTGGGTTCAACCATGGGAAAGCAGAATGCAAATTGCCGCGTTTATTTTGTAATATTAATATCAGACGCTTAGAAAGGGGTTTGCGATGGAGTTCTCACATGGACTTGTCTGTTCACGTTCATCAGATCATACTCACAACCACTGCCAACGTCTGCACACAAACACACACACATTAGTATGACCATTCACAATAAGCACAGTTACCTTTCTTTAAAATCTCATGTCTATTAATTATTACCCTTTCAAGACTACACCGGAATCTTCACAGTTTGTATGTGTTTGTGTGCATTCGCATTTGAGCACACAAGCTTGTTTGCATTAGTGTGCATGCGTATTTGCACACAAACATAGCGCATGCAGTTAGTGGGTGTATTTGTGAACGGTCATCCCATGCGTGGACAAACAAGGAGGCGGAGTGTGTAATGAAAAGAGGAGAGGTGACGGAGGACCTATTCTTCTCCAAGGGTGAGTTCTACTGGGATGGACCAATGCACTATAGTGTCTAGTGGAACTCAGCACTGCACTTAACCCTGTCTTCGTTTCGTAGGCTGATTATGAATAAAAGTAGCAAGGACTAAACTTTGAGCTCCAAATTGTACCTCCTTAGAAGGTAAGAGTGAACGCTGGACTCAAATATGTTTGTGTAATCTGCAGTATTTGGTCACAGGACGTCAATTCCACGTTGAATTAACTCTTCGCACGTTCTTCCCCAATAACAAATAATAAATACAGGATGTACAGTCTCGAAAAACAGCATCTGCATTTTCATTAACACTCCATTAAGTCAATTTATGAAATGAAAACCCGGTGTATAAAAAGCTTTAAACTGTCAAGTAATCAGACCTGAGGCTTCGTTAGTACCAAAGCAGCTGGAACACACTTTCTCACAGTGTGGAGTGAGTCTTTACAACCAAGCACAGTATGCGAAGAATACGGGAAAAAAACTGTAATCCAAGGTGTCTGATTTCACCTCCGGGGCAGGAGGTGGGGGAGCAGCTCTGTAGAGGTACAATATTTTAATGCTTTAGAAATTACCGCTCACTATTTGTCGACTTGTTTGGGCAGTGAACAAACACTGGTGGCATATATATATATATATATATATATATATATATATATATATATATATATATATATATATATATATATACCTCCTAGCTCCACCCCTCTCCTGCACCCACAGCTGCAACCACCACCCCCGATCGTTTTGATCTAATTTCCTCTTTTTTCTTCTTCTTCCTTTACCTTTCCTGCTGAAATTGATTTCTGCTTGTTTGGTTTGGCAGTAATAAGATCAACAGTAGGATCATGTTTCAATGGCATACTACCTTGAACCCCAGGCAAATGATTTGTCCAAACTTAATAATGGAAATACTTAGGATGTATTGGGAGATGTAAACAGTAGTTGTAATAAAACAGTGCCGGAAGGTAAGGGCTCCTTTAAGTTGCAAAGCCTTTCCACTTATGTTGGCCGTACACACCTCGGGCTCTCCCCAAACACTGTGAATAAAGCGTATCCCCATTTAGCCTGGCGAAAAGTCACCCAATAAAAGCTATTTAACTGGAGTGGGGTCTGCAGCGTGGCATGTTCAGCCCACTGCAAAGTTTGACCGCCAATGACAAAGCTGTCAACACAACAGGAAACAGCTAATGGTTCACCACACAGACAATTAGTTTAAGCCTGTCAAACACACATACAGGCACTTTATACTTGCTGTAATGCTACAGTGCTGTTTTTCCTCAACCAGAATATATATATTTTTTGGTTTCTGCCAGAGGAGTCCCAAAGGAACAAAGGGATTTTTACAAGTAGCATGTGTTGCAACTCTCAAGATTGATGTTTCTCCTCTTTGTAAACTGTTACACCTGTGGAGAACATTACAATGAGAGCATGCATAGACACTTTTAAGCAACTACATCGAGCAAAATATTTCTCTCTTCCCTCAGCGCGAGTCCTGGCTTACAAGTCAATCAGTCAACAAGCCTGCGGGACGTATTGTTAAGACCTGCCTTACCTACATAGACATCACAGTGAAATCTCAGCCATTTGCTAAAGTAGTCAAGGTAGCAATTTTAGGTTATATTTAGCTTTTCAAAAGGTATATTGTGTCAGTTTCTAATTAAACCCTTGAAGAGTTTTGTTTACAGGCTGTCGCCTCACACCTTGTATGCATTGGCCCACTTGCATTCCTCAAAGTGAATTAGATTAGTTTCACTCCATGCTGGATGGCGGAGTTAGTCCCTGTCTTCTGCCGTAACCTGAGAATGTATCCATTCAGGAAACGCTTCACAACCTCCCTCTCCTTTCCCACAGATTTCTCCTCCATGTTACAAAAAAAAGTGATACCTTGGGACACTCAAACACAGCCTAAAATGTAAATGTGCCTTGACTCTCGATGTCAATCCACAAATGAATGGCAATATCCTTAACTTTGCTGAGTATGAGCAGATGTGAGTGGGGAGCGTTCAGGGCACAGACAGATTCTGCAGATGCACTTTGTGGCTCTATTGACCCAAAATAGACTGATTCATGCTGTGTTTAGTTCTGTGTCATACCCTCTGTTGTCTGACGCATGGAGTCCTTGTGACCAGGCCACAGAATCAAGATAAAAAACGGCTGCAAAGGCTTCTTGATCAGCTTTCTCCCTCAAACACACAAATCATTCCGCTAAGAGAAGCACAAAGTCAAACACAGACGCATTCAAAATTTTCAAATTAAACGCGCATTTAAAGACTCAAGCAAAATAAATACCTTTAATAATCAGTATGCTACAGTATGCTCGAACATACTGTACAAGCGCAAACGCTAACACGTGCTCAGTCGCAAATCGATTCTCGTAGTGTTTCGTCTTCTTCTGAAACAGACACACACAAAGAACCCAATGAACCAAAAGCTTGTCCCAGCCCGCCAATATTCCCTCACCTTTGTCTTGTCTGTTGCTTGCTGTTGTCCCATACATATTGCTGTTCTCTTTGTCTTCCTGCTTGTGTATTTGTTCTGTTGTTGTATTGCCCGATGCTGCTGTCTGAGAGCTACCATGCCCGATGCTTGTGTGCGAGACTGCAAGACATTTACGGAATGCTTGTTGTCACATGTAATGCTCGTTGTGATTGTATTCGTCCTGGGTGTGTTGGAAATGTTTAGATGTTGTGCTGCAGTTTCTGTTTACTTTAGATATTTCTTTTTCCTTCACGACGCTTTGCCTTTTGCCAGGCCGCCATTCTAATATAAGAATTTGTTTCCAAGGACTTGGCTGGTTAAATAAAAATGAAAACTCTCGCCATTGAGGCTGTGTCACGCAGTGTGTGACCTTCATGGCAGTTGTAATGCAGCTGCACTAATTATTCTGCCTCTGTGGTGAAGAACCGATTTAAAAGAAGCTTAGTCAGTTATCAGTCATGACAAAGAAAATATTCATCATTCAGCTGCAAAGGGACCAGTGTTACTCCATTTTTCTCTAATCTCATATATGAGACCAAACCACGTGATTTTTAAGGTTTTTGAACCCTCGGTCGGGAGTCAAAAAGGAAACTCTGACAGTTGGTGGAAATAAACAGCAGGCGGACTCATAAAACACCTGTTTGCAGTATGGAGGCCTGAAAGCAGGAGTTGTTAATAGCCAGCTATAAATCGCTCACTCCATTGTTCTGTCACCAAGTTGCGGGCCTGCTTTTCTCTGTGGGATTCAAGGGCTAAAACGTTGTTGAAAGTATACCCCCCCCCCCCCCTCGTTTGCTACTTTTACATCAAACATTTGAAAGCATCAATCGCCCGGCACGTTATGCAAACCTTTGAAACTGGAAAATACCAACTCCTGAGCCGTGATCTTTCACTAACATGTAAAACGCCTTTTGAATTTCAACGTCTTTGCAAATCATTTGGTTCCCTTCACATAATTTACGTCAAACATTTCATTCATTTGAATAAAAAAAATTCCATCTTTTATGGAACACCATTCGACTGCATTAGTCACAGCTATTTATCGGCCGCTTTTTGCTCGAATGCTGATATTGAGATTGCACAGAAGAAAAAACATGCTGATTTATCAGAATTTAGCTGCTGTTGACCTTTTGTGAGGGCTTGGGAGCGCCAGCAGAGAGGGGTCTTTTTCCTAATCAGTCTTTTGACAACAAACACAAGCTGTTTGGGCCACAGAAAGCATTGAAAGTGTGTGTGATGAGTGCATTCACGACTGTGTCACCTGGACAGCCTGAGCAAATCCCCCACCCCTTTTATATTTTAAAATAAACCTGTGGACGTCTGTTGTCTCAGTGATACAACGCACATGTCTGACAAACAAAGGAGGAGGCAGAGGAATTGAATGGGGGGGGGGGGGGGGTTGAAAAGAGCAGTCGCCACAGACAAGCCTGGACGAGACAGGAGGAAGACCTCTGGCCTTCCACCGGTCCTCCCTCAGAGTCTCCTTGGACTGGGGGGGGGGGTCAGCTCACTGTAACAAGCTGCACAAAGACAGCAGGAGGAGCAGAGGGGGGGAGAGCTGAACACCTGAGATCAGATCTGCTGATCACTTGCCTGCAGTAAGGGGTCATCTCTGCATTCATTCTCCTTTTAAGGAGCCAAGCCTGCATTGTGAGACATCAAGGGGTCAAAAAAAAAATAGTTGTCGTGTTTTATTCTTTGTTGCAGTTTATGAGGTAAGATATTGTTCTGTTGCTGTTTTTCATAGTTTATTCAAAAGTCTATTCTATTTATTACAGATCCGATTTTAAAAGTCTAAGTGTGAAGACAGGGAGACCTCCATGAGTCCTACTAAATGCTAGGTATAGTATACTTCTGGTTTAAATGGTGAGTAAAACAGAAAAGACGAGGGCCACACCAGCCTTTCTACATTCTCTGTCTGGTTAATGTCGGGAGGCTCTAATAAAAAGCCACCATGTGCCAATTGAGCGCCTACAATTAACAGATTAGAGTGATAAAGAGGTTGCAGGGCTGCAAGGCATGGGGGCCTCCACGGGGCCTCAGGGCTCCACGATGGGCAGGAGCGGGAGGAGGAGGAGGAGGAGGAGGAGGAGGAGGTAGGGGGGGGCTGAACCACTGATGAAGGGCCCAGATAATCTCTTCCTCCCTCCTTCTCTCTCCCTTTTCCCTCCTCCCCCTCTCCGTTCACCTCCCCCCTCGCCGCCGTCCCACCCCACCCAATCCCTCGCACTCCGTGCCCTGGAGCACCTTTTTCGCAAATACCTGCTCAATATTCCAGTTGGGGGGTGCAGCAGTGGTGGTGGTGGTGGTGGCGGCGGGGCATGTGGTGTGTCTGCAGAGGGGAGATACAACACACACAAAAAGCCGCTTGAAACAAAAAGCGGAACATCTGCTAAAGCGATTGCGAGGTAAATATGTTTGACAATTATTGTTTACAGTGACAGTGGTAACAGTTTCAACACCCAAATCAAAACCCCACCATTTCTCTATTTGCAGTGAAACAGATGGGCCTACAGCGATCCATTAGCAACCTGTCAAACGCTTTATTCTCAACTTACTTTTATGTCTTTGCTTCTTTGCTGTGTGACTGAGGAGAGGCACTATTTGGGCATAATGATTATTATCTATTTGCCCAGCATAAATCAGATACCTACAGCTCATTTGTGTACATTTTTTTGTCTTGCTCTTTCTTTACTTTCTTCTCCTGCCAGTGTTTACTGTTCAAGGAGCGCCGCTTGAATCCACATTTGTTTCTCCCTCTTCACATATTATTGTGTTATTGATGGCGATACACTGCGTTGCACTTGAAAGAACCTGCACAACGATTTTTCACTGGTTGTTGTTTTGGTTTGTTTGCTTCAGCAGTTAAATCTGATACATTTTGGGGGCATTTCTCATTTGTGTGAGTGAGATTATTCAGCGATACAAATTATTAACAAGTCGCCTCTTTCATCCTGCTGTCTGTATTCTCACGCTACCTTGAGAGACCAACGCGAGGCCGTTGTGAGCGAGGACTTTGAATGATGTGAGGATGCTAATCGAATCAATTGGCGGCAGTTTTGGAACAAGGGAGGTGCAACTTCAGACCCCTTCCGCCATTTTTATATTGTTTTACACAAGACACAGAGTTGTACAACACAGAGTCAAATTAAGAATACTGCATGATACAGGAAGCGGAAGGAAGTTATTCCAGCTGCTTAGGAACAGGATTTGTGTGTGTGTGTGTGTATGTGTGTGTGTGTGTGTGTGTGTGTGTGTGTGTGTGTGTGTGTGTGTGTGTGTGTGTGTGTGCTACTGCTACCCCTCTCACCATGTTCCCCCTGCACTGTACTGCTCTAAATACGCTCAATCAAATAATGTGTTGGGAATAATTAACCCCAGAGCCCCCATTGGTTCTAATTGGCACCTATTAGAGAGCTGTATGATTCCTTGATAAACACTGAGGCGAGAGAGCGAATGGCAGCAGTGGTGGTGGGCGGAGGTTTGATTGGTAAGCAAAGTGCGGGAGCGATGCATACCGGGGGTAACCAACATTTAATTATCAATGAGGTTTTCGCAACACTTTAGAGAGGCCCCGGGCATCGTTTCCTTCAGTAGTAGTAATGGGCTCTTTTTAATGGAACTTGTGTTAAACACGGTGCTGCCACTGCAAAGCTTTGGCGTTCAGCCCTTAGTTGTGGCTGCTTTAATTTAGGCGACGACTGAAAGAAGACAGAGCTCATTTGGGTTGCACACTTTTGAAAGTGTGCACCAGGGCCACGGAGGGAGATAAAGAGGGTGCCCATGGTGAATTCACATAGGCTGCATTTGCATTTTCTCATTTGTATCTGCTGTGCGACTTCTTCGGGACTAGGGTTAGTCGAATGATTCATCTCTTTCCAGATTGCAATCCTAAGAGCTTCGGAACAGTCTGATACTTGTCCTTGTGTTGAAGAAAATATTATATTCTGCTCTCCAATTAAGCTACTACAAATTGTTGTGTAACTTTTTAACTTTCAAGCCACATCACTGGAGCCACACTGTTTTAAATTACCAGTGGTTGAATGTCACTCTAATGTCAAACTCTACCCGCTGTCACCACA
The DNA here is from genome assembly GCF_949748355.1 of Melanostigma gelatinosum. Classification (NCBI taxonomy): domain Eukaryota; kingdom Metazoa; phylum Chordata; class Actinopteri; order Perciformes; family Zoarcidae; genus Melanostigma; species Melanostigma gelatinosum. The sequence goes on from NC_136653.1 coordinate 10,173,558, forward strand.
CACATTAATGTGGTTTCCCAGTAAGACCAGTGAGAACTTTATGTCATCGAATTTCTCAACCGCACGAACTGCCTCTATCCTATATTTGAACCATTTGTTTACCCTATAGTGTCAAAAATACTTATTTTTTTGCTTTTCTTTTGAATGTGTATTTTATAAACACTTTGTCTGGTCATGAACATGAGGGCTCAACATGTTGCCAGACTGACTGTACTTTGAACATTGGGAGTTCAGAGCAAATTAACCTACATGTCAACTTTCTTTTCTTCACATTCATCATCAATCTGGAGACAGCCCAATGTGCTATTTTCTAGGAGTGGAAACAAAATCAGGGATGTGTGGCCTTTACTGTGAAGGGAAGGGAGGGGTGTGTGTGTGTGTGGGGGGGGGTGATAAACATTACAGACAATATTCTATGAATAAACACACGAACAGTTAATTCTTTCATTTACTTAAAAACCAACTGCAGTTTATTTGAAATAGGCGTGAAATGTTTGAAGAACCATATTGTAACAGCTGTTCACACTGAATGTCCTGTTTCAAGCCATTGCCGACACTGAATAAGGACGAAGCAATAACTGCTTCTAACAAAAAGACATCAAGTATCTTATATACGTTTAAGAAGGCTATAATACATGATTCTGTTTTTGGACAGGAGAACGGTATTGCTGAAATACTGGCTTGGACTTTGGCCTCCATCCGAGGCCTAAGGCTTGATCCATCTCTTCCACAGCACTTGCATTGGGACTAACGCTGGGGGGCGAGGGGGCTAGGGGCACAGCCAAGCCCAAGTCTGACCCAGTTTTCGGGGGGGTTCCTGGTAGCAGACGGCTGGGAGGTCTGAGGCTGAGCCTCCATCAACACCAGCTCCTGTAATCTGGCCTAGCATGTGCCAATCAAGCCGAACGCGATGACAAGCTCATGATGACACGGCCATCGTCCTCTCTCTTCTCTTTGCTGCCTGGACATCTCAAACGCAGGAAAACATCCCAGTGATTATGGCATTTCAGTGTCAACTGGCATGTTGAGTTTGGCCAGAACCTTGAGATTGACAATGGAGAGACAACATGTTTGTGAGCTTTGCAAAGTTTATCGGGAAAGGTTGAGGTTTTTGGCACACAAGTGTTCAATGGTATTAGATGAAACTTGTTTGTGGAAGCAAACCATCGGATCACATTTACATCCGTTAAGCTTCCAAAAACCATGAACCATGAGTGAAAAAAATTCAAACTTTTTCACAGATCTTTAAAAACAAATGGCCAAGCCTAAAGAAGCACACACATAAGAACTTAAACGCAAACTTCAACTAGATTAAAATGTTGGCAGAAAACACGTTTCATAATAAGAAAGGCTTATGCAAGTTTATAATTTTTTCCCTCCATTTTTGAAAATGGTCTTTTCCATTTTTCAGCTGTCAGTAGGGAATCCTTTTTCTGGACACTCACATGTAAGCACACTGGGAAAGAGAGAGAGATAGTGAGTATGAGACACAGAGGGAAAGAGAGCAGCACATCTGACAATCCACTGGCATGAAAGTGAGCCCCTCAAGCTAACAAATTCAGAGGGAAAATTACAGTTTTGCGCGTTTGTGTCAATATGCATGTCAAAAGGTAATTGGGAAATTGTTCTGCAATGTCAAGTCCTGTTGGCAGTGTTTAGCCTGTGGTAAGATCAAAACCATTTCTTCACAGGCTCCGGGAGGCCAGACCAAGCTCTCTAACTCTCTCAACCATATACAAGACTCTCCTTTAAACTAATAATGTGGCTGTTTATCGTAAAGTATCCTATCAGCTGCTCACAGGATCTTCTGAAAATGACAAAAAATAAACTGTTACGTTGCTGCACTGCCATGAACAGTTCATATGTGAGATTAAGTTTAACTAACAAACAATGAAGATGGACATGGTGCAAAATATGCTTTTTCCCTCATGGAACTCACACAGATGATTTATCTGGTGACACTGCAATAGTCTCACGATCAGCCATGTTGTGTTGCAAGGTAAAACAAACACAGTTACAACAATTTAGCAATTTAGCAGAACATTCAACACGAGTCTCAATGTATGAAGATTAAATTATCAGAATCCCATCATTTGAAGTGTATCTTATTCTATTATTATTCTTAAGATTTTTTAACTAAAAGAAAAGTAATGTGATGCCTGAAAAGGCTGATTTTTTCAAGCATTGGATAATAAGAATTGAATGTCTTGCACCTGTTCCGTGTTATTTTAGCACACTTTATTCATTCAGTTCCAAATGCTGATTCATTATAAGTGAATAAAAAGGTATCAATGGATAAAGTGCACAAGGGTCACTTCCTATTAACAACATCTATACTGTTTCGCAGGGTTTACCACTCTATTATGTGTGGAATTATTGGCTAAACAATGGAACCTACTTTAGCATAGCAGAAAGTAAGATATGGAAGACATGGCAGAAGAAATACAGCTGAGTAAAAAGAAGGGTAATGATTCCGTTATCCTGTCCACGGCTCCTTAAGAGTTGATTTCATGTCATTTTTTATAGTGGACGTTGATTTTTGTCCACTTTTTATCAAACTAATTCCAAAAGAACCAAAGGAAAAAAAGATAGGAAATAAAAACATTTCCAAATAATAAATAGTGGTATTTGTGGGAATTTAGCACCCATCATCAGTCTGCTGACTCTTTACATTGCAGAATAAACTGCACAAGTGTTTCTTTCCTTGATGAAGTTGAAACTGGCTGACCTGAAGGCAGAAGCACCCATATGGACAGAATGGGCCTTATCGCCTGGTATTAGAGTTTCAGGACCCTATCAACCTGGAAGCTGCAGGGGAAGAGGTCCACATTATGTTCAGTGTGTGTCCCGTTTCTTTATGAATTTCTTCCACTTGTTTTATTATTTTGGAAAACAAATATACATTTGTGTAGAAACAAAAATAATAACAATATATATATATATATAGACCCCCATATATATATATATATATATATATATATATACTTCTCCTTAGATTCTGAGAACAGACATTTAGACGCTATAGTTTTCTTCCTAAAATCGGTTTCTGAGCAGCTGGATGAAAAGTGAGTCCAACAAAATGCGTAGGAGTCAAAAAGAAAAAAAAATGGCTTCCGTTCTGAATAACAACTTCGGGTGAATTTAAAGTGACCTAAGGTCTGTATATATGGACTTTATATATAAATATATATATGCACTTTATATATACAGATAGTATATATTATTATAAATAGTAGTACTAGTATTGTTGTTGTTAATAAAGTTTAATTTGAGGCGTAAGGGTAAATAAATGTCCACCCAAATGTGCAGTTAGTCACAGAGAGAAAAGGGAGACAGAAAGAGAAAAAGAGAGGGATGGAGAAAGAGAAGGCGGGGGGTGTATACCAATCGTTAAAGGGCCAAGCCAGTGAGTTGATTAGGTTCGGGAGAGAGAGAAGCTGCTGCGGCTTTCTTTGCGCACAGACAGAGTATAAGTCCTTTATCATGGGGAGGCACCGGCGTGGCCCCGAGCTATTGCTGCCCCGAAGCAAAGTACCAGAGAGAAGGGAAAAAAAGAGAGAGAGGGAAAGAAAGGGTGGGGGTCTATCATCAAACTTCATAATAACGCTTGGGGTTTGCCACAGCTGCGCAGTGACCCTTTTATTTTGCTGTGATGGAACAGATAGCTCACTATGAAATAGTGTGAAATTATCATGTCTATTAATTCAGTCAGACATCCACAGCTCTGCGCTGCCCCCCCCCCCCCCCCTCTCTGTCTTATTTCATCCCCTATCCGTGGAAATATGTGATTTCCTGGCAAATGCTCCCTTTTACTGGAGTGAATTTCCCATCGTCGAGTCACAGAAAATACGGCAAAGGATGTCACGGGCTGTCAAAGCACCGGGTGTCTGTTTATGCAGAACACAACAACGCAGATCAATGTGCACGTTCATCTGGCTGCTTTCCGCACTTGCAGGACAAACTTTGTGTGTTTATAAATTCATCACAGGGGCGCAGACAATTTAGTTTCCTTATCGAATCACGTTTTATGATGAACCCAATAATTTAAAGTCAGATAGAAAACCCTGGCACCCTGGGGCGGACTGACATGAACATTTCTCAGATGTCCCAATGCGTTTCCCAAATGTTCAAATCATATTCATTTAAAATGAAGTGAAGTTAAATTCGATAAGTCAGTCTGGTATTTTTCTTATCCTTACTATTATTATTATTATTATTATTGTTGTTGTTGTTGTTATAATTATTATTATTAATAATAATAATAATAATAATAATAATAATAATATAATAATAACTATGTCCTAATGATTTTACTCATTTACTACTACTACTGTAGTAACTTGGTTGGATGACCAAGTAGATTTACCCTTCTTGGCTGAATGATGCTGGTCTAAAATAGTCACCAATATTTTCATTCTTATTTCTACTCATTGCTCATGCGACCGTTTTGCCAATAAAGCCTGCCAACATGGTGCCCTGTCAATATTAATGAAGATGGTGCTCCAAATGAGATGACCTGACAGCAACAACAAACATGAGGGGGAAATAAAGAAAATAAAAAAACGCTTTTTAAAGGATGTGACTGTGTTTGTATGGAGGGTGAGGGTCTGGTTTGATAAAAAGGTATGGGGTTTGAGAGAGAGAGAGAGAGAGAGAGAGAGAGAGAGAGAGAGAGAGAGAGAGAGAGAGAGAGAGAGAGAGAGAGATGATTGAAATGGCGTGTGCCTGGCTGACGGGAGCCAGTGAGGGACAAAGCCCCTGCGAAGCCACGGCCACTCGAGCAATTATTCCTCCACGCTGCATTTGGATTAGTGCAATGGAAAGAAGCATATGTTTGGCCCGGGGCGACACTCCCCCCCTGGCTGACTGCAGAGGATGCAGGGAGAGACTCGGAAAGAGACACACAGTGAGAGAGAATGACTGAAACTAGAATATAAAACGGCATCAACCAAGTGCAGAAACATTAACACAATTTGAATCCGCCTTTTTTCAACTATTTGGGGATACACTAGCCCATGAAGTTGCAAACCTTAGTCCTCAGACTAGAGGACAACAATTATTCATGTCAACAAACTTTAAACTTTTAAATTATTTATTGTTTATAAAGCCTTTTCAAAGTGCCAAGCCCTTTCAGAGTATTTACGCGCGTGCGTGTGAAGAGGTGCACGTGTTCTTCCTTGCAGATGACAACCAATCAAACACCTCTCCTTTTTGTGAATGAGCCAGATTGCGGTGGAGTTATTGAGCAGCGCCTATCAGGAGTCGCTTTGTTTATTCAAAGTCACTTAATGTTTTCTAATCGATTACCTAATGTCTCAAGTAATCAAGGGTAATTTGATGATTTGGTGGAGTCATTGACCTCTCTTGGCTTCTGAGCCCTGTCTCACAGAAGTGGGCAAGGGGCCCATAGGGGGTCAGCGGGAGAGGGGGGGGGGGGGGCAAAGGCCCAAATTACGGCTAATGTCAGAGTTGAGGACAATTAGCCATTTTGCGCTTCATTGCAAACTTTAAAGTCACATAATTAGATTGCACCAATAACCGTATCACATGTCATTTAGAGGAACCCTGCGTCTTGTCCAATCACTCACTATTAAGGCGGCAGTTTGAAAGGCGCCGTTCGCAACAAATGTGACACAAGCAGCCGTAATAGACGGCCCCTGCGTTTGCAGAAATTGTGTCGATAAAGTGACCATCTGCTTTCCATGGTGTAAGACTTTGTCTCTCTTAGTATTCTGGAGTCAATTAAAAATCCTCCATCAAAGCAGCTCTGTTCCATCACTAAGGCAAAACTTCCCAGCATTGTGTGGACACTAATCCTCTGCAAAGGCGTCCTTTTTTTGCATCAAAGTAAAAACAATGACTTCCATCTCCATCAGATCCCTCCGTTTAAATGTCATGGGGACGAATCGCTGTTGCCCTATATCTTCCCATGCATGCAGGCAAGCAGCTCCAAAGCATTGCCTGCGAGCGTTACAGTGCAGACCGTTGCAGCCATGGTGCTACAGGGTAATTAGGCCATGCAGACATTCCTTTCACCCAAGCGATGACTTCAGCAGCACCAAATAAATACTTTCTGAGCCCCAGACGTTACTGCTGGCGCGTAAAGCGGATGGGACACATTTGTACAGGACTGCTGAGTGCAGCTGGTCGAAGATGAAAAGTTCGACGGACAGTGATCAATAGAAGGCGAGTAGTCTGAAAAACAAAAATACAGTAAATACAGGATTTGCACATGAGAATCAATTCAAGCTCTGAAGCCTCGATGCAAACGTTGGTGCTGCAGCTTTTGATTTTAAGTCAGATTGGTGCCAGAAGAAAGTGTGAGGTGGTTCAACTGAGGCTGTCTGTTTGGCCTTCATTACATCTCTACAAACTATAAATATCAACAGAGCGCCAGCTCACTGAACCTGCGTTTTACCAGCAGAGAAATGTGTGAAATGAATAGAGAGGGATCCACACTTCTTCCGCATCGTCATCTGCAGAAGACGCTTAATCACACAAAGTGTGGGCTATCACTCTAACCCCTAGCATATATTTAATTTCGCATATCCTGCAGAATATTTGATAACAACAGGCCTAACACTTATTAATTACTATACGGGAATCAGCTGTAATTGCTTTAGTTGAGACAAGCAGCAGTTATGGATTGAATTAGCCAAATTCAGCTGGGTATTGCTGACTGGCTCATCAAATTGCACCTCCTTGTTTTTTGGGGTTTTTTATTTTGCAAATGACTTTGCTGTGAGGCAATACGAGAAATTGCCTCTACCTGTTTAAGATCAAATTAGGGTAAAATTACAATTTTGTATGAAAAAAAAGGTATGCAAATTATAGGCGAGTATCAGTGTAAACAAACGGCACACAATGGGATTTGGAGTGTCTTTAACACTCCAATTCCATTACACAGAAGGACACAATTACAGGCCCTGCGATCCTCTCGTCTCATACTAATAACACGCACAAATATCCGCCATTGTCACAGACATCCCTATTTCTAATGCGTTCGTTTCACCCTAAAAAAAAACCTGTTTTCATTCAAGCAAAACGCCGATAGATTTATTAAACGACATTAGCATTAATGACACACGCGAGGGGCTTCCTTTTTTCGCTAATACCTATGAATGCTGTTTTAATACGATTGTTTTCCCTTAAAGTGACTATTTATGCTACCCCCCCCCCCCACCCCCTCCTTCACATCCACATAGCAGGAGCAGCCGGGTAGTCTCTCTCCTTTATGAGTGAGCTATTGTGCCTGAGGACAGGATCCCACACACAATCTGAAGACTGAGCCAACAAAAACAGGGCCTGACAGACAATGCCTCGCTTCACCTGCTCCAGCACTGTGCATCGCAATTATGCCAAAGACATGTACAGTTAGGCTTCACTCACCCTCCTGCAAAACAACTGCCTCAGAATTAAACCAGGGCCCGAAAATCATGCAGATAATAAATATGGCTGCTGAGGAGGAGAGAGAAGGAGAGAAACGGAGGGGGGGTCGCCCAGTGTTACAATATTTTAAACTGCATGGTTACCAGACAATGAAATAGGGGAAGCAACAAAAATACAACAGCAGGATGCATATATCACCAGACTGATTCATGCTCCAGACAAGATTGATTTCGAGCTATAGGTGCCACGCCATCAATATACAATCAAACTCAACTGAAATGTTATGCAACGGCCTGCTCTCTGCAGCTCTGCGCGCAAAATAAAGCAAAGGCCAGCCTCAGATTTGCTATTACAGCCTGCGTGATGGCCACATTTATGGACTCACTCAGCCAAACACAACGAAATGAGACCAAAGACCAGCTAGCGGAGGATATTCTTTATGGAAGCGTTGTAGGCCTAATTATATCACGGAATATGGATTGAAATCCAGCCTACTGAGCGCAGATTGTTCATTGATTACACGGAGAAGCAAACAACAAATATTTGATGCATATCTTTGAATAAGGCTCCGGCACAGAATAAACGGGGGGGGGGGGCAGCCTATAACAACCAAACATTGCACACCAGGCCTGTATACATCTCAGAGGGTTTTAGCTGGAGGGGTGGCGCTGCACACTTCAAACGCGAGTATATCCATTGTTGTGAGCCATTTGGCCTGCAAGATCCTGTGCTCTGAACTAGGGAGTTTAAAGTAAGATTTTTTTTGTATTATACTTGAGGGAAACAATGAGTTCAGCTGCTTATTGCAAGGAGCAATCGTCAGGGGAGACTTAAACTCAATTACTGTAGCCATTCAGAATGGAAAAAAAAAATGCTAAGACCAAAAAAGAAAAAAGAGCAGGGCGTATCAAGCAGTGAATAAAAAATTTAAAGATATGAATAAATATCGAGATGAAGCGTATCAAATATTTATTTTTTTTCTGGGCAACAAAGGACTATAATACATTGACAGGCATGGGAACTATTGCCAGCACATGTCTATACAATACAGCTAAAACCGCCTCCAATTGTGGACATTTTCGGACATAACAAGATATCAGGTGGTCCCAAAAATGTTTTTTTGAATGTCTTTCAACATTAAAAAAAAGACAAAATTCCATTTATTGCTTTTATGGTGCTTCAAGGAGAGAACAAGAGGTGAAACGTATTCTGATTGGCACAACACATAAAAGCTTGTATAAAAACGAAAATAGGAACACAAAAACAAACAGTTCTCCTCAGGGTGTCACCATATGCTCTGTCTCAAAGTTAAAGAAAGAAAACTGAATAAGGATGATATATAGAGAGAAATGGAAGTTTATTTCTATTCAATTTGTTCACTTGCTTCAATGTCGCCTCAACATGCTACAAGAGGGCTGAATTGAAATATCCCAGAGAAATGAAAAATACCCCAAACTTCTGTTTTCTAAGAACCATAAAATCACATGAAGAACTAACCGAATATTTAAACCCACTAAAACAGGAGGCACCAGATAAATAAAAAAAAAAGAAGTTTCAACAGACGCACCATATTTACAATTCCCATTAAATTACACATAAATAAATATATACATACATGAACACTGATTCCCTTATATAACCGCGAATCGTGTTGAAATTCAAAAAGTTCAAGTTGGTCGCTTGGAGAGAGAGTTCGACAACTGAAGTCATGACATGGAGCTCTGTGGAATTTCTCTTTGTTTTTCAAGTTTATTATTCACAATACTGATAAGAATTCATCCTCTTTTCGCTTCGTTTTTTTTGTCACAATCGTAAAATTGAGATATAGAGGGGTCGCTGGATTTCAGTCCATTCGTTGCAGCTCATAAAAAATAAGGGGAGTACATAAAAAGTCCTCTGGCTGAGGCAATACACCTTCTCCTCGCCCTGGAGCTGTTCCTCTGCAGCTTTTTTTTCTTTTCTTTTTTTAAAATAACATTTCATATGGTTCAGGTGTTGGAAGAAGAAGAAGAAGATTCTTGCGTCGTTTCCTCGTGAATCCAAAGTGGGATGTAAAAACAAAACATGTAAAACCGCGCAAGATCAGAAAGTGGCACGTTTAACTTTATCAATAGTATTTATAAGGTATTTATAATATTTATATTGGATGGGTGTGGGTGGGCCGGAGCGAGGCGGAGGGGTGTGGGGGCCGGTGTAGAAGAAGGGCCCTGGGGTTTGGCCCTCGGTGAAAGGTGGGATGGAAACATCATTTTCTGTGCTTCTCGTCTTTGTCGCCTTTAGTGCCGTTATCTGAGTGACTGTTGGGGTTGTTGTTGAGGTACATTTTGTCCATGGCTTTGATAGCCTCGGTCAGATAGTTCTGCAGGGCAGTGACTGCCGCGCACAGTGCCGGGGTCCCAAAACCGTGCGAAATTAGACTGAAGTGGGTCAAACAGCTTTGGATTCCCGGTTCAAGAATGGGCTGCGGCCGTGAGTTTCCAAGCGGCGAGCGGTCCTGGGACAGCAGGTCTGTGAACTCTTTGCAGACTTGCCTATAAAGAGATTGATAGAGCGGCGAGTTAATGACTAAACCAGAATATCATAAATATATGCATGCATTTTTATGTAAATAAAATAAATATAAATACAACTGGGCACACTGCAAAAATCGCCATTTTATGATCAGTCAGTGCTACTGGGTTGTAAATTCTTCACTTCTTAAAAGTAAGTGAAAAGTGAAAAAAAATGTGTTGACAGCATTTATTAGTGGACTGAAACTGTGTTTCTTCCTCTGCTTTGTTTTCAGAATGTATCACTTGAAAATGTCCCGAGGCTACAAACAGGTGGAAGTTCATCTCTGAGCTCAGTGGCAGGAGATCTTACTTTTATTAAGAAGATGTTCAGAGAAAACACGAGTCAAAATGACTTGTCGGTGTAAAACGAACATTTTTTCAATGTTAACTTTCACACTGCAGGAGCTGATTGTCAAATAGGCATAAACACCAATAAAACGACACAATAACGACAACCCATGCTGTTATTCCCTCAAACCACCTCAAACACCTTCCTCTCCACATCTTGCTTACGCAGTACAGTATGAATGTGTGTAGAATATCTTAGATATTTTTAAAATATTTACATTGCATTCTACCATTAAAAGTTTCTATCATTGAACTTTTCATTTCACAGCGTCGGAATGTATTTGTACAACACTCAAAAAAGCCTGTAATAAGCGTTTATAGTAAACAGCTGTTTGATTACAGCAGTCCGTCATCAATAGTATATGCAGGTCGTTTAAGGAGTCCCCATGTTTCAGTGAACGCACAGTAAAAAAAATAACCAAAGCCAATGGTAGCGCTGCAGGTGAACCAGCTATGTGTCACTGTCGAAGAAATCATAAAGGCACAGTAAATGCAACTGTGCGTGCAGATGAGGGAAAGGCTCAGTCAACACACCAACAGCAGCACATTCATTTGCACGAGTCGAATTTTAATTATGATGTATGCTATAATATTGAATCGCATGTAATAATAAAGTAAGTGTCCGAATAAAATCCATAATTAGCAGAAACGTAACATATAAAGGTGTGCATCCTAATAAAAAAGCGTGTTAATTAATATTAGGCTAGCCAATAGTGGACTGGTATTGTCATGGCGCAATTATGACAACGTATTTTATGATGCGCACACATCTGACATACAGTGTATACAATTTGTATTTGTTCAAAAAGCACTTAAAAAAATTGTGACCCGCATGAAAATTGCATTTTTGTGAGATACAAAAAATGATGAGTTATGTGTGTGCGCGAGTGTGAAATAAACACACCCACACAAACAGTGGCACAGACTGGGATGCATTTGGTGTGACACAGTGAAACGTGATAACAGCACTTACTTTGTGGCCAAAAGCATGTTTTTTCTTTGGACTTGTTCGTTTGGGTCGGAATGCTGACGGTTTACATATTCAGCTACTGCCTTGGCTGGGAACTCGGTCTCGCATACATAACCAAAATCCCTGGCAAGATGAACTGCTTCGCCTGAGAAAGAAAGAAAAAAACAATAAGAATGTGTTTGCTTATTAAATATGGTTACATCAAATACAGAGCAGTTCACACACTCCCTGCTTGGACGGACACATGATTTAATCTGATCTGAGCAGCGCGTGCAGACAGCAGGGTTATATCACCTGTGCCTTCACAACAACACTAATGATGATAACAACAAAAATACCCGAGAAATAATAATTAAATAAAAATAAAAACAGGCCTGCGAGCTGTCAATACACGTCAAGCTCTGTCCTCCATACCGTGAGAACGGTTAAAGATGGAGGGGAAACCATAAGTGGATATGAAATATAGACGGAGCGTCATGCTTAACACCATGTCATTGATTACCAATGCCTGAACATTATTGAAAGTCCAGCCGATCACAGAGGCATGGGGAAGCAATTTGAAATGGCTATCCCTAAATCTCACTTTGTCTTTGCACACTGTGAGCATCACAACTTTTATTCTGTCCGAGCCCGAGCTCGCTTCTGTTGTTGTTGAATTTTTTTTTCTTTTTCTTTTCTCCCCAAGTCGTTGCTTTTAATTTCCTGAAGCAGTTGAGTTTTTACTGCGGGGCTTCCTGCCCATAAGCCTCCACTCCGGAAGAACGCATGCGCCAATTAGCATCAAAGCTCAAGTCCAGTAAACTCGTTTCCATAAAATGGAGCGGATCATAAACAATGACAGCACTTCTGCAAACGCAGTGTCCCTTCACTAAATAACCGGCCGCCTTCTCCCACCCTCTGCCGTCCACCACCTCCACACGTGCCCCTTTATTACCCAGAATCATACATTTCTCCAGGCTCATTACAATACGGCACCACATTTCTACCAAGCGCAGTGAACATTGCATTCGGCCCTCTCCTGCAATAATGATTAACAGGGACCAATGAACCATCGCGGGGTTTCACCTTTGGAAAACCCACAGCGCACAAAATACCACTGCACTGAATAATAAGGTTCAACTCTGCAAGCAAAACGGATTCATCCAGTTGCGTAAAATGCATCTTTTCAGCGCGCCACCGTCGACTAATTTATTCTTTAATAGGCGCAACACATATAGCTCCCAATAGGTCAGAGCCAATTCCATTTGCATGCAACAAAACTCTTCACTGACAACCAACGCATGGGAAGCTATTAACGAAAGAATTAAGTCACCATTAAAAATCAGCCCTGCGCTGCCATACCCGGGCTGTAATAATGTTTGAAACAACGCGGGGTTAATAAATCAATCGACTTCTCATCCATGAGGTGAAGCAGCTCAGCGGTGCTCAATAAACAAGCAGCACTCAATAATTAACTGGACTTCAACACAAATTCATCCAGTGTATAAACTAGGCCAGCCGTGGACCTGCAAGTGGGCTCCTGAAAGCGAAGGCCAAACGCTGCAAAGCCACTAGAATCACCAGCCCCATTCTCTCTCTCTCTCTCTCTCTCTCTCTCTCTCTCTCTCTCTCTCTCTCTCTGTGTCTCTCTCTCTCTCTCTCTCTCTCTCTCTCTCTCTCTCTCTCTCTCTCTCTCTCTCTCTCTCTACGCACACATACACACACGCACATCCTTCATGCTTTATTACTTGCGAGGTAAAGTCGGTCCACATTACACGGATGAGCGCATATGCTGATTTCCAACACAGAGAGAGAAAGAAAGAGAGAAAGAGAGAGAGAGAGAGAAAAAAAAAAACATTTTGGAAGCACCTGGTATCGCGGGAGCAACAAGAGTGGGAAACGAGATTTACGACTTACCTTCGACTAGTGACGTCAGCAAGGTGACGTTGGCTGCCTTGCGTCTGCCCGCAGGTAGATTCAAGCCGATTTTATCCAGCTTCTCCCTCAAGGATCTTCCTCCATTCTTAGACTTGGCCCTGTGACAGAACAGAACAGATATTTGAATATGTAAAATGTGCAATACTCTCGTGAATTCATGGGGAAACTGTGGTTTGGACTTACAGGCAAAAAGTCACATGTACATTGTCCAATAATTGCAATGAGTATGTCCTTTCATGTTAGAATTTTGAGAATGCTTTCCACAATGCAGAGATGATATTTACATGATATGTCGGCTGGTAAATGTGGCTCAGCTCTTTGTGCACTAATTAAAAGGTGAATGGACTGAATTTGGCTGGCTTTGCCCTCCATTGCATATCTCATACAATCTATATATAATAGGAAAAGAGCCCAGCCTTTTCACCGGCAGACAAATACTGTACAAAATGAATGAATAAAGCCCCGCTTAATAGGCAGTACTATTACTGGCTGCATGTCTACAGCAGACAGTTCACTGGAGACCAATGTTTTCATGTGTAATGCCTTCACTGGGCCTATAGAGCTGGGGTTGAAACAGACTAGGCCTACATTAATTTGAGAGAGAGCGAGAGAGCGCTAGGGAAGTTAATATGGAATTTAACAGACCCCTCCTGCTTTAAATGCAGGAGCTAGGTGTCATGGTTGGTCGATTTTAATTATTCTTGGTACAGAGGAGAGAGAGAGATGCACGCTCACAGGGAGAATGGATAGGAGTAGAGGGAGCGAGTTCACACTCATACACACACACACACACACACACATAGACAGGTAACAAGATTTTTTTTTTTTTTTTTTTTTTGCAGCTTTCCAGTCGAACTCACCTCCTCAGCACCCCGCCCAGCAGAGAGGCGTTGAGGCACTCGGGCGGCGAGAGGCGTCTCTGCACCTCTGCCACCGTGACCTTGTACTTCGATGTGGAGCTGAGGAGTGACAGGCGACCCGGAACAGAGCAGAACACCTCGTTGGGGTTTACCACCCCTCCAAAAAGACCGTCCTTATTTAAGGGGATGGCGGAGATGTTGTTGTTCTTGGATAAAGACACTGGACCTACAGCCACGGTAGAGAGAGGAGGGGATGGTGGGATGGAGAGAAAGGAAGGAGGGGGAGAAACACAGAGAGACCGTGCTCAGTGAATTTCATGCAATGCAGAGACTTAACTAAATGAGAAGAGGGGTCGGGGTTAGGCCCCGGATTTAGAGTTTAGCACCACATGTGCACACTTTCAGCAACAAGGACAGGGAGAGAAAAGTGCCTGATGGAGGCCTGCAGTATGTCAATATAATAGTATTAATGGTACAAATGTATGTGTGCATTGTGGAATCAGCAACATCAGGATTAGTGTGTGGCATAATTGTCACTACACGTGTGCGAAATTCAGAATATTTTTCATCCGTCTATTCTTCATCTGAAAAAGCACCGCGGTCAACATCTATGCTGAGATCTCAGAAGGCGGACAGCGAGGATCTCCAGCGTCTCAGCGCTCGTTCATTCTATTTTTTTTTTGCGCACCATGGATCGACTCTGCACAAAGCCGCCACACACCAACCGAGAGATTTGGTTAAAGTCTACCTATTTTTGACATATCCACGGTATTCCAGCAAAATCGCCCGTGTGTGATTTCAACCCGGGGGTGGGGGTGGGGGGTTCCCAGCACTACTGGGCTTTACACCGTTTTGGTGTGCAGTAACCGGAGACAAAGGGGACTGTGCGCCTTTGGATAGATCACTTGTGACATTAATGGCTCAGGGGAGCCTAATAGAGACAATAGGAGTTAAACGAACTCTTGAGATTACTAATATAAGAAGCCAATTATCATGTTGATGCGCAGATAGACATACTCAAAATAGAGAGAATGGAGAAGAAGAAGAAAAAAGACGGAAAGGGAAAGAAAAATCGCCCCATATCTAGTCTCGTGAGTTCTAATTTGACCTGACAACACGCTTTTAAGCCCGAACATGAAAAAAAGGCCTGCTCGTGTTGTATCAACGATGATATAATTGTAACAGCAAATACACAACAATATTATTGCCCAACAACCATCGCCTGATCACTCAGTGCTTTTTTCAAGCCGAGCTTTGATTCCCCACCAAAATGAGGAAATTAGTACCATCCACACACTAAGACCTCCATCCAGCGCAACCAACTTCCATTTTAAATGTGACCATGCAGTGTGATTGCAGCTATTGCCTTTCCCCACTGAAGTGCCAGGATCGTCTATAGGCTTGAATCTTTGTCCATCAATACCACGGGCCTACAAAGCCCACCAGCTCCACTCATCTCCCCGCTGCTCTGAAACGCTGACAGTAAATTCCATCAGCGAGAAGAGGGGGGAGAAAAAAAAAAAGGTGCAGCCAGTTTGATGCACTTGGAAACCATGTAATGAAAAATAGGCTACTGCGTATTAGGATCAGTCAGGCATTACCGCATTGCATCGGGGTCTCTCGAGCAGAATGGTGAATGGTGTGTGCGTGTGTGTGTGCGTGTGTGTGCGTGTGTGTGTGTGTGTGTGTGTGTGTGTGTGTGTGTGTGTGTGTGTGTGTGTGTGTGTGTGTGTGCT
This sequence comes from Melanostigma gelatinosum, assembly GCF_949748355.1. Taxonomy (NCBI): domain Eukaryota; kingdom Metazoa; phylum Chordata; class Actinopteri; order Perciformes; family Zoarcidae; genus Melanostigma; species Melanostigma gelatinosum. The sequence continues at coordinate 10,189,330 of NC_136653.1, forward strand.
TGCAGAAACATGCATGATATCTCGGAGGAAATTGCTTACCTTTTTTAATTACAGTCTGGTCGGGAATGTGAATTCCTTGATCATCAACAGACTACGACACACATGCAAAAAAAAAAGAAAAAGGACAATTTTAGCACAAAGGCAGGAAATATATCAGCCTCAGTCGCGTGTGTAAGTGAATGCACGAACAAAGCCTGACACAATTAGCGGCCACAATCACGCAACATGGAGGCTCTCGGAGGCCCATATACCTGTTATTATTGTCCACGACTGTTTTCAGCGGGTTGCACTGATGGAAGCGTTACACCAGATCACAAAGTCAGACTTAAATAACGAAGCTGTGTCGCCACATAATCCTGACCTAATTTCGCCCTCATATTGGCTCTACTCACAAGGAAACTTCTAATCTAGATTGGATAGTAATTACGGCGGCGCAGCCTATTAAAGGCCTATGAACTAATTAGAGGATTATTGGTGTTTGTTTCTGATTAAAAACTGGGATGAGTCCTCTAAATAAGAATTGAGGGTTATAGACAATTTTCGGCGCTCATTTATCATGCATCTTTAGTAATCGTACAGCGATTACCTAAACTCAACCCACCAAACTCAATTCTCCCGTTCGGGGTATCATAATGTGATTGTTTGCAGCAGAGAACGGTGAGCGTCGTCTGCTTTTAAACTGAAAAATCAAATAGAGTGAAACGACACGAGGAGATCCGTGTGGAAATACGGGCGCTTTTTATTTATTTATTTATCTATCTCATCTAATTAGATTCCAGTGATAGTATGGAGCAAAGACACCATCGGATTTGGCAGATGAAAGCATTTTCATGTCCAATTTTTGAAAACCATATTTTATAAGTGGAAATTATGAGGCAAAATTGTGCTGTTTGATTCGAAATTATTCGACAACACTGGAAAAATATAATGTCATGCTATTTTTTCAAGGAGTAAAAAATAGAGACTAATTTAATGCGTGTCATCCTTTGAACATTTATTAAACAACAATAATAATATGAATGATAATAATAATAATGATGCTAATAATAATAATAAACACGTTTACAAATACCCGTATAATATTAAAATAAATAGTAACCTAATTATGAAATGCAGGGTTCGTGAACAAATAGTGGGCGAATAACAATTCATTTAAAATAAAAAATACCCCCATTACTGTTATTATTGTAAGTGATTATTAATTCAGCATACACCAGTGCTGGTAACCCACTGTGCCATTATTAATGAGCCTTTTTTATGTTTTTCAACAGAATGGGCTGAGCCAAAAAGAGAAACGGGTATATGCTGCCTCACCTGAACGTCGTCTAAAGAGTGAGGTATTCCATGGAGAGAGATAGAGTCCGACAGTCCCGTATCGATGCCATGGCCGGACGGTAGGAGCACTTCCCTGCGGTACTCCCGGCACAGCTGGTGGGGCAGGCCGCGGTGCTGGTGCAGCAGGCCGCTCTCCTGACTCTGCCTCTGGCCCGGCCAGCCCGGGTGCTGAGGCTGCTGCTGGGCGTGCAGAGAGTTGAGGGAGTACGGGTCGTTGACGTGCGAGTACGGGTCCTGAGACTGCGGGTAGATGGGTTGGTAGGGCGGAGGGAAGTACGGGGGCTGGAAGTCCGAGTTCGGTGTGTGGGAGAGCGGAGGGGCGCTCGTGTAGGGACTCTGGCCCACGCCGCCCAGCTGAGGTAGCCTGGCTGTCCCATTGCTGGTGCCGTCGTGACGGTCCTGGCAGGGGAGGACAGGGAGAAAAGTGTTCAGCTTAAATACATTTAAAAAAATACACAACGACAAATGATCGCATTTCCCCCTCTTTGTTTTACAGCAGAAGGCTCTGGGCTTATGCTGGGGTTTTATCAAATATGGCCTGAGTGTGGAATCTGTAGCCTATTATCTGAAGAAGTCGTCCTGGTGGATTTTAAACAGCAAACACAACAAGTTCACGCTCCGAATAACACCTGTCTGCAAAGTTGTATAACTACAAAAACGTGATAACAGACGAGTATAAGTATATTGTCAAATAAAAACATCGAAATTCCGGAGATGGGAATGTCCTCAAATAAATAACCGGAGCCTTGTATTATTTCAACAATTCTCCAGTGTGTCCCATCGTGTTTAAGCGTGCAAGATTATCGAAATATTAAAAGCGAAAAGAAGTATTATAACACAATCTGACACATTCCAAGTATCTGCTTTAGCAACTTACCATCGCGGAAAAACTGTGCACTAACATTTGAAAGGATTTTTGGTGCCACTCAATGATCAGTTCAAAAACACTTTTGAGTGTTTCTTTTTGCTGGGAGGGGGGGGGGGGGGCGAGCGAAGGCAATTAACCAGCAAAACAAAAAAAAATGTAAGCCCCCAGAAAAGACTCTTCTCTCCTGAAAAGATCACGATGGCCCCGGCGATCAGATATGTGCCACAGAAGCAGGACGATAATCCATCAGAAATAAACGGTTAGATCCCCGCTGCCCTTCATGTGGGTCTAAAAAAAAAAAAGAAGCAGATATTCGGCGGTGCCGGCGGATTTGGGTTGGAAAGTTTCTCTTGGTAAACCCTCTTTTTCTCCCCTGCTCTCCTGGCTTCTATATCACAGTGCTGCCGTCCCCTCGCTCGAGCTCATATTAGCAAAAGAGCCGCTTCTTCGTCTCCCTCTCGGACTCCTAATAGAACGCGTTCATGACTATTAATATTGCAGGAATACTTAACAATGAGGAAAGAATGGTCGGAAATCGGGCGTGAAGCGGAGGACGCAACTCAAGGCAGGAGTCTGCGCTTAAATGACGTCCATTGAAAGGAGGAATCAGTATATCTAATCAGAGATGGGGAGAGAGGGAGAAAGAGAGGGAGAGAGCGAGAGAGAGAGAGGGAGTGAGAGACTGTGGAGGGAGTGGAGAGAGAGAGAGACAAAAAGAGGGACACTCACTCCCCGTCTGACGAATCAGAGCGAGAGAGGGAGGGGGGGAAAGGGGGGGGGGGGGGCATTTTAAATGGGTCCCAAGGCCAAAGCGCAAAAGTGAAAGAAAGACATATGAAGGCAGGGTGGACCACAGACAGGGGGAAGAAGCCATGGAAGGAAACAACGTGCGCCTCTGAACTGGGTGAAAATCCAGCGGACGACGTTATGGGCATTCCGAGCGGCTCGTTTCTACCGCTCGCCTCTTTGTTTTGCACCTCAGACTCCGACAGCGAGCTGTCCACAATGGGTCTCTTTTCTCTCTCCTCTGTCTCCGCCGAATTAATCCACCGGTTCCTCTTCGACTCCAAAAAAAAAAAGCCAGAGTCGAACCCGGCTGACTTTATAATTTGAAACCCGGAAAGACGGAGACAAATAAATTCCCCCAAGTCTATATGACAGGGCCGCGCGGATCCGGCGCTCTTACGCAACTTTGACACGCGGCTAAAAGAGCTCAACTGCCTCATCACACTTTTTTTTTTAATAATGAAGCACCGGGCTGTGACCGGATTTCGATTGTGTATTTTATATGTTCTTATAATCCACCAGCGGGAAAACCTTTCCTGTGAATACAAAAAGCACCACAACATGAACGCAGGAGGTGCCCGGCTTTTGTTTTCCTACTCCGGGCCGGCCCTATCCTCTCGGGACGCGGGTGGAAACACGTTCGACCGGCTTCTCCACTCCTAAACAAGTCCCTGATATTACTGCCAAACTTTGTCTATGGCCATAACAACAATCAGTCAGCGCATGCACTCCACACGTAGGCACACACGCATATTCTAACGGCTCATATTTCAAATAAATTAAAACTGAGGGGTAAATGTCCATGCCATTTGAGCAGTGAATGAAGCAGGCTGCGTTGGAGCTTTCATCCGCCATTTAGTCGAAAATATTTATTTTAATTAACTGCATGGTGTATATTATTTTTAAAGTTTCCACGAGTCGTTTCATATTTGGATCTACTTTTTTTTATGGGAATTTAAAGAAGAAAAAAAGAAATAACTGGTGTGAATTTACTCATGCAACTAACATTTTAAATGAAGCTGTTATTGCCATAATGCCAAATTGTTATTATAATTATTATTAGTATTATTGTTGTAGATATAATTCGTATCATTTCTATTATTATTCGTATTATTCATTATTATTACTGTTAACTTCTAATTGTACTCTACACAAATGCACAAAAAGAACAACATAATGAATTTTAAAAAACATGGATCTATTCCTTTCTGCACTTGAATTAAATGTGTTCACTAACAGCTGTCAAAAGAATGACATATTTGGATCAAAACAATACAACACACCCCTGAAATGATCATCTTAAAAAAAAAATTCAAAAGTTCAATTAAATTAAACAAATCAAAGAGGAGCCCCTTACCTCGCAATCTTCATATTTAATGTTATCAGTTAATTTCCAAAGCATTTTCATGGATTGTTGAGGTGGATATTGAGTGGTATCGCCTTAGTCTTGTTTTCACTCAGTGAATTGTGCTCCCCGCTCAGAAAAACTACTTTTATTGAAGCTGTGGGCTTCTGTCTGTCTTGCGCTCTGAGGTCTCCCTCTAATGGTGGAAGTGAAGGGCTGGAGCAGCTCTGTAATAACACTGGCACAGGGCCTCATTAGCATATGAACAGCCGTTTGATTCCCCCCCCATCTGCTCACACAACACCAATGGACAACGCACAGGTAAAAACTAAAGCAGCAAGACGCTACACATGCTTATTACTCCTACTGTTCAGTGAGGTGTGTGTGCGACTGTTTGTTGAGGGGGGAGGAGGGTACAGCCATGCATGGGGATCTGCATGCACCTGGGACGGTTTCTACAAGTCGAGGCTCGACAAAAGCACATTCGACTCCAGAAATTATATTTTAACGTTCAATTTGCATGATAAAAAAAAATGTTTTACAGAAGTCTTTGCTGTAAAAATCACTTATGTTTTGCTGAAGAGCACTGACTCAGTCCTGCACATCCCAGTGTCGTATCCATTACTTTTCTATAAGACAGCAGACCAATGTAAATGCAACCCTGTCACACACTTTGTTTTATTTTCTGTTTAACTCTCAAACTGTTATTTTAATCCCATTGAGAGTGGAGACCTTGAGAGGCTATTCTTCTAATGTTATGTTAAAAGGGTGAGCCATTCGGAGCGGCTCTACAGGTCCATTGACTACCTGTAAGGGCGCAGGGTTTGGGGGGGGGGGGGGTGTAAATAATTAACACAACAACATGGCCTTGTTTCATTTGAATGAGCGGCTCGGGGAGCCTGGCTCTGCCCTGTCGCCGGCCGAGCCTTCACCTCAGCAGGTCGTGGGTCAGCAGACAGGTCGCCAGCTCTTTAAGGCGTTGGCTCCTCTCGTTTAAAAACCTGGATTACCATTTTTGGTGGAGTGCCTTTTTGCAAGCAGTCAGGCTATTAATGAGAATGGAGCGATGAAACTGGCTGACAATGACAGCTATGCGAGTGTCTTTCTTTTCCGGCCTGGCTGTCTGTGATGATGGTTCTCTCTCTCTCTCTCTCTCTCTCTCTCTCTCTCTCTCTCTCTCTCTCTCTCTCTCTCTCTTTTAAAACGAGTGAAACTAAAGTTTTCTGTTTCATCAGGTCGTCTCTTTTATCCTCCACACCTCACAAAACAAGGCCATGGTTTCAGTGGCGAGACCAGACTCTTTAAGTCCACGATGGGATGCTTTGTAACTTGTGAGTTGAGAACATGTAATGCGAACGTGGAACCGCTGTGAATGTATGCGAAGTGCAGGCTGCATTTATGAAAAGTCAGATCTCACGTCAAAGGCGCAACGACACATTTGTAGAGTAAGGGCTGCGTTTACTGTACAACAAAAGACTCCAATTTGGACAAAACCGCATCTCGTGTCTTGTTTCCACACATTTCTAATTTATGATCAAAGACATGACCGTGCATCTGAAAGGCGTGTGCAGTCATTACAACATGCGATCAACATCCTCGGGCTTCCACGGTATAAAAAAAACAAACTACGAGATGGCTGTGAGGCTACAGAGTTTTCCAAAATAAAAGAACTTCTTTGTATGATCTCCTGACGGATTAAAGCGTCTCTAAACTACCTGCACCACCTCTCTTTACAAAAGATTTCACGAGAGGAGCCTCTTCCTACAACAAGTCGACACTTTGACAGTTTTCAATGGATTTTCACCGCCGTGTCTTTGTCTTAAAGTAAGCAGCACATACCTGCCATTCTCCCATTTTGCCCACAATTGACATTCTTTGTCTTCTGCTGCCTTTGGTGGTTTTTTGGTCGATCCGGTGCCGTGTCTATCTCATTGAGCCTTCGGTCCCAAACTAAACCTTTACTTTTTTTCTTCTGTTTTTTTTTTTTTACCTGACCGGATCGTCTCACCTGGCCATAAAAAAACGGTGCGGAGCCACCCGGTGACGCATGCGCAATGCTCCGGATGTGGACGAGAAAGGAGAAGCTACCTGGGAAGAGTTAAAGAGCCTGTTTTGTCTGGGAGCTGTGTTTGTCTTCAAAGACAAGTCAGTGAGTTTTTATGAAACAATAAATTATGAAACGAAACAAAAAGAAAGCTCGACATTACTTGTTGAGGAAACTCTGAGATACCAGCCAGCACTAGTCTAATCCCAGCCATTGCTATTAATAAGACATATTTATTATATTTGCAGAATTTCAATTTAAGTTAATGTTAACATATACAATACATTTTAATCGAATGATCACTTCTTTACATCAGGTGAATTTAGTGTGTTTGTGGGTTTACCTTCCCCTTCATTTATGGTAAAACTGAATTTATAAATATGAGTTATTAGAGAGTAAAACAAGACAATTAAACAGTATGGACCAAAGTAAAGTTATATTGAATTATATGGGTAATATGTTAGTTATCTTTCCTTTTTTCTTATTCTTTACATGGTTTGTCTAGAAAACATGAATTGTCACTGCAAATGAAACTGTGTCAAGTTAAAAACTTGAAGGTTAACTGCCAACATCATTACTTCTACACAGAAAGCTACCCAGCTATTGTGAGGATCATTATTTATTTATCCACTGTTTATTTCTAATACATACTTATGTAGACCCCTCGGGCCAAGAGCGAATGAGCTCTCCCTCTCTCTGTCTCACACACGCACGCATACTAACACACACACATCCACAGAGGAGAGCAACACGTGCGCTCACATGGGTGATAATGGTCGAAGCTTTAGTCCAAAACCCCTTTTTGTCCTCTTTCAAGTCCCTGACGGAGCAGACATTCAGACAGCACGTCGCTGCCAGCTGCACGTCGGTTCCCTCACTACATCAAACCCTTTATATTGAACATATTTAATGCATGCGCTGAGATTATTGGATACACTTTTGACGGAAAAAAATGTATCTTGTTTTGCATCTTATCAATCCTTTATAGTTGTGTTATTTTTGTGCCATTGCATAATTCCGCATTGGATCTATAGATTTTTTTTATTTTTTTTTGCAGTGTTAATATTTAAAACAAGCCTTCATGTTTGACTTCAAAGGCGAACACATTTTAACTACACACACAATACCTGCAGCTATAAAGACCTCACCAGGACTGGACAAAGGAGAGGGGGGTGGGGGGGATCAGAAATATTGTTTGGGGCTCTGCGCACTAAGGGAGGAGTACGTTTTAAAGCAGAGCTGTCTGAGAGTGGGTTACTCTCAGACAGGAGCGGGGTCCCCTTTGGATATCCAGGCTGTTTGTCTAGAGCTTGGTTTCAACCACTTCCACCATCGCACTGGGCCTCCGGCAACGTTCAGTTTCCTAAAAAACTGCGAGCTGTGTTTAATAGGCGTCGGCAACGGCTGCCCCCGAGGCAATGTGTATGGCCATTCACATTTATACAAATTACAATCAATTATTATTGTTGTAATTATTGTTGTAATTATTATTATTTCATATTTTCTGTATTTGGTATTGGTGGTGCTGTATGTGCGTGTGTGTGTGTGTGGTACTGGTCCGCGTCTCGTTCAAAAACATGCTGAGACATAAACTGCGTAAATTACGCGGTCCATTGACAATTTGTTCGACTTTATTTTCTCTCCTCCTTCCCTTGTTGTGTTGAGGTATTGGTCGGCGATGGGACTGATTCCTTGTTCCCCACGAGTTGTTATTTAGAAGTTGGAAAATCATCTTAGAAAAGATGCCCAGCTTGATTTTCAGCAGATTTTCTTGTTGTTGTAGACTCACGCCAGCTGGACGTGTCAGCCTGCTGAGGACGGTGCTATCCCGGTACAGAATCCCCACGCAGCGCCGCGAGATCAATGGGTGTCTGTTGAGTGAGAAGGTTTCAGGCCCATTGTATGAAACGCTGCTTCCCAAGGGTGATACGTTGTATTATAGCGCCACCTTGCTTCCGGAGATGGAAGACAATATTGTAGGTATAATTGAAACCAAATGAGAATGTGCGCAGCGAGCATTCCAGTAAGTGAAACTGCCAAACCGATGCCAGTCAAAAAAAAAATAGCAGGTGGTTTAAAGGAACATGTTCAAATTTGTGAAATATACAAATATAGCCACGGGTCAGAATTCAGGCAAATGTCAGGTTTATCACTCAGGTTTTAAATTAAATAGACATTTATTGGGTTTATAAGCCTTTTTATTTATATTTTGACCGTAATCCACCTGTTTTCTTCATGAACACTAATCACACTTCCAAAGACTAAACCTGTCCATTTTCACGGTGATCACCCAACATGGCTCCAATACTGAAAACACATATTCTCATGCAGTTACAGGTGATATTTTGTGTATTTTTCTCTGAATGTAAAGCAAAGTATATTGAAAAGGGAGAACAAAATCAAGTCCAGTTACAGTTTAGAGATCTTGGGGGTATGTCTTCAACGCAACTTCATTTAATCCTGTGGTGCCATCTTGTGGTGGTAAAAATAAAAGGTCCCACTCTAGTGTCTGACGACCATCAACGGTCCTTTGAGGTCCTGCAAGGCCTGTCGTTTAACTTCACTGTGTCATAAACTAGTTACCTGTTTGTTCCGCTACAACAGCATAGTAAAAAAAAAATTTATGGAGACATATCAAACAACAAAGGTCCTCATAGATGATAATCCTGAGAGGAACTTACTTTGAAATGATGGTCTGTTGACTAATGCACATCGATGTGGAAACAGATGGGGAAGCTTTGCTCAGGGGCGCAGAATTAATCTCAAGAGGTGGCAGTGTCGAAATTATATGCGACAAATAAATAGAATGATTATGTCAAACATGTTAATTAATCACTAATCGTACACACACGGCAATGCTGGATGGTTTCAAATTGCTACTGTTACTTTCTGCCTGCAGAGACAAACATAAAGGCATCATACATGTACAATATATGTACAATATACTACGTTTAATAAACATTAGGAATGGAATGTATCTTAAATATATATATATATAAACTATATTCCTGATTACTGATACATGGGGATTTAAATTACTTGTGCGTTCAAGCACAGTAGAGAGTTAATAAAAAGCTCAAGTGCTATGATGTAACTGCTGCTCACACTCGTAGTCCAGTTCATGAAACCCAGGGAAGAAACACGGGTTGTGAAATGTATTTACACAAAACATAAAACATACTTCTGCAGCAGCGAGAGTATCGTCAGTCATTAAGCTACAAACACACAGTAGCATATACTATATCATGGCAAGTGAAAGTCATAGTTAGAAAAACACTTTTTTTTCAATGCCATCACTACATTTGGTTTGGTGAATGTCAACCAAAAGTTTTAATAAAAAAATTAATAAATACATCTTTGGAAATGTAAAAAGTTCATATAAAAAAAAACGCCATCTATTGTTAATTTATTATCATTATTTGTACAAATTCCGCCTCTCATGAACGCAGCACTTGACTCCAAAGCAATAGGGCCTACATTTCCCATCAGGCACCGTAGCGCGTGTTATGTGCACCAATAATTTGTGCTCGGTGGGGAACAGGCTGCAGTTGGTTGAGACAGAGGACAAACTGAAAGAGCAAGGTTGTATATGGCTTCATTTGCGTTTCAAGCGTCCTTTTGTGACAGTATCAGACTTGATGAAGCTCAAATTGTTCTACAAAAAAGTGGCGTAGGTTATATATTCTGTGAACCTTCGTGCAAGCGATGCACGTGTGTTACTTGTCTGTGCTCCTGGCGCGCTTGCTAAAACTACAGCAGCTAGCTTAATCTCAAAATCCAGACACACCCATGCACCTTGGAGTTGGCCCACAATGTAACGTTAACGATTTGTGATCAAAAACAGACGAACGCAGCTGTGTGACAGCGGGGGAACACTTCCTCAGATGAAACATTGTTTCTATATCTGTTATTGCCTCAGCTAGTTTTCTATAACAGCTCTGTGTCGCAGCCCTCAGACATTCCTTTGGGCATTTTTAAGTGAACAGTAGGAAGTCGTCTGAATTCAATAGTTACCGTGAACACGATATTAGGTTTGTTCGCTCACTGTTGCCCTTGCAGGTGTCCAACATGTCTGCTGATTGGGTCGGATATGGATATGCAGCCCTCATTGCATCCGGGGGAGTCATTGGTTTTGTGAAAGCAGGTATGTAGAGCACTTTTTTATTTATTTTTAGATTGCAGTGATATTTGCTGTGGTCTTGTCTTTCATTTACATATCATTGCATCCCTCAATTTCCAGTAGGAAGAAATAGGATAACCACAGTCTTACAATCTTTAAAATGTATACCTAATTGTCTTCTAAGTATCTATATTCATTCAATTCTGCACCATGAAACTGAAATACTTTACTCTCATAACACACCAGTCTATGCATGCTCTCAGGTGCAGGTGTTGATCTGCTGTGTGTTTTTTCTTGAAGGCAGTAAACCCTCCCTTGCTGCGGGTCTTCTCTTCGGTGGCCTCGCAGGTGTTGGTGCCTACCAGATCTCCAATGACCCCAAAAATATTTGGGTGTCCCTCGGTTGGTATACTGTGACTATACTGTATAGCGTGCATGCGTTGCATGGAGATAAACTATGTGACGAGTGTATATCGTGAATACGTTAACAGTGATGTGTCTCTATGGTCATAACGCACTCTGATTTTCTATCCACCACACGGTGTCTTCCAGCTACATCCGGAGCCCTGACTGGCGTCATGGGAAAGAGGTTCTATGGATCCAGGAAGTTCATGCCAGCCGGCTTGGTGGCTGCAGCAAGGTATCCATTTCATGCCATTCATATCACTCGCACACACAAACATATTCAGGGATGTGACATGTCCTTTTCTTTCTGCTTCCAGTCTTCTGATGGTGGGGAAGCTTGGTATGACATTGCTCCAGAAACCGCAGGAGTCCTGATGGAGTCGAGATTCTGATGCGCGCCCCGTCTTCTTCTGTTCCAGGAGCTTCCTGTCAGCATTTGTCATTTGCTTTTAATGTCATTTTGTAATGGATGAAATATAGTACATTGTTTATATAATAGGAATGGTCATCTTGTCCTTTTTGAGCGAATGCATTTTGAACTTCTATGTATTTATTTTAGTGCTGGGCGAGTTAATGCGTTCATTTCGCGTTAATGCATTCATTAATTAACGCCGACAATTATTTTATCGCGCGTTAACGCATATTTTTTATTTATTATGATGATTTATTTTTCCTTTTTTTTATTGAAAGACGAGAGACAATACATAGACATAACAACAAGAGGATGACAGTGGGATAAAAGCCAGCAAACATCCTATAGTCAGTTTATTATTATTGTAAACAGACTGTCTCATGTTTATCGTTTTGTATTGGAGATACGATGTCCCTTCAGGGTTTCCGTAGAGAAAAGGCGACTTCCGCTTCTGGTCGAGGGGGGGCAAAACTAAAGAGAGAAGCTGCACCAGCTGTTGCTCTCCCTGCAGAGTTACTGGACATCGCTGCGGTAAAGTCAGCAGACACTCAGATCTCCGTGGTCAACTCAGCAGACACTTACACTTTAGTGCACCTATATGCTGAAATTCACGGTAAACTCATTTAAACGGATCGGGAGCGAGCGAAGGACTTTGGAAGTTAGCGGAAACATTAACGTGAGACAACATCCGGTTTTCAGAATAAGATGCCAACAAAGTATGAATTATATTCACATTAAGTATAAAACATGCTACCTCCATCTCGTGAAACAAATGTGAATGCTCTTTTGTTCATATAGCAGTACTTTTAAAATAAAAGTGCGCAATACACTACTTTTGAATTCATTATTGAATTTTGCCATAACAATGCGATTAATCGCAAAAAATCCATGCGATTAAATATTTGAATCGATGCCCAGCACTAATTTATTTGTATAAAAGGTTTTACAAAATGCTCAGTTAATAATACAAAGAGGTGTGCAGTGGTACACAGTAAGTTGAAGTAATCCTTTTTGTAGCCATTACACTGAAGATTTTGTTATGGGAATAAAAGCAGAGGGAACATAGCATTGCAGGAGCTGTTAATAAATCGCTGATTATGCTTTATCATCAGTAGCAAAACAACACTTGACAATGAGTAAAAAAAATGAAAAGTTATGCTACAATTAAATCCTACTCCCAATACCCCAACACGAACAGCATAATTGGCTCACACTGGCTCCTTCAGGAAAGCAGTGGGATTGTCAAGCAGACGGGATCCGTCTTGGCTCAGGATCATGGCAACCGTCACCTTCAAAACATACAGACTCCATGCACACTTACAGGTGCATCACTGGGAACAAAGTGATGCCATTGTGGCAGGAAAAATGTCTCCTTGAAGAATGTGGGAAGGAACATCTTGTGTGACTACTTTTTGTCCTCTACCAGATCTACCGCCGTATTGGATTCAGATTGTTTTCAGGGGACATACAGCATTTCCCCCAGGTTGGAGTGTCTTTAGGCTTAACTTCCTGCCAAATATGTGTACCACTAGGCAACAGTCCCAACAAGCGGTAGAAGCTGCATGGCCTTCTTTCTGAACTACCGAGTTCCGCCGTATTTGGATGTCCAGTCCACCCTGCCGTGGACAGGCTGCACGGGGGGAGCTCTGGTCAGGAGATTCCCGGAAGTTTTCCCCAGGGCCGAGTAGCTGCTCCCCTTCATCTGAGTTCTGTCTGCCCTCCTCTTCCAGCCCTCGTAATCTGGAGGAACAAGCCTGTCAGTCATTTTGTCTCCAATATATACAGTGATAATGCAGTATCTATATAGTCAGGTATCTGTCTTTACACACCGACGCCAGCTTATAAAATGGCATCAAAAGTAAATACAAAACCGGTATTGTTGGTAGCAGCAAAAGCAACGGACAACAATAACAATACAGGACATCTTTTTTTCCTCTATCAACACACGTAATCGCGCTAGAATCACAAAACAAAATCAACAAAAGCCTAATAGCAACTGTTATAATGGCAATACCTTCATTAGTTTCGCTCAAAGATGAGTCGGATATGGCCTTGGGCTTTGCAGATTTCGATCTGTCTTTTTTATTATCAGGAGAAGAAGACAGATTGACTGAAAGAGTGAAAAGAAAAGAGGAGAAACACAGTGCCAGTGAGTGAGAGTTTGGATGGAAATAGTGCAAGCAAGACACTGGAAACTGAAGAGAGTAAAGGAGCAGGAATTTGTCAGGCACGGCATGATGGCCGAGTACTGGACGGCCACACAAGAGGGCGGTTATTCTGACAGAATACATCGACTGTTTTAAGATTTAATGAGTGCAACCTTTTGAGCCGGATACGAGGGGAGGTTATCCGACCCACAAGTGTCAAGAATCATTTTCTCAGCTTCACGTGGATGGAATAAAAGCTTACTTGCGTGCTGGCCAGCCAGAGGGGCAAGCTGGATTCTCTGCCCCACTGAGCCCACCTCTTTCTTTTGGACTGAAGGGATATAACCACCAGAGAGGTTGAATTTGGTGCTTACAAAGTTCCCTAGAAGAGGAGAAAGACACAGTTCATGGGTCTTTATTTACAGCCTCCATGTATCATAAAAGCTAAAACAATGTGCGCCATTTAAAATACTTCGTAAACACACCTAATAGATGTTCTCACACTTGGCTTTACTGATACAAATGATGAGTGTGAACGTGTGTGAAGTAGCTACCGCATATGCAACAGCTACTGAGGACCCAAACAAATGACTACGGCCGTGTGATTGAAGTCATTCAGCTTCCCCGGCGTCTCCATCGATCTGCCTCACCAGCAGCCACAGATGGTTATCAGTGTAATTAGTGGAAAGCCTCATTGTTCCCTTATGAAGATGTTGTGGTTGTAGTGCAATTTAACATCTATTTAGTCACTGGAGTTCTTAGTTCTCTGGTTAAACTGTGTATTTGTACCCTTGTCTCCTGCTGAGCCTTTAGCAGCTGCTTTCTTTCGCATGTTAAGTCACTGGGTGAATACCTGAAGCTTGTTGTATCAGCCAACTACAACTACAACCACACTGTTGGTCGACACAAAAGAGCTTCAGCACAGCAACTTAAGAGTTAAGTCAATTCACAACATAGCTTCCAACCGTGAAATACAACAAAGCAGTTCACGTGAAGTCATCTCAGTGAAATACCTTTGGAGAGATCGATTTTCTCCAGTGTTCTCTCTTTAACAACAGTTTTCTCTGGTGGGCTATCCTCACATTTAGAGGCATTCTCTTCTAGTCTCGCACCAAATAGCAGAGTCGGAGGAGATATGCATGCAATCAGAGGGAAAAAGAAGAAGAAGAAGAAGAAGAAGAAGAAGAAGAAGAAGAAAAATACCATGCACATGTTAGCACTGACGAAGCTGCATCTCAGCTGAAAGTTGACAGAACGAGACAAAACAGAACGGTACTACTTGTCCTTGATTTAAATGAGGAAAAAAATACATTCATGAGGTGTATTCATAAGTGTATCAAAACAAACGTTGGTGTGTGTTTGTGTGTAAGTGCTGGGAGGTGGGACAAATGAGCGGGGGGGGGGGGTTCAGTTGAAGGTAATTTAGGGAGCACTTGATCTTCCACCGACAGCCTTAATCTCATGAATAAGCAACAGTGAGGGACCGACAGTGAAAGAAAGAGACAGAAGAGGAGAGCACAGCGGGGACACATATTGTGTGTCTGTCTACATGACAAATGATTCATAGTAGCCTCCCTTCTCTCAAGCCGCAGACGCACAGGCTCACTCCTGACACTGCTTTTTTTTTCCAAGGGCTCCATAACTACTGATCAGGAGACATTAGCTGCATCATTAGCATTTGGTTCCTTTTGTGGCACAAAGAGGACAGTGTCATATTATGTAACAGTACGTGACACTGACAGTCGCCAGGTTTCCACTGCATGGCACAAGAAAGTGAGTCGCGGTGCTGGCATTACCCTTATCGCTAAATGAGTACGGTCAATGTTTACTTTTGTTGCCAAACATAAGGTGTTATGTTATAGATTCTCAAAAAAAATTTTTTTTCCCACAGTGGGTACAATGTGATATTTCAAACATATTTGAGGGGTAAAATAAACAAATGAAATATTCCCTGAAAAATTAGGACACAAAAACTGTCAAACTGTGACAACCAGATTTCTCCAACATGTTCGTGAAATCTGGGAACCCGAGCCCCGTCCCACTGCACACTCCATCAAACTCTCTTAACACCTCTACATTAGAAGTTAGTCCTTACCTGTGTTGTCTCTGGTGACGGATAATCCTCCTCCAATAGGAGCAAGCGGTTTATTTACAGTGTTTGAGGAGTTCTCCCACAAATCCCGCAGCGTCAAACCACTCAACTCCTTATCTCCAGAAGTCTGATTCTTGCCGATCAACCCTTAAAGCAACATGAATATATGTTGTGAAAAATCAAGAGAAAACTGACTGATCAGGTGGTTCCAGGTCAATGCAATGGTGCCTGATTGTATTTACCAATATTTATTGACATCTGTGTTAGTGGACGAGCTGATTTGAGTTTCTGAGGTTCCCTTCAGCTAGTAATTCCTGATTTTTGCAATCACAACATCTGTTACATAGGCCATTTATCAAAAGGTAATTAAATCTACCAGCAGTCATGCTTGACAATAAATCACCTTACACAGATAAAAGAATGTTCCGATTGCTTGTATAACACTACGTTTTGATGACCTCGTTCCATTGATGAAGATTACCCAATTGGCTGTCAGGCAGTCCTACCTGGCAGGTATCGTGACTGGCTCAGATAGTGCTGCCGTGCAGCAGATCCTGGGAGATTCGAGTCCATTTGGCCAATCTTAACGTTGTTGGGTAGCTTCGTGACTGTGCTGAAGGAATACAGCGGTTTCTGCACCTTGGGCCTGAAAACAGAAACCAGACATTTCAAGGACAAACAGCACCTAATGTGCTTGAGAGAAGTGCATCACATGAAGTTGTATCAAATTATTAAATCATCAAATAATTGATGTGCATAGATCATGTTTTAAACTACACCATATCACAATCCTCAGATAACATATCGTCTCAAATAACGCATGAGACAGCTACATTTAACACATATTGTTGCGCTCTGCAATGCACTGTTGTAGTGTCAATGCTTACATTTTTTTTTTCAAAATTGCAAATCCAGTCCTGTTAGGACCTCAAAGCACCTACTGTGGGCGGTGCTCCTTCAGGCTCCCCTCCTCCTCTGCGTTCCCCAGGCTGGGTTTCTTGGAGTTGGAGGCGGCGGTTTCTAACGGGTCAGTTTCCTCCCAGCTGTCTGAGATCTTGGCCACTGTCTGACCCCAGCGACGACGGCCACTCTTCAGCACCCCTGTCCCACCACCGCCACCAACGCCGTTCTCACTGCTCAGCGGCGCTGCTTTCTGCAGATGAAGACAATACAAATCTTAAAAGTCCTTCTCCTGAGAAGATCTATAACATGAAATACAGTAAATAAAGGTCTGATTTGCATGAAGGCACTCACTGCATGGCTGAGGCCTCCTGGTTTACTCTCAGTTTGGGGAAGGGGAATCTGCTGAAGAGGCTTTTGATGTTGGTTTCTGGAGGAGGATGTGGAGGCTTTGGACTCAGAGGAAGACTGCTGAGGATCAGCCTTGGACTCTGAGACCTGCTTCTGGGCCGGCGGCCTGGCCTGGACCTTCTTGATCTCCTGGCTCTGAGGGCGAGGCCCTAAAATCTGGCCTACCTGGAAGTACGGGTAACGCAGGGCCTAGACAGGCAGAGAAAGGAAAACAGCATTGTTGTTCAGAATAGTCTGCAACCGTATGTGCTCCAACATGCTGGAGGCAATGACTGTACATACAAACAACATGAATCAGACCATCGTGTTGACATGCAGTGTCGACTTTATCCCATTCAAATAATTATATTCTTTTTCTGAGTAAGTTTAAATTGTTTCCTTAGAACTGGCTAAAACTAGATGTGTATCTTACACCTGGGTGCTTTGTAAGCAGGGAATGGAAAAGCATCGTCACTCCCTCTGGAACGGTGTTTCCTACTCAGGGGCCGCAGAGCGATCCAACAGCGGAATGATAATTATGTCTACCTATGTAATGACCATGTGTTGTACATGATATCATTACGCAGCGCAGAGCACACGGCCAGTGGAAGCACATTTTGCAGCGGCAGGGTGAATGAAGTATGGTACAAGCCCCACTTAAAATGACTGGGATGAGGATGCTAATGCAATCGCAGTATTGGGACAATACATCTGCATGTAGTGGTGAGTCTTGCACTGCAATTGAAATGACCTCTCTGAGGACAGGAAGTTGAGTCGTTGAATCACAGGTAATACTTAGGCCAATCGCAGACATATGATGCTTTGTCCCCCTATGTGCTGATTTATGGTACAGAATGGCAGACGTGGCAAATGAAGCTTTGACTTCTCACTGTATAACCTGACCGCTAGGTTTGGTTTTGCCTACCTGTACAGCAGTGGGTCTTTTTTTGGGGTCCCACTGCAGCAGGTCCCTCATCAGGGCGATAGCCTCATTGCTGGCATTAGGGATGAGGGTCTTCAGGTGGGTCGGCACACATTGGGGAAAGCGAAAGTTCATAGCAGACGCTAGTTGGTGGCCCTCTGACCAATCCGTCTAAGGAAAGAAACAATCAGATGTTGTTCATTGTTATATTTACCACTTTTCCCTTCTTGTGCGCTAATACACTTTTATAACCATGCAATACATCCCATGAACAATGGAACATATACAGTACAGAAGTGGTTGGTTACTGGTTACTGCCCTTGTGGTTGAGGTTGCATACCAGTTCAAGACCAGGGCATACCATAAATTGGCTTTGACCGCTCCCTGCTTAGCAATCAGAGGAAATCGTTATGGATTTGGGGAAAGCCTTTGAACATACGTCTGCCAAATGTCCAGAAAGGGTAACGCTGCTCTTTGCCTGCATATGGATTTACTTTGTAAATAACTTAATTGAAAAAATATCCCCAATGATAGGATTTGGCTTATTTCTAACACATTTAAAATCCTGAATAAAGGTCACTTACTTCCACCTCACTCCATTCAGTTTCTTCTCACCTTTTTGACGGTGCCTAGGACTTGGCAGACCTTAAAAATCTCATCCACCTCACTGTTGCCCGGGAAAAGAGGTCTGAGAGTGTAGAGCTCAGCCATGATGCAGCCCACAGCCCACAGGTCAATAGGAGAGCTGTAGGTAGAGGACCTGAGCAGGACCTCTGGAGCCCGGTACCTGGACAGAAAACACACTCAAATAAACCAGCTGACAACTCACACTGCATATCCACACAAACAGAAAGCATAATGTGGATTTTACAAGGCTGAAGCTTTCGTCTGGTGTATCCCACTGAAACTGATGCTTAAGCACTTCTCTGTGTCTTAGAAGGCTACTGATGCCCGGACACTACTCTCACCATCTGGTAGATACGTAGTCTGTGTAGGGGGGTTTGGAGCGGATCTCTCGGGCCAGTCCAAAATCTGCTATTTTGACCAGCTCTGGACCCATGCACAGCAGATTCTCCGGCTTCATGTCTCGATGAAAGAAACCTGCGGCGAGGTTAACATCAAGTTGAGCCACTGTGTACAGAGTCAACTCTGTACAATGGCCAAATGACCACATTACAATCATATGCAACTGTTCTATATTAGTATTTTACATTCATTGCAAATGCTGCACAAAACTCACAGATAGCACAAGAAAAGGAAAACTAGGGAGTGTATATTTGCCTTCGACAGCAGTGGCCCATGTATTTGACGTATTTGAGTATGTTGAGTATTCAACATTGACATTGTCATTATTTAACCATGGCAACAGTGTTCTTGTTTTAGTGACCTAATCTCGCTTGTACAGTACTATGTTCACCACAGTTACAGTGTTAACCGTCACAGCCGTGGCCGTGCTTATCCAGCTTAATTCCTAGTGTTCCTTGCGTTTCCCTCTGTCCTGTGTTTCCAGCACTTGTACCCCCCCGTCTGTTTCTGTGTGCGGACGTGGTCCTCCTGGCTCTTCTTGCACCCCGACTCTGCTTATCATACACACCTGTCGGCAATCAGCTAATCATCCCTCCAAGTCCGCACGCCTGCTTCACCAGCCTGCAGTATATCTACTCGACAGAAGTTAAATTCCTTGTATTCCCGTAACCTGTATTAATTCTGTATTCTGCGCTCCGGGATTCCTGTCGCCCTTGTGGTGTCTTATCTGAGGGTCACTAAATTACAAGCCTTTTTTTTTTTTTTTTTTTTTACAATATACACCCAAACAAACGACTGAAATGTTGTGGTACTTTGAAACAGGTAAGGAATGATAGAGTAAAGCATCTCACCATGCTTGTGTACAAAAGCCAACCCAGACACCACTTGAAACATGATGTTCCTAATTTCATTCTCTGAGAACTTCTTATTCTCTCTTAGCCGACCAAAGAGATGCAAAGAAAAGAAAGGAAAGGGGGGGGGGGGGGGTAAAAGAGAAATTCAGCAAAAGCAGTTAAAAGGAAGAGAAATCCTAAAACAAAGCATGAGCGCTCTGGATGTGTGGAAGCATGCACTGTAAGGCAAATACAGACTGTGAATGTGTTTGTTTGCACTTTCGCATGCACAAGTTTAAATGAATGAGTTTCCTGTAATATTCGTAAAACTGGCACACATCCATTAGTTATAGAAATGCAGACCAATGAGTTAGATGAGGCAGCGATGAAGGCTTCACAAACTACAAGATTCTGATAAATGAATCACCAGTTTGACATTTCAGCTCTTTGGTTGACATATTCCATATTCCATAGCTTTTATAAAGTTATCACGTTTCATCAATGAATCTTGCAGTATGCTGCCACTCTCATGCAAGTGCAAGGCATGAAGGGAACACGGTACACCTACCGTGTTTGTGAATAAATGACAGGCCTTGTAAAATCTGATAGCTTATGTTTCTTATCACTGATTCAGGGAACAACTTTCTTCTGTAAACATAAAATTGACAGAATTCTCATGAGCCTAGCTAATGTAAGAATCATTGCATACACATTGCTTGTACCTTGTACACAAACTAACTGGTAAGACAATGCTGAAAAGACAACAACACAGATGACGAACCCATGTGAGTGTAAGTGCAGAGTACACCTGGGGGTTTCCAAACTAGCAAAAACAGCAGCTTCCCCCCCGAGAGAAGGTGTTAGCCTGTACAGTTGTGTTCAAAGAAGAGCCTAATGCACGGCAACTTATGAGAGCGAGGTGTGTTGACAGAAATAGGAAATATTCCACTTGTGCTCCAGAGTCCACTCTGACCAGATGCAGACATTTGGAAACTCTGTGTTCTGGTTTTAAACGAAGCTGCTGTGTTATATACCTTCTAAAGACATTTGCCTGGCAAAAGTGTGGTATTTGCTCTTCTTACCTGTCCTTCATGAGCTGGTAGAGGTTCTCCTTCATATACTCAAAGACAAAGTAGAGGTGGTCGTTCTCTCGGATTACCTCCTTCAGTTTCACCACATTCGCATGGTTCAGCTTCTTCAGTGACTGGCGTGACAAGTCGTGGAAAAAGTGTAAGAATGATGGCACTCGTGTAATCGCACACAAATACATTCCATCTTTGCAATTGTGAATCAGAAAATGCCTGAGGTGCAGTTCAGGGTAATGGGAGGTCGTAACTTTAAGTGCACAATAAAGAGACCGCAGAATTCTTCTTTTTTAATGTGTAGAACATGAATCACCGCTCCCGATCATGATTTCAGTGTGTGACATTTTTGAAAGCATGGGTTACAAAGTTGATTTGCAATATTTTAAATGCGAAGATGCACAAAGAATGCCAACGATTCAGCTGTGTTAAAGGAGCTGCCGTGCATTGTCGCGCAGCATTATCTTGCTAATAGAAATATATTTTCATCTCTGGAAGCAGCCAAAAGCTGTCCCATAACCTGTGCAAAGTATCACCATCCTTACCTTGACCTCTCTTAGGTTCATACATTCTTCCCATGAATAAAACTTCCTCTTCATTCTGTGAGAGAAACAGAGACATTACGTTTGGAGTACAGGTCAGATATACATCAGCTAAAGACTGGAGGGCAACACGTGCAGGGCATATCAATGACACCAAACATACAGCAGAGTCCCTGTCTTTATACAATTCTTTTGTGTGTCTTTATCAATAATTCAGCTCTTTTTTTTTTTTTTGAGGTGTCTCTAATTTCAGCTCATTTCATTTCAAGAATAAAACCAGCAAACACTCCAGAATGTAAATGAATTGCCATTCTGGACCGTACAGGCTTCATTGTTTTTCTTACTTGAATTAAGTGTGAAATACATCTTTCTCAATGGCTGTATTGTCAGTTTTATCGAGTATGTGTCGCTATGTACATTAAAAACCACGCGGCAGCTGTTATACGGGACACCTGTACGATGGCTTATCTCCTCTGATCAAGTTGCCGCTCCATCTAACCGGAGTTATTTAAGAGTTACAGAATGTGCAGATATCTTTCTTCCTCTTCTCTGGGCACCTGCCAGTTTCGTCGGCCCCTTTCACAATGTCGGCAACTTGACACACTCCCTCTACTTTCACTCCCTTTCACCGTCACCACATGTATTGTCTTGCACGGTAACCAAATAATCAACCGGTGGACGCGTCTCCACGGTTTCTCATCTATTATTGAACCCTGCTGCCATGCTGCTCAAACAAAGGCATGTAAGCTGGTTTGTTTGGCCTGGTGATGGCAGGAAACCACGAACCCTTCACTTTAAATTTTTTTTTGGTATGACATTTATCCAGAGCAAAATATGACAGTTTGAGTTTTTTAATATTTAGTCCTACTAAATATACTTCTGTCATAGTATATGAAGTACATCAGCTTTGTAGAACTGTTAAAGTAGGTCAGCATTAGATATACATTATTAAAATATGTAGTAGGCCAGAGTTGACTTCCTACATTTAAAATCTAAAATACACTTGTGTTTATAGTGAACAAACTTGTACAAATGTGTACATGGAAGATTGGAACGAATACATCATATACTCTCTACTCTACTCTAATATTGTCACAATGAAATAACACAGTATTCTTTATTAAAATGTCTTGCTATCAATAATTGGATGATATTTTGGGGGTGATTGTTGGTGCTTTTACATGATATTTTTTTTAACTTAGGGGTACACAACATGGACTTTGACACAATTAATACCAAGTATATTCATTTCACTCACTTGTGAATGGCTTTGACACACAGATTACAGCGTGGCCTTAATTAAATGTACCAATGACCCCTGTGGTTACCCTGCTATGACATGTCAACATGGCAGCCGTTCAAACGAGTGAGAGTAAATATTTAAGCTATGTCACATCAAAATAACCAAACTCCCACATAACATTCATATTGTACAAATATATTGCCCTGCTTTAACAGTGAGAAACTATACATTTTAAAAATGATCACCATCCTCACCTCTTGATAGCCACCAGTTCTCCGGACTCGTTGCTTCTCCCCATCAGCACGCTGCCGTAGGTGCCGTCACCCAGCTGCCTCAGAGTGGTGTAGCGATTCATCATCCCTCAAGACGGTGTCATCAGCTTGTTAACTTTCCTTCTGCATAAAACAAGTTGAGGAAACACACCGCAGATTCATTGACCAAATGTCTTTTGCCCGGCCTCTTCTCGAGAAGAGTTCAAATGTCCTTTTCCCAGGAGGAAGGATTTTCAGCCGGCCACTGTGTCACGATGCTCACCAATTCTTGAAGATCCAAACTCATCTTGCAGTAACTGATCCGCTGTTGGAGAGGTTGGATCCTGGTGATCAGCCAAGAGTTGACGCCGTGCCTTTTGGATCCTTTGGTGACAGTGAAGAAAAGAAACATCCGCAGCAGCATGTGGACACCAGTCAACTACAAATGCAACAAATCTCACAACAGTTAGAAGCTTTACCCACTCCGGGATACTCCCCACTATACAGGATTTTTTAAAATCGATCTGAGGACAAAGAAAAGCGACAATCATTTTTCTCTCAGTGAGGAGGATTAGGTGTGTGTCTCACTAGTAAGAGGCTCCAACATGACCACCCAAGGGAGATGACAAAGCCAGCCCTAGGCAGATTAGGCCCACAGGGATGTAAATAGGATGTTACATCATGCTTACTGGCACCGCATCTGTCAAGAGGATTCGATTGGCGCCACAGTGATCACTCTTACGTTGTAGATTCAGGCAAAGGACTAGGAAACATAAACAGCGATTTTCATATCGTGACATTAAATGCTTTATTTTCCTTTTTAAATGCATAGCTGGTCACTGTTCTGTGTTAACATGCTGCTCTAAATGCTGGTTATGAGATATGTGTTTGATTCATTGGATGGGGCCAGGAACTCCCATCTAAAGAGAATTCCAAAATGACTCCTGATAATCACTTAATGGATGACTCATCAGTGCAATTAATGTGTAAATGCTTGAAGATTTGTCATCATTTTTGCATGCCGTAGTCTATATATACTCCTCAATTTATACTTTATTTTCCACTGCAAAGTAGAAATGATTTCTCTCAACAAAAACCCTCCTTGATATTCCAGCCTCGCTGAAACAATAAGCAGTAAGACAAGTCGGGATGCCAGCCAGAGGACTGCTGGCTTGTCCTCAGCTTTCACACATGGCAATCTGTTGTAGAGGGATTTAAAGGGAATTAAGATGTAGCCTGTCCAGACCACAGGACATTAGCAGGCTATTCAAGGTCAATTATATTGAAAACAAACGCAGACACAAACCTGTCAGTGGAAAGCAACCAGTTACATTTGATCATGTTCCTTTAATATGTAATAAGGCCTCGGCCTACTTGGTAAAAGAAAGGTGTACTTTATTGCTTCCCATATGTAACTCTGCTGTCATGCACACAACGTAACACACAGCAGGCTATCCATAAAACAAGACCTCGGCCTAACTCTAAAGAAATAGCAGCTTTGACGAACCAGCTTAATAAACTTCTGTAGCCCATAATAAACAGTGCAACGTTGTTTCATCAGGAAAACATCAACACTACAGAAACATATGTTATTGACATGTCAGCTTTGACAGAGCAACTCCCTCACCCCCTTCATTCAGGCCCATTCTTCTGTTTGCAATGATGTCCTTCTTTCTTTTAAACTCACCATTTAGTGGTGCAGTTCCGTTGCTCGGCCGTTGTCTGGGCCTGCAGATAACACGACGAATCTTCAGTTAAAATGCACGTAGTATCTAAACCTAGTTCTTACGATAAGGGCGCGTGTGTGCGCGCGTGACTCTCTCCCCATGGAAACGCGCACACAAACGCGACGCTTGTCTAAGTTGCCAGGGGACGAGTGGCTTTGCGGGCGCAATGCTTTGTGGGACTGCGGAAGTGTGACGCCTTGCCCACAACGAAATTGAGAATTGAATTAACTTCGAGTTGGCTTGACAGTAATATTCCATGAAGTAATGTTGTGTCCTAAAATAGTTACAGTCTTGTAATCAGTCTGACAAAATTATTTGAAATAGCCAACACAAAACAGGAACTACAGCCACAGGTGAAGGTTTTTTGTTTTTATGAACTCTACGTTGTTTATACAGTAAGCTCCACACCAAAAATGAAAAGGATGAATAATTGGTTCCCAAAACACAGCTGCTTGAACTGAAAATAAGTCTGCCAAACACGTGTCCATTTTTATTCCAGAGCAATCACAACACTGATATTTGGGATGACAAAAAAAAGTGACAAGTGTGAGAGCTCTTCACTCCACCACCTCTCTGGACACAGTTGTAATCCACGCGCTGCACCAATAGATGGCGCTGTCGGGCCGTGGTTTTTCATATCGGCCAATAGAGAGCGGCAAAGACGCGTTTAAGTCGTGGCTATTTATATTGGCCTTTGTTTCTTTGTAGGCCTTTGTGGCCTAATAAGTCTGCTACACCAAGCCATATGCGCCATGTCCAACTGACCAAAGCAGGAACACACACCTTTTGATGTCGAAGCATCAACTTTAGCCTAGTTTTGTCCTCCCCATTGTCTCAGAGGTCGCAAATAATGATCCATATGTGCTGAATAATGCTTTATGTGTATTCATCCTTGCAGCCTACGAGTCGTGCGGGTTGTTGATTGTAGACCACAACAAATCCGCCTACAATTGAGACAACTTTCTAATCTGTCACCTCTATCTGTCTGTAGGCCCTGCGTTTGTGTGTTTGCGTGTGTCCACGGGATGCTCTTCATACACACGCACACACGCACACACACTTGAGGCAGGTAAAGCCAAGAAGCAGGAGAAGGGGATAACGAGGAGAATTTTGCTCTAAGAGGATTATCACGGTCGTTAGCTACCCGCCGGTCGGTCTCGTCAACGGATGCCTGCTTCGCCGGCTGGAGAACTGCGCACCGCGACGCGCAGGCAATAACCTACCGACAACCGGGCGAGTAAACGGGTCATACTCGATCTGGTGCGAGTCACAGGACGTCTTGAACCGGTCCTATGTGTTGCCTAGATTAACTGAGACATCGCAAGATGGTCCGCGGTAGTTTTTTCCTGTTGGGAGCGCACGGGATTCCGTCACCGGGATTGCATGTGTATTGGAAAGCGGTTTCCTGAGGCGGGGGGGGGGGGGGGGGGGGGGTTGACAAGCTGATATTGATATGAAGACCCGACCTGCGGGGATCGGCAATGCCAATGCCGACTGGATGGGTTCGCTCCCCTCCATGCTCAGTGCCATGCCGCTCAAACACCTCGCCGTGCCAGGTGAGCCATTTCCGTGCGTAAAGGTGTTTGGGTTTCTCCGCGTCTTTTCATCTGTCCATCACTGTACACTTCGGGAAGACAACAAAGCTGCACGGGTGAAAATTGAATGTGATCTGTTCATTTTTCTTTTCTCATCATCATTATCATCTCTCTTGCAGGGTCTCACGATTCGTTCACCTACTGGGTAGATGTGCACGCTCCTGTGGGACCCGACCAGAAGGCATACGTGAAGTACCTCGCCACCATGTTCAGCGTCTTGGCCAAGAAAGTCATGGTGAAGTGGTCCATGACCCAGGTACTGAGTTCAGATCAGTGACATATAACCTACCCATCTCTGGAGCCAGATAGCTTGCAGATGACATATTCAATGATCTATTTAGGCCAGAAAATCGGTATGTTTTACAGCGTAACAGATGTGTCGGGTTTTGTGGCCTGTTGTTACAATGTAATATATAATATTACATTGTATTCCTAGAACCTGACATTTAAAGAGCAGCTGGAGGCAGGAATTCGCTACTTTGATCTCCGGGTCTCCTCCAAACCAGGAGAGCAGGGAAATGAGATATTCTTCATCCATGGCCTGTTTGGACACAAGGTGAGCAGTGGAGAATACTGACATTTTAAACGCTTGCATCATTAGGCTACAATCTCCTGCTCTTTCTTATTGTGATTTAAATATGTTTGATTTCATCAGTCACAGTCCAGTATTATCCGTATTATGTTGAACTTTTTTGTCTTTCTGGATGTCTGAAGTACATTTGAATGTGTTTTCCAATAGTTACGCTGATTCAGATGTCTGTCCTTTATTTCGCCCAACAGCATGAGCAGAGAATGTGTTCTGCTAGCGTAGTGTTCAGCTGATGTTGTCAGTAGTGGGATAGAGATGCCCTTGAACAGGGATCAAAGGTTGTGAGTTTAGTTGGAAGCATCCCTCTTCAGAAATGGGGGATTCTGAAAATGTGGCTGTCCCCCGTGTGAAACAGGGAGACCTTTTAGGTTCGATGCAGGAAAGTATACCTCCAGCCTTTCATACCTCTGTTCTCCCCCGCAGGTGTGCGATGGCTTGTTAGAAATCAACTCCTTCTTAAACCGACACAGGAAAGAGGTGAGAAGCGCTTTTCGTCGTGTTATTTATGAAATACAATCTGAAGAAAGCACAGATACACAAGCATGGTCATAGATAGAAGGAGTTGGCACACGTATATGTGATTCGGATGTTTGAATGATTTAGGTAGTGTTTCTTGACTTCAACCACTACTATGCAATGGGAGCAGAGCATCATGTGTACCTCATCAACATGCTCAAGGAAGTGTTTGGCAGCAAGCTGTGTCGCATCTGTGCAGTGGAGAGCATCACTCTGGACTACCTCTGGCAGAACAAATACCAGGTGAGATCAGAATTCATCCATGAAAGTGAACGTGCAACGTTCCTCGAAACATTTCAAAACTATTTTTTTTCACTTCCAACTAGTTTTTGTGTGTGTGTGTATTGACTCCGGTGATCTCAGGCCATTTAAAGCTCATACATGTACAAGTAGAAGCGGCATGGAGGCGTGTGTTTATTGGACGGCCCATTTAATCCTCAATTAGTCAATTCGTTATGACATCATCCCATGAACCCTTCTTCCATCATTTCCGTCTTTCATGGTATTTAGCATTGATCCTTTCTTCACACTCTTTCCATTTATCTTTATTCATCTTTTGGGCGGCTTTCCCTACATTTCTTCCTTGATTTCCTCATCTCGCACTCTTCATTTTAGTCTGTCTTCATGCATTTCCTTTTAGATATACGCATACTCATATATGTGGACACGAGAAGCTCCACGTGGACGTGTGTGTGCTTCCTGTTTTAGGTGCGATTTTGTTTCCTCGTGGTTCTCTGTGCATGTCCGTGTCTCATTCCGATGCTGTCAGTCTCGTGCTCCTATGACCCTAATCTGTGACTGGCTTAGTTGGCAAAGGAGTAGGAGAGAGAGAGTGTGCAGAGGATAGATTTGCACAATTACCAGCTCCAAAGGGCAGCCAGCTTCCTTGTTAAAAGTGTCACTGAGACACCCAATCAGTTGTGCAGTCTTTTAAACTTATCTATTCACTGTCTTTCATTTGCTTTTCTCCTCAGGTGATTGTGTTCTACCATCATCCATCTGCTCAGGGCATTCCAGTCATGTGGCCGGGAAACAAGATCCCCGCTCCCTGGGCGAACACCACCCAACCCAACGAGCTCACACAGGTCAGAAAACAACAATGGCTGTGAAAACATACTCAGCATGAAGGCTTATACTTCTTTCATCCTATTCAGCGGGAAATCAACACAAATATATCTGTGATTCGCTATTTTTACACGATGTAGGATTCAAGCTCAAAAAAAATCACCAGTTTAGACATCAACTACACAAGCTGTGCCCACACTCCTCGCACACCTCACATCAAGGGGTGCTTTCGC
Organism: Melanostigma gelatinosum; assembly: GCF_949748355.1. Lineage (NCBI taxonomy): Eukaryota > Metazoa > Chordata > Actinopteri > Perciformes > Zoarcidae > Melanostigma > Melanostigma gelatinosum. The sequence continues at coordinate 10,217,798 of NC_136653.1, forward strand.
TGACATTTGCTGTGTTTCAACTGTGTGCGTGTTTGACATTCTCCTGTCTAGTTCCTGGAAACTACGCTGAGGGAAAGGGCCAAGCAGGGCTCCTTCCACGTGTCTCAGGCCATCCTCACACCCAAAGTTAACACCGTGGCCAAGGGCCTGGTCTGGGGGCTGCGCAGCTACCTGGTGGAAAGGTCAGTCACTACGTTTGGGGTATTTTATGAAGGTTGTGGGTGTGTGAACACATGCATTGCAATGTCAACTTTTTTGGTGGTTTGGATACATTAAGCTTTACATATACCTTGCTATTAAACATGTGTCTAAGCATGCTTGAGCATCTATGTGCTGCTCATGCACCTTTGGACCTTGTCTGCTTCTCTTTTGCTCATGTCCGTTTCATTACTTTGGCATGCGGCCAGTAGAGGGCAGTACAGTAAATGCTACAAATGCCTGCAGTAACGAGGAGCTTCATCTTTGCTCATGCTCTTGAAAAGGGCCTTATCAACAAGAGCGAACGAAACACTTGCAGCAAATGCAAAGTAATAAGAGAATGATGCAAACAATTTAAATGAGCCATTTTAAAGAATCACTCTCCAACACAGTCAATGGCTGTGTGTCATTACCTCCTTTACACAAGTGGCGTTTCATGTTCTATTCTTGAAATGCATGACGGTGTGAATGCTGTTGTGTCCCATTTATCAATATGATGGAGATGTTTAAATTGATGGCATGGCACACATTAGAATTAAAACTGAAGTAGATTAGGCGGCTTCCTCAACATTTTTTTTATTTATATCTATCATCATTGTACAAATTAAATAAATAAAACGTCTGTGTGTGTGGCTGCAGATTTGTGGTGCTGTGTGTTGACGTCGTGCCATGCTGCGCCCATCTGGACAACAATATGATTTCCTGAAGAAGCCTCTGTACATTTGTTGACCTATTGTTACTCATGCTTCCCTGTGATTGGCACATCTATTTGTGTGTCTGCTACTCACCACACCCTCTGATGGAGAATGCAATGTAGTAGTTAAACCAATGTCGATGTTTCTTCTACTTATAACAGGTTTACCGCCAATAAGAATCTGTCTAAGCATGCACCTTCAAGTTTGACGTCTCTGTTACAAAATTATGTCACTTCACTGGTTTATTGAACTCAGGATTAGCTATAATCCTTTTAATCCATTTCCAAACTATGGAGGATCAAACAGAAACTCATTTCATCTCTCAGATAAGAGATTTTACTTCCTATGCACGGACTAAATTATCTGCGCAACAACTCCAGCAGCCATCTAGCTCGTTGAGCCAACGCTTTTAGTGGAAATGACAGAGGAAATCCCGACTCAGAGGACATACCCACCATCCCCTCAAAAGTGAGAGGAACAGCCACTGGTGCTGGGGTATGAAACTCCTGGACGGACTCTCTGGCGAGACAGGAGGCGGCCTAATTTTGCACTTCCGAGGAAATGGGATTGTTTATCACCGCTGGTTAAACATTCTGACTTCCTGGTTTTGTTCTGCTGGCGGCTCAAACACAGTGGAGAATTTAAGGGTGTTGGAAGTGATACGGCTACAGAGTCATGGCACAGTCTTTGTGTGTGTTTGTGCCCCTATGCCAAGAAACATAACAGAAAGTATTTGAATGCAAAGCAGTGATTTTGAGAAAATGGTGGTAAAGAACTCCCACACAGACAGACAGACAGACACAAACATCACTCACTTTAACCCTTTTTCCATCCGTACCGTTTTCTCCCACATCAAGATACTGTTTCTCAAATCCTTATCAGCAGCTTGTCATGAAATTTAGTGGACATTCAGCCAAGGAACAACTGATTGGAGTCTGGCAACGATAAAGCCATAACTATAACCCTTAGAGATGGAAACTTGGCCCTAGATATTTTAAATATGTTCACGGCCAGTGGATCACTTTAAATTCAAGTGTCATTTTTTTGCCGTCTAATACAAACTCTCTTCTTTGCTGGCTCTAGAAACCTGCCAACCATCATGTCCTGGGTTGAGGCTCAGAGGCCGGGGGTGGAGGGGGTCAACATCATCACCTCTGACTTTGTGGAGCTCACAGACTTTGCCAACATTGTCATCAAACTCAACAACCTGCTGTTGTCTGAACAGGACCCTAAACGGAGATGACACATGTTTGCACAACAGGACCCTGCGGTGTGGTGGAGGTCGGAAGACAGATTCCTCCATCATTGTTGGATATATAATTGTTCCATAATGCTGGAGTCCCAATTATTTATTTTCAATAATCATGTGTTATATTGCTTTGATATGTTTTTTTAGTTGTTATTTTTATCATCAGCGGGCAAATAGGTGTTTCTTTAACCGACAAGGTATCATTGCCTTGCTCAAGGACACTTCAACACCAAGTTACACAGGGATACTATGAGACAGGGACCCTCGTACGACACAAAACCTTTCAAATATCAGTTTGGGTTGCAGACGACTTTTTCACCCCCAACATCATCAAGTCCAAAAGAGGGAAATGAGCTGGAGCTCAGATTACCATCATCATAACGTCAACCAAATTCTGTCATAACACATCTTTAGCTTCTTGATTCATTTCTCTACATTCTCTTTGGGGGGAAAACCAGAAATATACCACATTGGTACTATTTAAAGGCAATGCTGCACAGGTGACCATGCAGAAAAAGACTCTCAGCTACCTGTGACCTGAACAATGATCGGTTTAACTTCTAAAATATTACAATCCTTCTCCTTGTTTTTTACATGTTCTGATCACTTTACAGATTTTGTTTTATTGTGATGAAAAGCAGGATCCTATTTAGCATCATTTTTTTGCTTTTTGAAATACTGCAGTCCGAGGTTTTTAAGATATACAGACACCTAATACATCCAACATTATGTTAGAGGATTGAGAAGGTAAATTCCCGACATTATGGCAGTGGATTCGTTTACATTCCATTCACTATTGTAAACATTTGGCCAGTATTCTAATGTTGGGTTTTAAACTATGCACTTGGTGTTTTTTCAATATTTCAACAGTAAAAAGTGCAGTATTTCTGTTTCTATTTTAAGAAATGTCATGCATTGTGAAAACGGAGCCCACTGTGCTATCTTAGTACATATAGTTGGGCTATAAAGTGTAGTATGTGAACAGTGGCACCTTTAAGGGGGGGGGGCTGCAGAGGCAAAAGCCAAATATGTGTGGAACTTGTGCCACAATACTCATAAAATGTGCACCCATGCACACAGCTTTAAATGTTTATCGTGTTTTTTTCACCCTTCATAGCTAGAGATGTAGCAATGGAAGCAATTTCCTAGGACAGTAAAAGTATGTAGCAATGCATAGAAGAGCACTAACAGTATACAATATATGAGCATGTCCAGCAGTGTCAAGTCTGCATCGGGCTCCATAAGACAGACCTTGTATACTACATGTAGAAATAGCAAGGGTGAAGAAATGTCCACCTTTTTGTCGTCTGGAATGCCTCTGTGTGCGTTACTGTACGTGTTTGTGTGTGTGCTCTGTGGGCTCTGTGATTATGCATGATATGGATAGTGCTGCAGTGACAGTCGCCCTGCATTCCTGTGGTCAGAGTAGGGCAGGAGAGGAGGAGAGACAGGCTGCAGAAGAAGACGCAAAGTGATTTACAAAGCAGAGGCACAAAGACGGCAGAGAGGAAAGAGAAAGTCCAGAAACGGAACAAAATAGAGGATCCAGAGAGAGATATCTGAACAGCTGTTTTGTTTCCTTCACCAGCAGCAGCAGCAGCAGCATCTAACAGGAAAGTCAAATGTTTTCTTTTCAACTCTGCCCTTCTTTTTTCACTCCCTGACTCACTTGTGTGAAATGGCCTGTTCTCTCCAGGCCACATTGTTGACATGGTTGGCGGTCATCAAGCGCTGCAAATCTCTCACACCCTAACCCACACACACACACACACACACACACACACACACACACACACACAGTCACAAGCACAGGCACTTTAATTGTGGAGTAATTACACATACCATGGCAGGCAAGTGGGCGAGCAGAGAGCAGCAGCTCTCACTGATGGAGAGCATTCCTTTGTTGTTTGGATTGGTCCTCTCTCTTTCTCTCTCCCTCTCTCCCTCCTCTGTATCCCTGCTGGCTTCCCAGGTTTCAAAGGAGAAGACGACAACTCAAGCATGATCTCTCAATAAAGTCCTAAAGTAATCCTACAGCGTGTGTGCTTGTGTGTGTGTGTGTGTGTGTGTGTGTGTGTCGGTTTGTCAACCAAGATTCTGTTATTCTACAAACAGTCTTTGCCCAAAAGTGGCGCAAACATTGCCACACAGCTCTCCAAAAGTAGTTTTTTGGGATTGGTTGGGCACCACAGTCTAAGTAGATCCGTATTCTAGCAGAACATTTAAGTCCCATAACGTCATTTCTCTCTCCCCTGATTTGAAAACGTCAGCCCCCTCCACGACTGCACCACAAGTTATAGCAAACAGTTGTGCACTTGGCTTCGTCACAGCCAAATACATGGTAAGTTTCCAGCCTCTAATAAGACTTTTTTTTGGCAGTCCAGCGGCAGTTATACCATCACACTCATGCCTTGGCTGCGTGGTGTGTTTGCCTTAAAATAAGATGTGCAACTATTCGTGGAAAGCCATCTATGTCAGCATAAAAAAAAGGTTTCTCTGCAAATGCACTAGTGAGTAAACCGAGGTTTAGTTCATTTAACCGCTGCTCTACCCCTGGTGTTAAGTGACGTCAGTGACCCACGTGGACCAGGTCAGTGACATTCATTCCATACAGATCTGTTAGTGTTCTCTTTTAGACCATGATGACGAGAGCATTGAACCAGCGGTAAAAACACATGACACTGTGTCTTATGATGGTCATGCCTCTGACAGAATGCGGGGTGAGTAAAGAGAGAGAGAGAGACTTGACAAGACTTGAAGAGGTGCACCACCAGTCGACTGAAAATACACATCACTTACCCTTAAGCCACAAAGGGTGTCAATGCCATGCCATCATCTGTCATTAAGATGATATTAAAAAAAGCATGTGGGTTAAATCGTTTTACCCACTCAAATCCTCAAAGCCCCACATCAATTATGATAAATGAGCTGTCAGAGTACTGGTGTTAAGTGCTTCAGATACTGTTTCACAGGTTTTTTTTAGTACAGGAGACTGGTAGAATTAAGTTATGGCTGTTAAAAAAAGATGCATTTTTCTAAAGGAAACTGTGTCTCCCCACTGCAGGGTCTCCGAAACACCGGTTGGAATCCCTCCAGAGTTCCTGCTCAGCCTCCTGGGGTCACATGGGAGCTGTGGAATTCACTCGGGAATGCTGTCAGACGTTCGGCGGGCTCCTGGGATGATGTCAATGGGAAAGCTTAGCAGCTCTCAAGCTAACAAAGCAACCATGGAGGCATAGTAGCTTTATAGCTTCTGGCAACACTACACAACAGAGAAAGTTAAAAGGAACTGCGAGACTATTTTCAGGGAGCATTGTCCTGATAAGATTAGCAAACTTTAGAAAAGGCTGATGTTGGTTGACAGACAAAAGCTGATGTATCATAATATTCATCCATCATTCATTTCCCAATACACTTTTTCCATTTTTCGAATGGCCTATGCTATGTTGTCTCTTTATTTCCCCTCCTTTGTCCTTCATCCTCCGTAAACACAGTTGGGTTTGTGAACTTGTGAACTTGTAATTTGTAGATTCGCACTTGGGATATGTAATTCTGTGGGTTCAAAACCTTTATATACTCTCTTGGCCAGTAGATCTGGACACATAATTGGTGTCCTAGAGCCGAGGAGCAGTGGAGAAAGTGGAGCAGGGCCGGGTGCACAAGCTCTCTTCCTGTTTACCCACAAAGCGATCCATGCGGGTGCCTGCAAGATAAGATAATCCTGCTGCTGTGTGTGTGTGCGTGTGTGCGTGTGTGTGTGTGTGTGTGTGTGCAAACCCTCCTTGGCCTCAGTGCTAACCAGTTGACCACTTTCAAGACTACATTTATCATTTTCCAACCATAACAGCACACCCGCTTCAGCTGTGATCCGTGTGCGTAGCCTAAACAAACTTCTGCGTGACTTAGATGGTATTATAGTTCTGCATAATGCATGTTGTTGTTTCATGTCACCTCGGTTGTGAACTGTGGAGAATGCACGAACCTCTGCCGAATGAAATGACCTACCTCTGATACAGAAGTGCTGGCTCCATGATGTATAGACGCATGACCGTATGTATAGCTTTGATTTTTCAGATGGTGCACATAACTTATACAAAGAGCAGCCAGACGATGCTTGAATACTCACAGCATTCGACAGAACAAGGATCAAGGATAAGCATCAATTGACCAATGCACATTGTATTGTGTGTTTCCCCTGTGGAAACAGATATGTTGGGAATAAAAAACAAAAAAACATGAAATACAATTTCGTTGAAACAGATTATGTGTGTTTTATCTGTAGCATGTTGTATTTTCCCGCCACTAACCCATACTTTATTCATACTGATGTATTTTGCAATAGGCCTATCACATATATATCATTTGAAAAGCGTGATAGGTTTGTTTCTTTTTTTCACAAAGGAAGGCACTTGCATTGTATTTACCTTTATCGACCTGCTGCATGGTGGGAGTTATGCCGGTTTTTTTGTGGGTCTGTCTCCATAGACTGAATGAATCAAAACCATCAGTGTTGGGACTGCATTGCGTCATGTGAATGGAGACTCGACTGCATTCCTCTTGTAATATCATCAGCTAAACATGCTTCTTATCGTGGTCTTTTATCATTGCTGCAGTCTGAAGGAAAGCTCTCCCTCTCTCTCTCTCTCTCTCTCTCTCTCTCTCTCTCTCTCTCTCTCTCTCTCTCTCTCTCCCTGTGTCCCTCTCTTTTTCTCCCTCTCTCCCCTTCTCACCCTCTCTTTGTCAGCATAAAGCTTCTATCTTTGAGCCAGTGAGAATGAGAGGTGGTCCGTTAACACCTGCACGTTAGGCTCTGTGTCTATGTGTCAGTGTGTTTGAGAGAGAGAGAGAGAGAGAGAGAGAGAGAGAGAGCGAGAGAGAGCGAGAGAGAGAGACTCCCTCCCCTTGCTTGCCGCTCCAGCTCCACTTCCAGCTGTTTGCTGCATTCCTCCACACGTCGCAATTGTCTGAAGCCGCCGGCTTTTGACGTCTGTGTACGTTTGGAGCGTGTGTTCGTGTGTGCGTGTGTGTGTGTGTGTGTGTGCGTGTGTGCGTGTGAATGTCTCAGAGGACTAAAAGTATCTCCTAGACATCCGCCGGTTGCTCATGCTGCAAAGGAAAATGCATTCGCTGTCGAGAAAGAGACTGTGACCTCAGCATCGACAGAATAAGTTTGCGTCCTTTTCTGCGCGATGCCAGAGGTGGCCAGTCCTGCTTCAATAATGGTGAGCGCGATTTCATGTGGGTAGAATTACAGAGTTCCCATTTGTTTACGATTTAAATGTGTGTGTGCCTTCAATTGATTCAATCTCCTTAATGGTGTTTCAACAGCCACTGGTGTTTAATCCGCAGCTCAGGGAGTCATTTATAGAGTTTGTTTCTTATGAGCTGTGTAAAGACAAGCTAAATCTTATCCGACTTTAATTCCACATTTTCTTCTCGGCAAATACAATACAGGGAAAGTTGTGTTTGTTTCTGGGCTACTGATTAAAAGTCCCCATAGAAATGTGTGTATTATAAGTTACTATGCGGAGGATAAAGACCAATAAAGAATATTAGAATGAGCAAGTGGATTCCTCTTACTATTTTTAAGTTGGAACCCCATCACAAAATTAGGTAAATACAACAATATTTTAGGAAACTCAACTATTAGATATTAAATAAACATTATATGTACTTACCTTTTTAGAGGCAAATGCTTTTCTAGATTTTTTACAAGTTAGAACAACCTGCCTAGACGTGTATATTGGAATTTTTAAGATATTTAAATAAGGAGGCCTATATAAGAGGACAAATCAGAGCAGTGACTGATTTTGCCTGGTCATGGTTTGGGATATTGTTAGTGTGTGAGTGTATGAGCGAGCTCTACATTTGACACAAACAAACCTCAAGAATACCTCAGTGGATCAGTCCATGCCACAAGCTAGTATTATTCCATGACTCACTTGTTCTATAGCTGCATGAGTTCATCGAAGGACGACATGTTGCTTCCCCCTTAATGCAGCCAATCATGTGGCAGAACTTGGAACTCAACCAGCAACTTTAAGAAACCAGACCAAGTGGCAACATTCAGAAATGTCAGTCTTATCACCACGTACCTCTTTAACATAACAGCCATATCGTATGATACGTCTGGATGAAGAGTATGCATGTTTGTGGTGTATGAGTGTGTAAAGCAGGGGTGCCCAATACGTCGATCGCGATCGACCGGTCGATCGCGGAGGTAGTGCGAGTAGATCGCATACCATTAAAAAAAAAAAAGAGATGTCCTCATGGCATTTGCCATTTGATTTTCTAACACACGGGTCACCACTATGCGCGGTCAACCGCGCGAGCTACTGCAAAACTCCGGCGAGCTAATTAGTTAGCCTTCCAATTTATTTCCACTAAAGAAGCTAAATCTGCAGCGCCATGATTTGGGAAACGTCCAAAACCTGGCGTCAGAACTGGAGACGCAACGGAAGGCGTGTGCGTAACTTGACAGTGCGCGCTACACAGAGCAGATTGACAAGTGTCTGTCAGGGTTTGACAAACGCTTTCCAGACTTTGCTTTACTCGAGCCAGTTGCTACACTTATGTGCTGCACATTTCGGGAAGATATTGAGGTTGATTCACTCGCATCAAAAATTGCAACATTGTTTCACCTGAACTCGTCTGGAGTGGAGGATGAGATTCTGACACTGCAGCTGAAGTCCAGGGCTCATGGACAGTTTTCTCACAGAGGAAAAAGTACCCAAACATGAGGAAATGTGATACCTTTTTGACTGAATTATTCGGCTCTACTCATTTATGTGAGTCAGCCTTTTCCCACATGAAGAACATTAAGTCCATACACCGTTCCACCATGACTGATGATCATCTGAAGTCTGCTTGAGGCGGATACCAGCAGCTACTGTCAGGACTATGCAACTCTGGCCAATCCCATTCAGTGCAAGTCATCAGAGTAAGGGAACGACCAAAAATATACAGAATATATGTATATATATATAAATAGATATTCAGCATTTTTAATGTAGGTAGATCATTTTGACTTGGTCATTTTAAAAGTAGCTCGCAAGCCGAAAAAGTGTGGGCACCCCTGGTGTAAAGGGATGCTATTAAATCGGGTGGCGTGTATGAAATGACATACAATGTTACACTTGGGTCATGTTGAGTTGCTCGTGTCAGGTTTGTTGGAAACAAGTTGTATGCTGCATGTTATGGCTCTGGATCCCAGTGTAATTGTGGATTTATCCACGGCACTTTACAGCAACACATCTGTGTTTAAGATGCTGAAGAAACGTTCTATTTTAACAGAATGATAAACTATGTCAAAACCATTACACCGGTCAAGCTGGCTCATGTCCATGATGTGGAAACCAGGAGGATACAACTGTTCTGTCACATGGACATACTAATGATGTTATGAGCTGCTAGACGCACATGTACCAGACTTAAGAACTGTGATAGAAGTGCACACACAGCACTTGTAAGGATCATTTGTGTGCCGAAGTAAATCATTTTTCTACTCTTGTCAAGATTCCCTCCACAGTGTGTACTGTTTATGCATAAACCAGATATGTGTTTGGATTTTCATCAGTGCAGAAAGGGATCACATGGAGGACAGAGGTGCAACTTGGGGAAACGTTTTTTGATTCACCATTAATCTCTTTTCCTTTCCTCTCTGGATTCTTTGGTCTGTTTTTATTCATCCTCTTTTTGTTGTTCCCCTGACAGACTGGGTTTGTTTTCTGTCTTGCTCTTTCCTTCCTCTTCAGCACTCTTCAGTTGATTTCACCACGTGAGCTATGTTAAATATGGGTCATGTCCCTCGACTAGTTCACTGTCCCTCCTTGTCTCTCTGTCATATCCGGCCCCTCAGAAACCCAAACACCAGTCGATCCCCTGCATATGGCAGTAAAGGTAACCTGGGCTTTTCCAAAGACACACACACCCTCCATAGAAATTCAAGTTTCCTCCAACTTTGAGTCAGCTGCAATAACAATGGACTTTCTTTCCTGTGAGGATCTTGCATTTGGGTGTATTGATAGAAGAGAAAACGTTCACTTGAGTGTGAGAGAGTTTGAGTTTGAGAACAATGCCGTGGGTTGTGTGTTGTGTTATAGCAGGGGTTCAAGGCTGAGTTGTGTTAATCAGCTGGCAGAGTTTTCACTAAAACACTAAAATTTTATGTCTGACAGGATGCATGTGTTTGTTGTGTGTGTGTGGGTGTGTTGACGTCTGTGGCGTGTATGCGTGCGTAAGGCATACTTAAAGTTTTGTTGAAGAAATGATTGCGCACAGAACACAGGGTGTAGTGAGGAGAAGGGAGGAAGATAACCCCATTTAGCCCTATGCGTTGCTCCATAAGACGGACACCGAGAGAGGGACTCCATATTAAACAGCATCTGCGATACAATGCTGGCTTTGTCAGGTGGGCGGAGGAGAGGGTCATGCTGGAATGTAAGGGGAGGGGATGTTAGTGAGAGACAGAGGGATGGAGAAAGAGAGAGGAGTACAGACAGCATTTAACGCTTAAATGGCAGATAAAACACGTAAACCACCCAGATTTTATTTTTGTAGCAAGTGAGCTTAACACCTTGACTGTAGCTAGATGTATTGTTATTACCCCCCCCCCCCCTCATCTCCATTAGTTGGTCAATAGATCAGCCACACACACTGAAGAAGCAGATGGCCAGCATGGAATATCTGCAGTTAAAGTAGAAGAATACTGATGATTTGTCTGTTGAACACTGTACTCTTCTTCTATTTTTTTAATTCAGAGTAATTGCCATGTTCACGATGTAATCCAAGATCATGACCTCGCTGTTTTTGACAGATACACACATGTAAGTATCTAAACCATCCCAAAGTGCACTAAAAAGTGTGTTCCAAATCAGTGTTATTAACAACACGCTGAGATGTGGTTACGAGGATGCAGCCTGCCACAGAAACAGACAGAAACAGACAGCAACAACAACAACAACGAAGAAAGTAATTGAAACAGAGAGAAAGAACAAACAGATGTAGAGGAAATACAAACAGAGGGACTGGACAGAGGGATAAAAGCAGAGGCTGAAGAAAATAATGAAACAGACAATCCTTGAAACAGAGAATGTCCTTCTGGTTTTATGAGTTCTCTTTCTTTCTTTCTTTCTTTCTTTCTTCCATCACTCTCTCTTTTTCTGTCGGCCCATTTTTCTATCTCCATCTCTGTCTCCAGCTGCAGGGCATGCTAAGCACTTGGGGAGACTCAGCTGTCCAACCGATGGGATCAAAAGACAGATGTGCATGCATGCCCTTTTTTTACGTATGTCTTTGTGATTTTAAAAACATTGTATGTATGAAGTGGTTTTAGATGGTTTTCAATTGTTTAAAGGGCTAGTTCAGGTGTAAAACAGATTTGGGATTAAAGTTGGTATTAAAAGTGTGTCAGGGTATTTTTCCATAAAAGGAAAAAAATACCATTGAAGGTTTTTCATTCCATTCAAGGAGTTAGTTTGTGATGAAATGTTGAAGTTTACTCGACTGGACTTTCTTACCCTCAGTCTGCCTCATATGTTACATGTTACCTTAACTTGATACTATTTAGTTACATCAATGTAGACGTGTAGACGTGTAGACACCTGAGAAATTGTAAGAACATTTAAACACTGTCATATTCACATTTGTCATCTGTTTAAAGTATTAAATCTAAATCTATGTCTAGAGCAGCTTCATATATTAGTTATAGGGAAATAACAGCAAAGGTCTTGACAAATATTCATCATTATGTTGTGTGTTCACATGTTTCTCTACAAACCTGCAAATACCTAGACCATCCAGTAATCGCATAGCCCTCTAATCCAGTGGCCCAGATAGCATCAGTTTTGGTCTGGAAGGGGGATGACACACTTCATTGCTCTGCTCGAACTAGAACACAACAACACAAAAGCGTGTCTTGACCTGCCTAAACCGGAGCTCACCTGGTGAAAGAAGAAGGGAGGGGGCCATGGAAAGAAAGGAAGACACTGAGGTGAAATGATGGAGTAAAGAATATAAAACAGAAGGGGAGAGTCAAGTAGGCAGGAAAGGACATAGAGGAAGGAAGTGGGAGGAAAAGATAGAAAAAGAAGAGGGGGAAGTATTGTCATTGTATAACAACAGTTCCTGTTGAACTTTAAATCTGCATCTCATCTATGTATTTGTCCAGCTGATGTTCTTGCCATCATACACCGTGTGTTTGTTTTGTCTACACCAGGGATGAAAGAAAATCTGTGGAATGTGGGGCCCTATGTCTTTATGCGATAACAAAAAGAGCTGATGCGTGACTTTATTTGTTTGTGTGTGTGTGCATAGGGGTTACAGGGGCAGCTGAATTGCGAAGAATAGCAAGTGCGTGTGTATGTGTGTGTGTTTAAAGGCAATAAGGGTGTCAAAGCTCAAAGGAAGTGACCTCAGAGAGGAAGTTGCCGCTGAATTAGAGGAAGTGGTATGGAGCTGACTTGGATTTGCGCTTCCTATGCTGGTGATTGGAGGAAAGGATATAAAAGAGAGGACAGTGAGACTAAAAAGACAGGAGGATGGGACACAGAAAGTATGAAGGAAGGCAGAGAAGAAGAAAAGACAAGAAGGTTGGAGAGTTGGAAAAACTTTTGAAGAATTAGATCTTGAAAACAAATGAGATACTAATGGAGAAACCTGTGTGAGGTCGATAATGTATATTATCATAGGATTATTACAGGATAACACGGAGAGAGAAGAGGAAGAGAGGCAGGAGATGAAACAGGAATCGGGTTTGACTGAAACAGAATTTCATGTGCGTGCATGTGTGTGCAGAAGCAAGACTGGTTTCCTTTATTAAATTGTAGGGTACTGCAGGGGTTGTCCTTGGCACTCGATCTGAGCGTGTTTATTCAAACGCATACACATTTTTTGAGAGATTTTTTCCCCTTTTATCTCACTCTGTTTTCATTCCTCTTTATAGTTTGCCATTCTCTTCCTTTTATGCCAATCTAATCCCGCCCTGCTATTTCCGAGTTTTCTCATGGCTTCCTTCTTGTTCTTACCCTGTGTGTGTGTGTGTGTGTGTGTGTGTGTGTGTGTGTGTGTGTGTGTGTGTGTGTGTGTGTGTGTGTGTGTGTGTGTGTGTGTGTGTGTGTGTGTGTGTGTGTGTGTATCTCAAGGGCTATTTTCCCCTTGGGACACTTTCACACGGAGAGTTCCTCTCATGTGGCAGCAGCTGGGCATGCAGTGCCCTGTTGTTTTTTCTTTGTGTGTTTGTGTGTGTGTGTGTGTGTGTGTGTGTGTGTGTGCATGTATTTGAATATAGCTGGGCATAATCATTTGTGCAGATGCCTACAACTTTTGTATATGTGTGACCCTGGCGTGTATACGTATGGACATCAACTCCATTTTTTTAAATGTATAATGAGATGTTGATGAATGAATGTACATTTAAAAAACAGAACGATGAAAAGACAATAGAACATGAAATACTATCATGAATAATTTATAACTCGGTGTGCGGTCTGAGCTGATTTCACCTCCTCTCTCATCCATTCTGCAGGACTGTGAGATGATGTTTCAGCCAGAGTCAGATCAAATTTCTCCGGTGGAACCGAAGGTGAGAGAATATACGCAAACACACACACAAGCATTTCAAGTAAGTTATAAGTTCAATTGATAAAAGAAAATATAAATATTGAGCATTCTGCAGAATGATTTCAAGGGTCAATTTTAATGGCGGTCCATGTTTTTCTAGTCTTCCGAGAGTGAAGATTATAACAATGATAAATACACTGTGAGTGAAAACTATCCCTTTCCAATCTGACTGATGCTTGTAGTTTCCGCCTCTGGACCTGATTGACACAGGGAAGGGGCTGAAGGTCCAGACAGCCACACCTCATCTGGTGAGTCTGGGCAGTGGGAGGCTCAGTGTGGCAATCACCCTGCTGCCACTAAAAGAAGGTAACACACACACACACACACACACACAGATATAGCATAGAAACACATACTCACTGGGTTAAGAATACCAGGTCATACAGTACAGCCATTCCTCTTCCCAATGCGTCATAGAGTATTTCATAATGAGTCATGTAAAGCTGTCATCGATGGTGGAACTAGACCTTTGCAGTCCCCTCCCCTCCCTCTTTTCCCTCCTTCATTGCTTTGTTTCACTGCCTCTCCCCTCTTTTTGCCCTCTCCCCTGCCCATCCATCACTTCATTTCCATGTTACTGGAGCAGTGTGTGTATGTGTGTGTGTGTGTGTGTGTGATACTATGCTGGGTCACAATAAAGTCAAAACAAGGAGTCAACACTACTTCCTCCCACAGGGCTCCCTTAGACTGAAAAAAAAAACAAATGACTACATCCACATCCCTGGTTATTTATTGTTATTGTCATTGGGGAGGAAAATGACCCGACTTATTGGTTGGTGCGCAGGCTGAACCCACATCTAAACGTACAAAAATGAGGACAGCACTGCGCTAGCAGACTGCAATCCAAACACAAGAGTATTTATAGTGTATCTTTCATCAGCCATCCACAGGTGTCTTGCACTCATTCTCCCTCAATCGCTCTTCACCCCTCTCGTTCATACACAGACACACACACACACATGCAGACAAACATACAGTCATTGAATCAGCAAGCCACAGGTGCCACAGCTTAATTATTATTCCAGCAAGTTGGCCAAACACAGCAAAGCGATAGGAGCGAAGACAGTGAGATCTACAACACGATAGAGTGAAAAACAAGCTCGTACAACTGATTCGAGTTCAATAGCCTGCAGACGGAATAGTAACACAATCTGACATTAGATTAAAAGCGTTAAACTGAACTAAGTGAGTATCTGTCCTTAGATAACACTCGTGGCTCTCACATACACTTTCAGAGTTGACATGTCTTGTGCGGATCACACAGCTCTCATTGTATTCCTAATACAGAGAGACAGACTCTTTTTGTTTCGCCTCCTCAGCCAGGAGAGCAGTGCAGTTCAAATATTGTGACAGATGGATTGATTTAAGCTGCGGCAAGTATGAAAAATGATGAACTACAGTATGAAGAAAATGTTTTACAACAGTACACAGTGGATGGTATTAAAATGATACGTACGGTAAAGTCAGCAATGTGACATTTCACATTTTACGTCATTATATTTCTTGCGTAACTTCTACACACTTTCACATCCTCCCAGCTCGGTGTGCCTTTCCATTTCAGTGAGGAATGCCGACCATGTGAACAGGCCATTTTGGGAGAACTGAGGGTCTATTTTTCTCCAGAATATGTCGACTGAAAAAGAAGAAGCAGTTGAAATTGACAATACTGAAGTGCCCCCTTTAAAGTGTGGATCACAGACCGCCCATGTGGTTCAAAAAGACAATTGTACTTTTGCATTTCGTTTCTATTTGCATGTTGCTTGATGTTTCAGGGGTGACCCGCATCGGACGAGAAGATGCTCCAATTCCTCAAGACGTCACTATCCAGGGTCCTGGCATCGAGGCGGAGCACTGTCTCATCTTCAATGAAGGTTGATGTCAGTTCACTCAGCACAAAATGAATTCATATTATGAGCCAGGCCTCTGAATTAAACAGCTGTCATTTGTGTACTAAGATTTCTACCCAGTTCACATCTGCACGTTGTGTTGGCCAATGACTCATTTATTTAAGAAGGCTTTTGAATAAAAAATACTGAATCTACAAAAAAAAATGAAGTGAGTTTACAATATTTGAAAACATGTTGTCAAAACTGTAAAGAGATGATCCGCTCAATACAGTAAGTAAAAAGGCATCTGTATGTGTTTTAAATGATTATTTTAACAAAACTGCAACAGAATCTGTTAGAATTAGCATATCACACCAGCACAATCTTTAATTTGTTTCAATAATAATGTTTAAAGATAAATATAGCATTGAGTGAACTATTAAGATGGATATCTTTCAATACTTTGTCAGTGTATTGTGTGAAAGAAAAGACAATTCTCTTTGAAGAGACAGTGATTGATTGCGCTGATGGGTTTTTTTTGTTCCTCTGTGAAACATCCTGTATAATTACTACGCTAAGCATTCAGACCGAAGAACTGCAGTGAAGATGGGAATAGCATGGCTTTGTGTGTGTGTTATAATTAAACGTGGTAGTGTAGTTGGCATCTTTCAACAGGGAACAACGTCTGAGTGATGATGTCGAAACGTTAGCTGCTTTACTTCAAACCGAAGGTGTACTGATCCCCTACTTTCTCATCATTACCTGTGACACAGGAGGGGTGGTGACCCTGGACCCCTGTGGTCACCTCTGCAGTCTGGATGGAGCACAGGTCACTGTGCCCACACCACTCACACAGGGTAAGATATGCACACACACACACACACACACACACAGTATAGCTCAGTCAACTCTCAGGGAGGGCCTATACAATAGACTGAATATAAGAAGACCCACACACTCTACATCAGGTATTTCATTTGCTTCTGCACAACCAGGCACACACACATGTACATGTTTGATATACTGCCACCTACTGGTCAGTGAAATAGTTGGAGTGAAAGTTGACTTTATTTCATTGAGTGTGCATAATTTCAGTGTTAAATAACTCCCCTGTGTTTGGAAAGAAAGAGCGAGTGGTTTGTTTGTGGTTCGGTTAACTTGCATACCTTTCAGTTTGTGTATGAGTCATATGGGTACAGTTAACGTTGTGCTGACGCGCACGAACAGCACGGCGTATGTTTGTGTATTTCACAGAAATGCATGGGCCTGTGTGTGTGTGTGTGTGTGTGTGTGTGTGTGTGTGTGTGTGTGTGTGAGCATTTCCACGTGTTTGTGTATGTGTTTTGAATGATGTAGTGGATGTGCGTGAACCTCTGGTTTGGTTTAATTCCTTGTGGTTTGGAACAGCTACTACAGTGAGTCACCGCTTCCAGCAACGGCAGAGCGTACCCTGCACATCAAATTATGTTATAGGAGACTGCAGAAGACTTGCAGAACACACACACACACACACACACACAAACAAACTGAGGATCCTCCCAAATTCTAACGCATTTATTTGTTTTATAATTCTGTCCACTATGTCTGTTTTTTGTCAGCCAATATCTTGATCTTTCATCTGTCTGCACTCTATTTCCTTCTCTCTTCCCCCAAATTCCCTTTTCATGGATTTACTGAGTTGCACAGCACTCCTTGTTTGACTGTTTTTTGCACCTGGCTTCTCCTTCTCCATGTATCCATCCTTTCTGTGAACCCTTCTCATTGTGGCCTGGCCATTTCAAGTTAAATATTGACAGGCCTATTTATCTTCCCGCTGTGCCGGGCTGATTCAAATATTGACATCATCTTGGTGTGTCTACACACGAGGCTAGGGCTTTGTGAAGTCTCAGGGGTGGAGAGAAGGACTGAAAGAGAAAAAGGTGTTCAAAAAAAGAGTCAAGAGGACATGGTTTGGAAAATTATGGAGAGCGAGAACATCTTTCAGGAATATCATCTGGCCTCAAATGCTTTTGGTTGAGTTGTCTAACCACACACAGAGACACACACACACACACACACACACACACACACACACACACGTACACATGCACATGGAGCAGCCTGGAGATGATTAGCTATGTTTAGGAAGTGATCTGTTCTGTGTTTGGGACTTCGGAGCTTGACCTGGAATCACATCAGTTTCACTTCTAGCTAACTTGAACAGCTGGAAGTCACTTGTTGAAGCACAGCAGCAGATTTGCAATGATGACTATAGGAGTCATCGTACGCCAATAACAAGAGTTACAAACGAGCAGTATAACTACAGGCTTTCTTCTTCTTTTTTCTTTTTCTTGCTTGCTTTACTCCCTCCCAGAATCTTCCATTTTTTTTATGTAGCCAGTCGGTCTGCCTGGCTTAGCCCCAAACTATTCTCTGCCCCTTATCCACTGTTGCTTTGTCTCAAGTCAAATTAATTAATTGCAGCATGAATTGGTTTGTCATTATAATCTAAGCAAGCCACCAGGTTTTTTAAGTCAGTAGCTATTGTCCAGCTGTTTTGGGGTTACACTGGTCCAAGGTATTTCAAAGAAAAGAGAGAGAAAATAATAGGTAGACAAAGAAAAGCTGAGGGGGCGTCCACCAAATACCTCACTGTCTAATAGCTCTTGAACCTACCAAATCTAGATTAGGGTGATGTCGTATTACGCTGTTACTTTACATGTGGTTTTAACTACTCAAATTGTGTTTTCTTCTCTTTCATTTGGCGTTTTAAATATCTAAATCATCAACGTTGCTATTATATTCCTCGACAGTATGTTAAATAGTCTGCTCTCGCGAATCTTGAACCTGTTACCCCTTTTTACCGCGAGTTGGTACAGTCCCGTACTCAGACTCGTGGATGGTAAATCAGTGAACTTTCTTACACACGCAGTCAAGACGGGTGAGGAGGCGGCTCGCAGGAGAGAGAGAGATACAACAACACAGGCACCGCCAGGACTCTAGCTAGACTGCGTTTTACTTTTATAGAAAAAAAAGTGAATTTAAGGTCCGGTCATTATCATTTGTTAGACGTTAAAAGAAAGACAATAGCTGTTATTGTCGTGAAACGTGCTCACTGAATGGGACTCAAAAGGTATGTAACGAATTTAAATGTTGCTAGCTGAAGTTAACTTTCAACAAAAGCAACAAAGTAACATGTTGCATGCAAATGTATTTACTCTACTTAACTGCACTGCACCTTTTTTAAATTAGGCTTATTTCATACTTAGGCTGTATCACTTTATATACAGTCTATGGCTATACACACCCCCACTACGTTTTTCTTGAATGAACTAAGGTTAGTGTATTGTCGGCGAACGTTACTAATTTACGACGCTTAGCACCTTACAGGTGTAGTAGGCAGAGTCTCTCTCACACACACAGTTACGTAAAGGATGGCTGATTCACATTCAACCCAACATCTGCCCGCGCGCTCATGTGTTTTATTAACACACTATTAAAACCAGCCTGTCAGGCTCTCTGAAAAGGTTGGGCAATGTTATTCCCATCAATCGATACATGTGTTTATTTGAACCCTGTCCTACGAGCACAGTTGGCTGCTTTGTATCAGTCTTGCATACTGTCTGCTCATCAGCTGATATTGTTGATGTCCCTTCTGATTGGCTGCAGTGCAAACCATCACAGATACAAATTTAGTCTGTCACCATAAATCAATGGTAATAATATATAACAACAATACTTTTTGCATTTAAAAAAAATGCTGCAAGCAGTATGTTAATCATTGCTGCTCCTGTGATCCAAGCCACTGAATGGTGAAATTATACTTTGTTTTCATATTGCCAGCCATCTTTTGGAGCTGTTTCGTCACAGCCTGGTGGCTGTAGCATATTGTCTGCAGCTTTTGGTGGATCATAAATGAGCCTGCAAGTGTACAGACTGGTGTGGTGTGAGTGCACGTGACAAAGAGAAGCAGCCCACGGTGGTGAGGACAGGCTCCGTGGTCAGGATACCTGACACCTGAAAACAAAACCGGCCTCATTGTCATGGATGTTATTGTGTTCACAAGTCTTTCTTCTGCCTGACTTCAGCACATTTTTTTAGGGACTTAAAAGAAGAGAACAATCTTTAAACCAGATGAATACGGTATCAATCCTTTGTTATCAGATTTCATGGTGTTGCTGTTTAACTTTACTTTATTTTCATTCTGATAGATTAGAGTTTGTTTATAGTTTATATACCATGGCTGTCCCTTTTGATGCTTTGTGGATGGGATTTGAGATGAAGCAGAGAAGATATCTACTGAGCCTCTGGTGAAGAGCTAGATTATATGTATTTGTGTGTGTGTGTGTGTGTGTGTGTGTGTGTGTGTGTGTGTGTGTGTGTGTGTGTGTGTGTGTGTGTGTGTGTGTGTCTAAACTAATCTATAATGACTCCCCTGAGAAATACCAGTCTGTTTTTTTGTGCTGTTACTGCTGGACCCTTGTGCCCCAGAGGGGGTTCATTTGTGGTTTTGAGGCCTATTAACACTCCCACTGGGACCTTGTGTGTAAGCATCTTTTCATGAATGAGTAAACTCTGTTTTTGTTCAGTCCCATAAAGATCTGAGGGATTACAGCAACATTTTGAAGCCAACCAGTTTTATCACATGATGTGCATTCGGACATTTGTGGTGATTACTTTTGATATCTGTGATTAGTTTGCATGTCAAACCTGACCAATAGGTCAGTAAGGTAAGAGAGTTTCATCCAAGAAATAGTTCGACATGGGATCTGTGCATTTGGTTTATTTTTCATTCTAACCTAATGGTCTCAATTTGGCAATTCCTCCACTTGTGTTACCCAAATAGAGAAACTATTTTGCGTTTCCTCTTCCCAAACACTGCGGCGAGAGTGTAGTTTGGGTCGCTCAGATCTACATGGAAACAGAAATGGTCTCCAGCCGTGATGCAGCTCCGACATCTGTGCCCTCAAAGACTCTGAGGTCTGCCTTTGTAGAGCACACTTTAAATTATCCTATAAATGTATGTACAGACTAATTTCTAGTCGTCTTGTCGTGGGAGAGGGTCTCTCCGTTTGTTTGTGTGTGTGTGGGGGGGGGGATGCTTTGACGTGGGAGGCAAATTAAATTAGCTGGTAAACAAGTGAACACGTAAATGAGATTAAACGTGTTTTGTTGGATGGTATGTCTGTCTCTGTGTGTGTGTGGGTTAAAGGGAGTTGGCATGTGTTCATGTGCAATCTATTTAGGACAGCAGTCTTAAATTTAGTTTGTGTGCAAGCAGTTAGGATTAGCATTTGTTTTCATTGAATGTGGCGGATGCTGCGTGTTCCCTTGTAATCTTATCACAGATGGATTTTAGGAGCAAGGGTTAAGAAAAGGTTTGCAGTAATCCGGTGTTTGTTTGAGAAAGCAAGAAGCGACGCAAAGGTTGAATCATCAGGTTTTATAAATATACAAGGACAACATGTGAATTTCTCATCCTTTCTTTGTTTATCTCTGTCACAAACACACACACACACACACACATGTACTGCTTGTATTTGTTCCTGCTGAAGGAGGGCAGGATTAGCTAGTTGTTTGTTAGCTAAGAGGCACTGAGAGGAAATTAGATCGGCGGGGGGAGCGGGGGCTGTGAACAAATCATGGCGACACACTTTACCCTCCACTTTAAAGGTGGCACATGGTGAGGCGATGGAAATTAGATTTTTACAAGAGCTGACTGCTGGCAGTGTGTGTGTGTGTGTGTGTGTGTTTGCTTCTCTGCTAAATACTGAGAGTTACTGTGAATCATTAGGCAGACACTGTTAGGAGACATGTCTCCACACAGATTCACAGAGCATGCACAACATTTTCAAAGACACGCACATTAATCAAGTCCGGCAATGAGAAACACATATTATTAGTTCATTACCACACATATCACGCGTGTGTGTCTGTTTTTCTGTCATTATATTAAAAAACACACATCTTTTGATCTCTCTGTCACGATGCCACTGCTTCACAGTTTGCTGCCAAACCTGCAAGATTGTGTGTTTACATGGGTATGTATTTGAGAAGTTCACAGTCCAGCTGTGTAGACTAAACATTTCTGACAGTTGTTTTCGTGTGTGTGTGTGTGTGTGTGGTGTTAGGACTCAGGACAGGACACAAAGTGAGATGAGAACGAGAGAAGGCAAAAGAAAGTTTAAAAAAAAACATTGACATTTTTCCATTCAGTCTTTTTCCATTTGCCCTCTCTCTATCCCCCCCCCCCCCTCCCTCCCTCCCTCCCTCCCTCCCTCTTGCCTCAGTGGCTGTGTCTGACTTCAGGTCCAAGGAATCTGATGTAACTGTAACGGAGCTATCAAGGAGGTGCTTTTTTAGCCTTTAACACACATGCTAACATTGTGGGGGTACTGTAATGCTTATCTGAACCTTCTGGGCGGGGGGGGGGGGGGTTGAAAGAATGGAGCGAGCAAAGAGAGTGTGTGTGTGTGTGTGTGTGTGTGTGTGTGTGTGTGTGTGTGTGTGTGTGTGTGTGTGTGTGTGTGTGAAGACAGACAAATGAAAGGGGAACTCTTTGTTTATTAGCCAGTCTTGTGATCTTCTCTCCTCTTTGTTGTCCACTCCTCTTTGCACCACTGAAGTCGTTTCATTTGTTTTCTGCTGTCTTTCTACTTTTTCACTTTTCTTGTGAGTGTGTGTGTGTGTGTGTGTGTGTGTGTGTGTGTGTGTGTGTGTGTGTGTGTGTGAGAGCACTGCTGTCTCTCTCCCTTCCCTTCTGAGGTATTTGGACAGCTGTGGCTGTCTGTGTGTATTACAGAGGTTGTGACCCTGACATCTTGTTTAATACCTGGCCCTCTCAGCCTAATTGATGGCCAGAGCAAACACTGTGGTCCGGAATGGCTGGCTGTGCCGAGAGTGTGCAAGTGTGTTTCTAGCTGTGAATACAAATAAAAAAGCTGTACCTACGACTGCCTCTTCACAGTACTATAGCGTTTGTCACGATGGTCTCGTATGTTTTACCTTACGCGTCTGTGTGTTCTCTCTCCAGGTTATTCCCTGTGTCTGGGTAAGTCCTATTTCTTCCGGTTCAACCATCCCGAGGAGGCAAGCAGAATGAAGAGCATGCTTCCACAAAAGAGCCCTGTGTCAGCTTTAGCCTACAACACAGGTACACACACACACACACAAACTCCTTCTCTGACCCATGACCTGTACTTGATCCCCGCTCTTTTTCTTTTGTTTCTCCTCTCTCTTTGTTCTGCCACATCACCATCTCCTCTTCTACCTCCCTCCCTCTTTCATCGGCTCGCTCATCTATTCCATCTGCTTCTCACCTGTTCTTCCTTTGTAGTTTTTCATCAGTTTATTCTCCTCACGCAACATCTGTCCCCACAACTATATTCACCATATGCCCTGTCAGGGATCTCAGGGTATAGTTACAGGTACACACGACCTAGACAGGTGTGTGTGTGTTTGTGTGTGAGATTGGCATGTTGGTCTTGAGTATGTCTGTTACACACATGTGACAGACTGAAGGGTAGAGTTCAGCCGTCCTCTCAGTATTTCCTAAACATATACTCTCACTGTCACACACATGCTAAAAACGTAAATTCAAAGTATATAGGAATGTTATTGTATTCTGGTGCCTCTCCATTTCCATGGCGATACAGCTGAACTCCGCTGTCTCCTTAGTGATTGATCGGGCTTGGAGCAAGGTGTGAGTGTGTGTGTGTGTGTGTGTGCGCCATAATCAGTGGAATCCTTGCTCTTTAAACTCCTGGATGTAAGGAATGCACTGCTCTCTCCCCTGCTTCTCTGATGTTTTTGTAGAGATGACTTACATCTCTCTCTCACACACACACACACACACACACACACACACACACACACACACACACACACTTTGGAAAACTTGTTTTCACAGGCAGCCAAAACCTTGACCTTTATCCTCCAGATTGCCAAGACTCACACTCCGCACCTAAAGGGAAGACTCTCGCACAAAGCAAAACGAGCCGGACATTGAGGAGAATAGTCACGATAGAACGGACTTGATGCACGCCAGGCCTCCACTATAAATCTGCCCATGTATGGACACAAACACCCTGCATGTGTGTGTGTGTGTGTGTGTCTAGATCTTATGATGTCTTTCATTTTCTGCCCCATTTCTCTCCACCATGTAGGGTTTGACATTTTCCTCACACAGGCTGTTATTCAGCTACGAGGTGCACTTTAGGTGCTCCAGTTTCTCTCACAATACAACTCGACTAAGCAGCAGCAGTTGAATGTTCCCTACTGTGCTTAAATTATTCAACACATATGTGCACTCTTAGCATATATACACATAGGAAGTACGTGTGTGTGTGTGTGTGTGTTTCTCTCAGGCAGAGCTACAGTTGTGAGTTGTAGGAAAGCTTTTTTTGTGGGTGTGTGTGACGGTTAAACACTGGGTGGTCTCAGCTTGTACATTATAATTGTTCCTTTTCCACATAAAGCCACAGATAAATTGAAAACACTCTGCAGGTTTCTCACACATTGCGTTCTACTACCCTCTTCCTAGTGTTTTACCGGCATTTCTGATGACAGGAGAATATGTAAGGACGGTGTTTTTTAAATTCTGCACAGAAAAGTAGAAATACTGCTGTTAATCAACAATACTCCTGCTGACCTCAGCAATATTTTACCAAGTATAAATGCCTTTTTGTTTTAGTTTTGACTTCCTTCCTGCTAAATCTTCCTGACTCAGTTGAGGTTTGGAAAAAGACCCGCTTACTGCTGAAGCTGCTCTAAATAGAAGGCTTTAGGTAGGGCGGGGGCCTCTCGAGGGTATTCCTGAATATTTTGTGGGTTTTTTTTCATTTCCCAAAATCTTACTCTAAGGAACAGTTCGAGTTCTAAGTCGAGTTTGATTTAAAATGTTTGTTTTGGAGCTAATGGATGGTTTTGTACAAGAGAGTGTGTGTATGTGTGTGTGTGTGAGAGAGTTAACTCCTATTCTGGGTGATTCGCTGCCAGCTGCAGATTGTGTGGTTCGGGTTTGTTCTGCCATCGGCCGCCTCTATGAATAGCTGCAGCTTCAGGTACATACACATCCTCTCTCTCCTTTCTGTCATCATTTTCTCCCGTCTTCTTTTCTTGTGACTCCATATTGCTTATCCCAGCCATAGCGCCTTTTCTCTTGTTTTTCTCTGAACTCAATTTCCCTCCAGCTCCTCTCTGCTTCCCCATTTCTACATTTATTTAAATCACCGTTTCTCATACTCCTCAATGTTCACCTGTATTTGTGTGTCTACGCTTTCCCCTTTACTATTCATTTATTTTCCATTACATCTCTTTCCCGCCCTCAGACTACTTGAAGTTTAGCAGTGACTATAGCCATGCGGTGGTGGGCGGCACCAACAGTGCTCGGGGCATGCGATCGGCGTCTGAGCTCCGGGACTTGATGGACACCCTGCAGCGCAAGAAGATCGCCCTGGAGAACAGCCTGAGAGCCAACGGGAATGCGAACCCCTCCTACTTCAGCGTCACACAGGTCAGACACCATTTAGCTCCACTCCAGGATTTATCATTCCGCCTTCTATGTCATACTCCAACTGGGCTGATAGAGTTCATATGGTTAGCCTGCATGTTTGTCTTGGGCTAAAAAGGGCTAACCGGGGTTTACTCATTATGTACAAGACCAAACGATAAGCAGGCCATACACATTATCCTGAGCTAAACTAGAGATGTATTCATTCTGTCACAGCTTTAAGAAAAGTCTGTTTATATACTAAAGCCTCACCCTTATCTTCTCATTATATGTATCTTCTACTTATCCTATTTTATGTGCATTTGATATTATGATGAAATAGCATTTTTAAGTATTTTCAGTTATAATGTAAATATTTTCCCATTCTATCTCGTAGTCTCCCCCCACCACACCTACCACGAGTCCTGCCACGTCCTCATCAGCCTATCAGGACCAGGCGAGGCGGTTCTACGGCTCGGATCGTGCACCCATGTCTTTGAAATCGGCTCCCTCTTTTTCTCCCGGGCGACGGTCCGACCCTTCTTCTTCTTCTTCTCTGGCCTCCCGCACCTCGGGCAGTCGCCACCAGGACAACCTCGGCATAAGCGACGGCCGACGGCTGCACAACCCGGGCTCCTCTTCTTCTTTACTGGCCACATGGAACGGCGGAGGCTCCTCCACCTCTGTTGACGGTAGCAACAGCTTCCTCCTCTCTCTTCCGCCCCCCTCCTCCTCATCCCGCGCTCCATCAACAGGAGGTGCAGCCAGCATGCCCTCGAGCCCCCGTCTTGGCCGTCGTAGCTACGGCAACCAAGAGCCAGCGCCCAGCAGCAGAACCCGGAAATACTCGGCAGGCTCGCTGAATGGGATGATCGTAGGAGAGCACAGTCGCTCGCTGCCACGCCTCTGCCCCTCCCAATCTCCCCGTGACAACAACAACGGAGCCGTAACCTTGTCAACGCTGCCCCCGCGGCGATCCGATGTCGCCGGCGGTTACAAATTTAGCAAAGACCATTACAACAACAGTCAGAATGCCAGCCCTGACATCAACCACAACTCCAGTAAATCAAGCCAGCTTTCCTCCAACAGGCATCACATTCAGAGCGCAAGTCAGGGAGAAAGCGTAGTGTCTATCTCCCTCTCCTCCCCCAAGAACCTGCCCTCCACTACGGCCACCGTCTCTTCCACACCCACTCCCCCTGATGTGACCATCCCATCCAGGACAGGGGGTTCCTCTTCTCCTCGTGTGGCCAAAAAGCTCAGCCTGACTTCCACTAGCTCTGTCGGCTCCTTAGGCTCCATGAGTTCCAGCCCTCCAGAACTGGAACGGCTGGCAAGCCGTGGATCGTCCGCGGGAGGGGGCCTGTCTTTGGGGGAGAGGGAGAGGCGAGCGGTGGACCTAGACTTCACTGGTTCCCTGGGGCTCGGACTTGGAGAGAGGAGGTCTTCATTTGGGAAGGCAGGCCTGGAAGCTGGGATGGGGCTGGGCGAGAGGCGGCAGTCGTTCGGAAAGGCAGGAGTGACCCCACCAGGGGGTTTCAGGGAAAGAAGGGGGAGCATCAGCTCACTGAGCGGGAAGGAGGAACTGACCGACTACCATCAGCACCAAAAAGAGGAGAGACTCCGTGAACAGGAGGTGGAAAGACTGGTGAGTTTGAGTGTGTTTGAACTGAGGACATCGACTGTTGCAGCGTGTTGTCAGTCAGATCAGATGGCACTGTCTCGCCATGTAGCTATAACCTGTGATACAGACCGTATCTGGTGTAATGTGTAAATTAGCTTACAGACTTACAGACCTTTGACAGGTGAACAGCTTGTTGCCGTTGCGGACACTGAAAGAAGATTGGGGTATCAGGTTTAATTAAATTAGCAGTGTAAGGTTTCTGTTGTTTTGCATACAACATGCAAACACACTAAAAGTGGAATAAGTTAAGGAAAATTCATCCCTTCACACCAAACTCCTCCTCGTGCCCTCAAACATACTCTCCCAGGGAGCTTAACACACACACACACACACATACATACACACGGAGAGAGAGAGAGAGTGAGGTTCACCACTCCACAGATGCCTCTGGCAGTTAGCCCATACGAACAGGACTATTCTTAACCTCGTGCTTAGGTCGTGTGTGTGTATGTTTGTGTATGTGTGGTGCGTGTTTATGTCAGTCTGGAGGTGCACCCAGTGCGGTTCGGACCACTGAAGAGCCACAGAACACATCAGTCAGATGTTGGTTAGAGCAACCAGGAAGATTAGAGAGCAGAGTTGTAGTGTAGCAGGTGGATAAACACACAGATGCTCAACATATAATGACAGCTGGACTCATAATCCCATCGTTCCCTCTTTAAATGTCTTTCTCTTTCACGTAGCCGGGTTCTGCTCAGTGATCGGGTGTCTCTTGAGCTGTGAGAAAGAGTTTTCTGGATGCCGTACAAACCAAAGTGTGTTTCACGAGCTCCTCAGTGGCTTTAACCTGCTCGACTAGCGAGATAGAACATGAAACCCAGCAACGCTTCATATGATGTGGTTTGATTGAAAAGCATTTGTTTTTAGTTTGTGCCCCAGTGTAATGGATAGCAGCCACCTGTTAGGAATGTTTAATGACCCATTCAAATTGTTTTGAGTTTCTATGTCAAAAGTATGGTTATTTTAAAGTTAAATAACTCAATTTTGATGGTATTGTTTACTTATTAAGGTCATATAGAGGCAAGAGTAATAATTTCATAACCAGTTAAATGTTCCTCGCCGTAACTTGAATCCATTTTTTTGAATAACAGCTCTGAATATTTGATAATAAAACAATGAACTGCGTTTAATAGTTCTGATCAGAGATGCTGCTGGACAGTGAAAGAAAGCCAATAGCAGCATCTGAGTTCAGGGCTGAGCTCAGGAAGGCTTTGTCTTAATCGTGTCTGCCCTCTAGTGGTGGAACAGGAAACCTGCGTTCATTCCATACTGAGACGTTATTGGGTTGTGTGCATAAATGGCTGTTTTGGGGTTTTGCCAGCAACGAAAGGAAGAGAAACACAAGAACAATTGCTTGAAGCTAACACGATCGTCTATTGTGTCAGTTAGGATGCACAGTTCAGACGTTTAGATGATTATATTCCATCAGTCCATATTAAAAGTTGGCATTTAGCAAAGCGGCTTTGTCTCGTCAGTGTACACAATTTAGAATTAACAGAATTAAAAAGTGCAGAACTGTAATGGTTGCTACTAATAAGAGAGCACTGGAAGGTGATCATGAGATCATGAGCTTTTCGACATAACCATTACAAAATACCGGTACTTTATTTCAGCAGAAAAGCACCGCAAGTCTCTCTCTCTCTCTCTCTCTCTCTCTCTCTCTCTCTCTCTGTCTCTCTCTCTGTCTCTCTCTCTCTCTCTCTCTCTCTCTGTCTCTCTGTGTCAGTCTGTCTCTCTCTCTCAGTCTGTCTCTCTCTCAGTCTGTCTCTCTAGTTGAAAGCTGATGACTATAAAGGCTCCACAGAGGCTTGTGTCCATTAGAATAGAACAAGGTGACAAACTGACACGGGCTTGTTTTGCCTCAACTCCTGGCTCACATTACACACACATGCATACAAAAGATGATTCTGCTGGTAAACAATTTGTACTGTGATCACTTATTCATATTATTCATATTTATATTGACTTTTTATATTTAATTTCTAACATATTGGGATAAAAGAGCAATGTAATGTATGTGTAGCGCTATATATTTATCCTAAATATGATGTCTCTCTTCTAATCAGACTGATAGTCCAAACTTCACCTGGTTCAGATTCCTTCCTAGAGCACATTTCCCTGGAAAGTGTCTTGTTTCCTCCGCGGCCGTACACACACACACACACACACATTCCTGTGTTTGGACTCATGGTCTGTTCTCGTGCACACTTCCGATCATAGTTGACAGCTGTCCACCTTCTCATGAGCTTACTCTCTCTCTATATATCTCTCACTCACACACGCGCACACATTCACACACCTTTGTCTCACGTTCGTTTTATTTCTAACCTCCTTCTTTCCGCCTCTGATATTACTTACACGGGCTCGCTGTGTGGGTTTATATTTCCCCCTCCAGAGAAGCCTCTCAGGGTATACTTTGACTCTCTGCAGCCTCTGTAGCTCCCCATACAGCTGTGTTCGGGCAGACAGAACTGTGGAAAAGGGAACTCTCGCTCCAGAGATTTCCCAACGAGAGGAAATGATCTTTCTAGACTGTACAATTTGACAGTAGAGGATGTAAATTACAAACAAAACAGGAGTGTATTTTGGACTGAACAAGGACATTTTAACTGAAGCGATTCACTCCTGCGATGCTTCCCCAGGTAACTTGGCATTGGAAACTTGATTTCATGATGGAAAGAAGTAATACCAGCTGAGCTGTTGTGACTTCTCTCTAGTTTGGAACATAACAGAACGTTCAATTTATGCTTTTTCTGTAAACCAATTTCAAAAACGCACATGCATGTATACGAAGAGATAACATGTCAGAATCAGTATCACAAAATGTGTTGTTTACTGGTGTTGAGTTAACATCTGACTCATAGAAATGGAACTTGAATTTAGGTCTGATCTGAAATAACATGTGCTGTTTTTCCACATTTGATATATCTCACCTCGTAATCCAGCACCACCATAGGGCTCTATATACAATGTCGTTTTTGTAATAACATGGTTTTACTGTGTTTGTGTAGCACCCCCAAACTCTGTGTCTAAGATGCAGTAGATTCAAAAGTGGTGGGGACTTTTGCATTTGTTATTTTCTGCATATACTGTAACTCATGCACTCATATGTGTGTGTGTGTGTGTGTGTGTGTGTGTGTGTGTGTGTGTGTGTGTGTGTGTGTGTGTGTGTGTGTGTGTGTGTGTGTGTGTGTGTGTGTGTGTGCGTGCGCGTGCGTGTGCGTGTGCGTGCTCATCTCAGGAGCGACAGCGGCTAGAGACCATCCTGTCTCTGTGTTCGGAGCTGGGCCGGTCTGCCAGAGATGGAGGAGGAGGCGCAGCTACAAGTACCACTTCAGCCGTGTCGGATCTCCAGAAGATCAACCAGGAGCTCGAGAAGCTTCAACTCAACGACGACAACGACGACGACAACGACGACGCACCATCGGTCTTTTCAGACTCTTCAGCCACTAACGGAACAACGAGGAACGGACACATGGCCTCCCTTGGATCGGAGAACGGCTACTATGATGACGACCTACAGGTACGACGGAGGCGCAGCAGCGGCCACCGAGACAACAGGGCAGAATCCCCCACCGTCAGCCTGCGGAGCTTCGCCCCTTCACCTTCTCCACGTGCACAGAGGACCAATCAGGTACACGGGATTTGTTTCTACACATTCATACGCACTCATACAATATCACATCAGCAGCTGCAAAAGCAAATGGCCCTATCTAGAGCCAGTTTGGTTTGTCCCGCTCCACACGTACTAAGGTGATTATACACTAAAGAGAAAATACTTCTTAATATTATTTTATAGCTCCCCTTAAATGCTACAGTGTAAATAAAATAAAAAAGCAAGAGAGACAGGTTGATGAATAAGATTTCTATATAGTTATTCTGTGTCATTCTGTAGTTAAGCAGCAGAGCATCTGGATTTACAGTTGCAGTCTATCAACCTACACATCCTTCATGTACGCAGATGGCAGATATTTACAGACCATTTATTAGGTTAGAGCAGGCTAAGTGTTAGAAATTCAGAATGGACAGCTGGTGTTTGTATGTGTGATTGTGTCTTCCCACATTTTTTTTTTTTGCTTCACAAGAACAGACATTTTCAGTGTCCAGGCGAAGCACTGCTTCACCACCAACAAGTGTTCAGAAAACATTGTTTAGCAATAATATAAGATATAGATTATCTTGTTCTGCAGTTACAGATACTGTCGGTGCCCCTATTTCCACTTGATGTCACCTCATTATTTAAATGCTGGTGTCAGCGATCATTATTACACCCAATGACCATGAAACCCCAATATTGGCTCTGATCAAATTTGATAATGTTAATGTTAATGATGGTGTTACCAGGCTCTAGATGTAGCCGCTCGTCGCCGCGGACAGGAAGTGAGGCCTTCAGAGGAGGAAGTGAGGCGCGTGGAAGAGGAGAGGATCCAGGTGCTGAACAACATGGAGGAGCTGGAGCAAAAGATCAAAGAGCTGGACAACCAAATGAATGAATCTGCCCAAGAGGTAAAGAGAAGACGGAGCGAAGGGCGGCAAAAATGACCATCTTAACAAATCATGGTTTAATAATCAGTCTAGAAGTCCTATTTCTAAAGAGAAATGAGGAACATATCAGTAACATGTTCACACTTTATTAGGTAGTGTTGCATACAGGTTTTAATACAGGTAAGCATAAACCCAAAGTCACTACAAATGGCTTACTTACTGGTGTGCATTTATCCAAGGTGGAGCTTGAGCGAGCGCTGGTGGAGGCTGAGCAGGAGTCGGAGGTCGCTGCTCTCCAGCAGGAGAAAGAGGCTCTGGAAGCACTTCACAACAAGATGGCTGACCTGGAGACCAAGTCCCAGCGGGAAAAAGAAAAGGTATCGAACAGGCTGTGCTTCATTGTAAAACAATGAGAGACAAGACAAGAGTCACAGTGGCCGACACAGAGACCAAGAGCACAGAGCATTCGTCAACGGACTCGCCGTTTGATGATGCTTCTTCTGCACGTTGTTTGTATTTCTTTGCCGAAGGGCTGGAAAGTGATATTATTATTATTGTGCATCGGGGAGAAACACAAGTGTTGTACACCAAACGTGGCTTGTAACAAGCAACATTTCCCTTCCTATGATGTTTGGTTATGAAAATACACACACCGCTCTGAGACTCTCATACATTTAGGGGTCACGTGACGAACCGGCAGGCGTTAATCCCTCTCATGCTGTCTCCGGTCCAAATATATATCTGCTAATACTGCCCAGGGTATAGCGGTCACCAAGTGATCCTGTCTTACACACACTCCTGCGGGACGACCATGTGTGTGTGTGCGTGTGTGTGTGTGTGTGTGTGTGTGTGTGTCTGTCTACCCTTTTACCAGTACATGGTAACATTGACAGGGTGAGGAGTGCATAAACGGATTGAATTTGTCGATATGTGGGCGTTTGCGAGTACGTGCTTTGGTTTAGCATTTGGACGTTCCCCTCTGTCGGATTGGGTCCCACCCTGGTTGGCAAATTTCCTTGCACCACACAGCTGGTAGATACTGTATATGCTACAAAACCTCGTCACGATACAGAGTGAGACAGAGGGAAGGAGAGACGGAACGATCAGATAGCCGAGCGTGAAGTTGAGTGCTTGTACAGGTTTTGGGCGCGTGTATATGTGGTGTTGTTTATAGAGAGGACTGTCGATCTACTGAGCCATTCCTTCTCATCCATCATCCCATCAGTCAAACAAACAGAGGATAAAAAGGCAGGAGAAAGAGCTCATGACACTCTTCATCATACTATCTCCATTTCTACTCGATACCTCCCCAGTCCTCCATCTCTTTGGGAGATGTTGTTTCTCCGGCTTGCCCTCCCCTCCCTCCCTCTCTAGGCTAATCTCGCTGACCTGGTTGCCGTAGTGACTAACTGTGGCTCCCCAGTCCCACTAACGCTGCCATCCTCTCTCTCTGTCCCGTGTGGATGTGTGTCTCCGTTTCTTTTTGTTTGTCGTGCACATCAACAAACGTGCACATGTATGTGCGTGCGGGCGTGTCTGTGCGTCTCTGTGTCGTGTACATGTGTGTATGCCAGGCGTGCGAGTTGCTACAGGCAGAGAGGGGCAGAGTAGAGAGGTTGGCTCAGATTGTGTGTGAGCAGCGCTCCCAGCTGGACAGCTGCCCTGAGGCCACCATGGAGCCCCTGCAGGAGCAGCTGGCCAGGGTCAGTACGAACACACACACACACACATCACTACATCAAACACATGCACAGGAAGATATGTACTTCAGTGTGTAAACCAATGGATCCACGCAGAGACATCACACCGGACAAGCGACGAACTCCACATCAGTGGGAAACACAACAGCTGTGCATGCGTACACCGCATATTGACACACATGCAGCATATGCAGACCATATTCTGGAAAGAGACACGTGACGCTCACGTACTTGAACTTGCATGTGAATATGCACACAATTTCTTTCCCGAGCCAACTTGCTCTCCAACCCTCGGCCACCTTTGATCTTTACCTGGTTCTTGTTCTCTTCTCACCGTCTCACTCTTTAGGGTTCTATGTCTCCTTATTCCACCAGAAGGGTTGATCCTGTTAGTGTGTATCGCATCTCAAGTCCTGTTTGGCTATTATAGAAATATAACGTTTGGACATGCGATCTAAGGCTACACCTTAAACTATTTTAATTATCATTTTGGCCATAATCGTGCAGCCCTACATTCATCCATCCATCCATCCATTATTTATCCAACCCAGCTGACATTGGGTGAGAGGCAGAGGTTCACCCTTCACAGGCTTCCTGTCAATCACAGGACTGACACGTGGAGACAGACAAGCATTCACGCTCACATTTTTTTTGTTAACCTGCATCTTGCATGTTTTATCAAGTGTATGTGCTATAACGGTATGTCTAGTTAAGGCTGTCCTGAACACATGTTTTCATTTGGCTTGCCTGTTTACCTGTGTTCTCGTGTGTGTGTGTGTGTGTGTGTGTGTGTGTGTGTCAGGACTGTGAGGTGCTCGATGCAGAGTCGAAGCGTTTTGAGGACCTGGAGTTTCAGCAACTGGAGAGAGAGAGCAGGCAGGACGAGGAGAAGGAGACCCATACGCAACAGCTTCTCCGGGACATCGCAGACTACCAGCGGAGCACTGTCACTCGCAAGGTAACAAGCTGAATCTCTGTTTAAGATGGTTTGAAAAGCATGCCAACTTATGTATTTTTCGTAGATTTGGCTAAAAACACGTAACAAGCTGGTTTTGTTTTTCTTTCAGGAACGACTGTTGACTCTGAAGAAGCAGGCAACACAGATTACCCAGCAGGCTCAGCGAGAGAAGGAGAGCTTCTTGAAGGAGAGGAGCACCCTCGAAGCAATGCTGCAAAGGGTACGAAGTTATCCATGTTTGCATGTGGCCATCCGGGCCTCTGTGTGTGTGAATGAAAAGCAATCAAGAAGCAGCCAATTTTGTTTTCAGCATTGTTTTTGTTTCCTTGTTTTGTCTTTTAGGAGAAAGAAAACCTCACCATGCTGGAAAGAAAATACGCTGACCTCACTGGTGGCCGAGGTTTCACTCTCAGGGAGGTAGGTTTGATCGACAGTCCTCCTCTTTGAACTCCTTAAGGCTCTTCAAGTGAGCAGGACTTCCATCATTTATAATCGTGGGGTTTCCTTCTCTGCTAGGAAACAGCCTCTCTGGCTGATGTGTGTCAGTCTTTTAGTGATCGCTGCCGTGACACCACCTCTGCCGCAATTTCTCCTCCTCCAGTCAACTTGTGCGCCCTCGCATCCCTCCTCTCCTCTATTTCTCTCAAGAATGCAGAGGTACTTTTGGCTTATTTCACTAATATTTCCCTTTCTCTTTTCATCCTTCCTTCCTGTTCCTTTATTCTGTTGTTCTCCTTACGGTATATCGTTGTAACTGCAAGACCCTGCAATGTAGGTTTCAGGAAATTGAGACTTCTTTCATTAATTCTATGCCCAACTTATACTCACTTATGTATTAATACCGAGGTAACCTTGTTATAATGCCTGTTGTCGTATGTAAACCACTGAATGAATGTTACCCGTACTGTGTCTAAGTAACTTACTTCCCAGTCACAAGACTTGTTGTTCCATTTTTGCTTTGAAATT
This sequence comes from Melanostigma gelatinosum, assembly GCF_949748355.1. Lineage (NCBI taxonomy): Eukaryota > Metazoa > Chordata > Actinopteri > Perciformes > Zoarcidae > Melanostigma > Melanostigma gelatinosum. Next base: position 10,252,647 of record NC_136653.1, read on the forward strand.
GCTAAAATTGCAACCAAATTCTGCATCATTCTAACAACTACTAAACTCCTAAAACGTTTGTCATGAATATGGCTGACTCACGTCATGCTATGCCTCTTCTCCCCCCCCCCCCCCTTTCTCTACATGACACTTTCCAGGGCTATGTCACAGTCAGTGAAATCAATAAGCTTTACTCACAGCTTGGGGCGGACCCTAAACCCGCCCTTGCCCCCACTCTGGCCAATGCCTTTCCTGAGTCCGAGGCAAACTCCTCCCCTGACGAGGACACCACCAAACCACCGGAGGATGAGGTGTGTGTAGTGGTGTTAAGGGCTCGAGTAGACTTAGATTATGCAAAGTGTGTGTGTGTGAAAGTGTTTTCCCCGATTTCCCTTCCTTCTTTTGCACCGTTTCAGTTTTTCTGACAATAATCCTTTCTTCTTTTCAAAGCTCTGCCATTCATCCTCACCTGCCGACTGTCTCTCTTCTTCCTCCTCTTCTTCCTCTTCCCACTTCTATCCCCGTCCCCTCCCCAAAACACCCTCTGTGCATTGGCCAGAGAACATGGTGTCATACAGAGACCCCTCTCCCCTCCCTGACTCTCCCCCACCTCCCCTCCCTGTCAAAAAACACCACCACCGACACAGGCAGGTAATGCGAGTGTGTGTGTGTGTGTGTGTGTGTGTGTGTATATATCAGCAACTTTGTGTTTGTCTGTTTTTACGTGACAAACACAAAACCAGACGCACAGTTTGCACAGTTGCTTTGATTGATTGCTGCTGATTATAGTAAATCATTGATAATTGTTCAGGTAAATTTGGTTTTAGTGCACAATTAAGGAAGTTGATCCTCCCTCTAATCCCATCTCATACTCGTATGAAATAATTAGAATTTATTTATATGGCTGAAATGAATAAATATGGATGAAAGACTTGGAGTATGCATTGTTGTTTGCTACATTGTCTTTTTGTTGATATTATTCACAAAAAAAAAAAAGTGTAAGTACAACATTGAACAATATATCCCACACACAGCAACTTACTTTTCCTTGAAGCAGTGGGACCGTGTTATTTGACCTAAAATGAAATGGGATCATTTTGCTCATTCACATCGTTGGGTTGAATGAATATGACGCATAATCAATAGTCAATTAACTGTGTACATCCCTTCCCCTCTGTGTGTGTGTGTGTGTGTGCGTGTGTGTGTGTGTTTTATCAGCATTTCCGTTTGCTGGAAGAGAGGAAGAGGTCTGACAGAGAAGGCGGTTCCCATCTAAGTGACACATTACCCAGGAAGAAAGCCACCCCCACCATGACCCCCCAGTTTATGTGTGCAACACTGGGACGCAGCTTCCCAACCAAGGTACACATGAATATAGATGCACATGTACGCATAAATGACATCAATTAATACAAATGATTTGATATCATACTTTGGCTTGCTCTCTGTGTTTTTTTGTATTCTGTTGTGTATTATAATTATAGATATTGTGTCATTTAAAAATGCAAACCAGATTTTGTTTTTAATGACTAAAACGTTAAAGGTTTGGTCTCTTCTTGCTCTTTGTTTTTCTTTCAGGCCCATCATCCCCTGGTACAGAGCACAAGTTGTGGCAGCATTCTCCCAAGTATTTTCTCCATATCCAACAAGGACACTGAATCCCGCCGTCTGCATAAAGGTACACAAACGTATGCTGTCACACTTACTTAGAAACCATATGTACGGATAAAGAGAGTGCTTGTTAGTGCACGGGTACATGGGAGTACATGTAACTTCACTTACAAAGACTATCTCCCCTTTTTGTTTGTGCGCATGCGCGCCGTTGTGTTTCGTTGGATCACAAAGTTTCTCATTTGTTTACGTGTCAGTGGAGATAGTGCAGGAATGTAAGTGGAGGAGGGCTGCTCCATCAAGGGTGTAGAGTATTGTGTGTGTGTGTGGGGGAGTAAAACAGAGGTACCGGTTTGAGTAAAAGACTTTGATATTATTCTGTTAGTTAGTAAAAGGGTTGTGACAAAACAAGCTGCTTAGAAGTAGATTTCTTCTGTTGTTTTTCCCGGACACTGCTACGTGGGTATCTGGCCCCTCTGTCCCTTCGGTCCCTTGATCTGGCTCATCAGATGGGTGGGTCTGCTGCATGGGGCAGATGGTATCAGGTTTTTTTTTCCGTGTGCTTCTTCCTGTACCCAGAGGCTGAGTTAGTCTATCTTTAAAGTATCTGCACCATCATTATTGTCGCCATTCCTCCTTCTACTTCTGAGGACATCTCATTCCTTTCCAGACATCTTTGGACGGCCTAAACTACTTTTAGGACTCTGCTGTGCTGCGCTCATTTTGCAGACCGTTTGTTGGTTTGGGAGTCTTACTTTTTGGACACGTTTTTTATTCACTGGACTTTTATTAGTTACACCAATAAGGCGTGAATTAATTTTTCTCCTGAACACATAAGAGCGTTTCACAGTGGCGGGGCATTGTGAACCAAAATTGAAGCCATCTGGGCAAACGGTGGTGCCAGATGAAGTGACCGAGACAGGTACTACACAAGAATGCACACGTGCATAAGGAGAATAAATAACGTTAGTCCATGCTAATGCTGTTATTTCTCTTTTTGTGTGTGTGTGTGTGTGTGTGTGTGTCTCCAGGTCAGCCCGGCTCACGAGCAGCATCCCAGAACAACGTCTACCTCGATGCCTTTGGGTACCGTGACAACCAGGCCTTTGACACAATGAGCGTGGATAGCACGGACTCCATTGAAACCAGCATCTCTGCTTGTTCACCTGATAATGTCTCCAGGTAGGTGTCTCCAGATGGTGTGCGTGTACACGCACGTGTATGTACAGTATGTCTGTGGCCGTCAATAGAAGGAGCAGAAACAAAACAATGAAGCCTGTCAGGGTTGAGTGTTTCTGACTTTCGTGTTTTTCTTGAATATTTCTATGTGAAGTATGAACATTACTCACTGCTACTTTCGTCACTTTCGTCACTTTCTCAGAATGATTTGAGAAATTTGACGGATGAAGACAGAAGTGAATTGTTTAAAAGTTGAAATGTGACAACGCGACACCACAATAATGTGTTCATAATATGGAACGTTGACTGTAGAAATGGGGGGGGGGGGGGGGCAACAAAGAGAGCAGAAAGCGAGTTAATTTAAAAAGTATGTGGAGCTGCGGTGCAAAGGTTTCCCGCCTTTCGTGGTCCTTCCTTGGAGAATCAGATGTGTAGAACTGAGTGAGTTCAGGGGGACACTTGATTAGTGTTCTGTGGGTCAGGTTACGGAAGATGCAAAACATGAAGGTGTGTGTGTGTGTGTGTGTGTCCACAGTCTTAGGTTCAGATGAACTGAGCAAACCAGTATGAGTGTGATTTAGTCCCCCCCCCCCCCCCCATCCGGGCTAAACCCATGTGTGCTTGCTTTCCTTCTTGCCGTTTTACAGCGGTCGCATCTGTCTTTTGTCTCCCCTCCTCTTCTTCCTCTGAATGGTATGGTCTTGTTTCTGAAGACAGAATTTGCACAGCCCCAAACCATTTGCAGATTGACCTCTGCAAGTTTTCCTGGGACAGGCTGCCTCTGTGATCCTCAGTATGTTTCCAGTTGGATTGGAAGACGCGTGTGTTGAAACCTGGATCAGTGTTGGACAAAAAAAAGTTTTATGAGAGAACTGTCTGTCAGTGATGTGTTCCGTTTTCTGGAGATACAACTGTTGGAGCAAGAGAAATAAAGTTATTCTCAAGTAATCCAAATACTTGAATAGATAGAACTGGGCTGGTGTATGATGACCATGAGCGTGATTCGCTCTCATCGATTGAGGTAAGAAAATGGCAAGGGGATGGGAGGAAGAGAGGAAAGGATGGATGTTACAGTGAGGTCGGATTCATGTTTATGCGAGTACAGGGAAATGGGATAAATACTGGAAGATTAGTTTGAGTCTAAATGCAAGTAGTACACTAAGAAAATGTGGCACAAAATGTAATCACGGATACAGATTTTATTAAGTCTACCCATCGTTTTTTATGTTGGATGGCATTTTAATTTTCATCTGTACCTAAATGTTTTTTGTATTCACATCCAAAATTTAGATTATGGCAAAATATTATATTTTATACAAAACTGGTGGCTGATTATGAAAAAAGTACATGCGAGCGGGAAAGCATTTTCTTTTCCCCGCTTTCTCTTATTTTTTCTTCATTTTTTCATACCCTCCCTCCAAATGATTTTTTTTCTCTCTTTTGGGTTACTTGGGGTACCCTACCCCTCTCGCTCTCTCTCTCTCTCTCTCTCTCTCTCTCTCTCTCTAACCCGCCATTCCTTCCTGATTTGTTTGGACTGAGTCTAATGTGTACCATTCATCTTAACAATGTTGTGACATCATCACAGATCAACACTGGGTATCCATTTTCATTCTGGCCCTGTGTGTGTGTGTGAGAGGGGGCAAATACAATCAGTAAATAATCAGGAGTATTCTCAGGGAGTGGAGCCTTATTTTCAGAAACATTCTCAGTAAATGTAACTCCTGAAACAACACATGGAAAAGACTGAATGGAGTCGGAATAGAAAATAAAATATGTGAAGACAATACAGTAGAAATTTCTGCTGGGTCTTTGTGGTAATGACATACAGGTGCTCTTTGGATCCTTCAGTTGTACTGTGCTTAATTCATCCTGTGAATATAAAATCCAAGTCTCTTTAAAAAAAATTAAAAAAAACTCCAAGGCACAGTGTAGGGTTTATGTGAAAATCAAATGCCTTTATTCTCCATGGCAAAAAGTATTTCAAATGAGCAACACGTTGCTACCGACACAGGTCTTCATCAGGGGTGAACACATTGTTTATTTGAAATATTTTTTTTGACATACAGAATAAAGCCCCCCCCCAGATATTTGAATTCAATCGAACCATATTGCAGTTCCTCTGCAGCCCACTAGATGGAGCTCTGAGGCCCACCATTGGGCCCCGGCCCAGTGATTGAGTACAGCCGCTCCATAGTGCTTCCCAGAGCTCAAACTGGCTGTAGAGAGGGTGGACTCTGCCAGGAGATTCTTCCTCATCCTTCCTCATCCCCCTTTTGGGGTTTCCCAACTATTTTGCATGCCACTGACACACTCCTAGGAAGTTTATTCTTAGATCTACAGTTTAGGTGTCCTTACCAAGCAGGACGGTGACAAGTTAAAAGACTCAACAATAGTTTTGTACACTAGTGAGCGTCTCTTGAAAATACACACCAGAACTGTACCGAGGTATTTCAAGTTTTCCACAGTTTCACCATGTTGGCCATCAAGTGACTCTGGCTCTATTCTCAGATCTTGTTTTGTACAGACAATTGATTCTTTTGTCTTGGCCACATTGATTTCTAGCTGGCTCATGCGACAACGTGTTTGAAGGGCCAGATGGGCAGCTGGTCCTAATTCTAATTCGGTTTTCAGCATGCATGACCAATCTAGAAATGTTTCTCATTGATCATAACTTTGTTGGTAAAGGGTGATGATAGCACAGCAGGGGAAAGAACACGGCCTTTTGAGCAGCCTGTTCTCCTTGACTGTTTGTGATGAAAACAAGTATTTCTGATGTTTGCTGTATGTGCTTGTTTGCTGCAGTGCCAGTACTTCAAATATGGCCAAGCTAGAGGAGATGGAGCGTCTGCTGAGAGAAGCCCAGGCAGAGAAGAGCCGCCTAATAGAATACAAGGTCACTATGAGACAAAACCATCCTTTGTTTCACTGTTTTCTTCTTGGTAGAGACAGGCCATGTGTATATAAGCACACATTTCCCTTTATTTGGCTGTGTGATGAATCCCCAAACATTAAGACACATAGCAGTACGTTCACTAGACAATTGAACAATTTCCATTGTTCCTCAGGAGCAAGAGATGGAAGTGCGAAAGCAGGCGCTGGATGAGGAGAGGAAAAGACGGGAGGACCTGGAGAAACGACTGCAGGAGGAGACCAGCAGACGCCAGAAACTCATCGACCGGGAGGTGAAACTGAGAGAAAAACAGAGGGCACAGGTACGGAAGAGAAACTAAACCGCTGCCTGAAAGATTTGTGTTACTTTGTCATTGGAAAATGTTACTTAACGTGTGATTATTCTTTGGCACAGCATGTTGTTTAATCACCTGTAGACCCACATCTCAAACTGTATGACCCAAGGTGCACACACACACAGACTACCACATAAAGACCAGTGAAGCGTTATGAAAAAGTGAATGAATAAAGCTTTCTCTCAACTGTAAAAAAAAAAAAAAAAAAGCTTTGTCAGGCTGTAATTTTACCCAAACGAGCCCTTTGAACTTGACAGTTCTTAGCATGAGCCTCATCCATCATCTTTTTTTTTTTTCTTTCGCCTGGACCATGAACTGTTGGCAGCAGAAGAAAGAATCTTTAATCCATCTCACATGTGATTTACATCCGCATGATTCGTATGAATTTACATCTAAACACAAAAGCAGCTATAAATACACTTGAACTAATTCCCCGCTCACTCTTTTTCTCTCCAGTCCCGGCCGCTAACACGGTACCTGCCGGTGCGAAAGGACGACTTTGACCTGCGAGCTCACATTGAGTCGGCGGGCCACAGCACCGACACATGCTTCCACTTATCCATCTCTGAAAAGACGTGCCGGGGCTACTTGATCAAAATGGGAGGCAAAATCAAAACCTGGAAGAAGCGCTGGTTCGTCTTTGACCGCAACCGACGCACGCTCTCCTACTACTCAGGTACTGTAGGTCACAAGGTGCACACACACAGACTACCACATAAAGATGCAAATGTGTACAGAGCATCCACATGGATAGAGGCCCACACACACACACACAGGTATTTTACAGATCTATTTAAATGCATTTGAAATATAGACCAATACTGAATGAATACACCTTCCAGCACATTTACACACATGTTGTCTTCTGCAGACAAGCACGAAGCCAAGCTTAAAGGAGTCATCTACTTCCAAGCTATTGAAGAAGTGTATTACGACCACTTGAAGAATGCACATAAGGTATGTGTAGATGTTTTTGCTACAAAAGCGATGCATGCAAATGACTTCCGTCCTGAAAAGTGTGATTTTGTATCTTCATGTGTAATTCTGTCTCCCTCTTCCTGTCTCCCACTCATCATTCCCCATCTCGTTTTCCCTCCCACTGTTCTCGTTGCCTCCTCCCCTTCAGAGCCCAAATCCCTCCCTGACCTTCAGTGTGAAGACTCACGACAGAGTCTACTACATGGTGGCTCCCTCTCCGGAGGCCATGAGGATCTGGATGGATGTGATCGTCACCGGCGCCGAGGGTTACACCCAGTTCATGGTGTAGTGAAGGAGCGGGACGGGCCAATGGGCTGTGACTAAGTTTTCTATTCCCTTTTTTAGTTTTGGGATGGACGTCATTCTCATCTTTATGAAGAGTGAACACGGTTTCTGTTGTGTAGAGACAGCAGCCCCCGAGTTACTCAAGATCATTTTTGCTGCGTTTTATCCGCCTTATTTGCAAGATGGGCAGAGTTTGTAATATGTGAAATTGTGGGCAGATACAAGATAATAATTTGAACAATTTTGATGCAATCCCAGAGACGTTCTAAGCTTCAGGAGATCTAAAATGTGCTCTGGTGCACCGATGTGCCTTGGAGTGAGTTCAGGTGTACCTCAAGGTGTCGCCTAAGTGTAAAGGACATACACGTTGAATATATATTTGATATGAGCTTTTTACAACCCTTTCTCTTCAGAGGAGAGCAGACTGTGACTCAGCAGCTCCTTTTTTAGCGATATGAAGCTTTTTACGAAAAGATTTTTCATGTGGAGATACTATTTGATACAGTGATGCTGAGTCAGCCAGTTTGAGCTCTATGGTATGTCATTATCAACATCAACTAGGAATACATAACAGTAGTTGTGTTAGGAAACGCTGAGTGCCATACAAAGCCTGAACAATTTGAACACGTCATGGAAGAGCTTGTAATCTATTTTGAGATGGGTTTGAAGTGTGTTCTGATCATTTTACACAATTTTTTCTGTGTACAGAATAAATAATGCATTATTCATTCAGTAAAAGTAGTTTAGGAAATGTATTTAAATTTAAATTTTAAACTTTAAAATGTTCAACTTTTTTCCATCAAATTTCATGCATCATTACTGTGGCATTCTCAGGTCTTAACTGTGTGCATGGATGTTACACGCATCACATGATCATTGTGTGAATTTATACACACGCGTGTGCTTAGAAGTGCCTGTTTTGCGTGCACATCTATTTACTGCCAGCTTCTAATGTAGCTCCACGGTGCTATTACTTACATGGTGTATAACACTAATAATCCAAGCTGCACCATCACATCAAAGAGTTCAATTTGAGTGTAATTATGCACTCAATGGTGATTGTCAGGCTTTTTTTTTTTTTGGATGGATTGCTGTGCCGGGGTTTAGAATAGTGTCACCACAGGCTCAGCAATGAAGCTCTATGGAAACATGGTGAGGATCAAGCTTGTTGTTTTCTAATGTAAGGAGTTGGTTATTAAATGAGCATGAAGAATAATGACTGTTACTGAGGCACAACATTGTGGTATTTGTACATTTTGCTTCTAGGTTGTAGTTGGATGATGACGATAGTGAGGACATGATCCATTATCAACTCGGAACTTCTCAAAAAAGTTTGTGGCTTTTTTTTATGCGACAGTATTTTTGACATGCGTATTATCTATATTTTTAAGAGCTACATGTATCTATATCTATATATATATATATATAACGGCAAACTGTCTCTGGTGAGGAAAATATATACCGATGTGGAAGCACGTAGGTGGTCGGGAAGAAAGAATCCATGGTACACACACTTACGAGGCGTTTAGTCACCCAAACTGACTGATCAGCGTGCTGCTTTGGTCCACTAGCTTTCATTGCTTTGCTTTTATTACCACTAATTCAATGGTTTTAGTTGAAGTGACTCTTCCACATTGATCACCAAAGCTGCTTTTACATTTCACAGCATACTCCGTCTGAATGACTCATGCATTTATCATCTTGCCTCTTGGCGTAGCTTTTTGTTTATCGACCAAAAGTACATGTTCATGTGGTTTAATGTATATGTGGTTACTTTGCTTTGACTTCTCTTTGTTCAGTACAATACGATCAAATATGTTTATACATGACAAGCACATGGTTCTCCACCAACTAGAGGAACTGTTACAGTGGAAGCTTCCATGAGCTGCTTTTTGGGTTTTTTTTACAAGTAATTTGTATGTTGATCCTACTGTATTTATACCAATGCATGTTTCTTAATTTTGTATTTCCATATGAATAATAAAAATGATATATTTTACCTTTTTTTAATGATTTTCAAGAAGTTCTATTTCTGAGATCATACTGCCCAGTGTGTCCCACGAAATAAACTACAAGGACACTTTTTTGCAGGGATGAAAATATGGCTTTGACAGCTGGGGCGACTGTGGCTCAGTGGTGGAGCAGAGTCGTCCTTCCATCCTGCTATGAATGGTTAGTTCGAATCCTGATGGGCAGGTGGCACCTTGCATGGTCGAACCACAAACCTGCATGTGAGGTGCGTGTTGCATTTTAAAGGGGCAGTTCAACCCTAATCAAAAATGCATATCTTTCCACTCAGCTGTAGTGCTATTCATCAACCAAGATTGTCACGACCGCAAGCTTCTCGTCCATGTGTAAGTGACCCAATCCAAATGTCCACCCTAAGGCCTTAAACCCTGAACCCTCAGGGACTTGGCTGACGTCAGCTGGTAAATGGTTCAGTGTGAGAGGCTGCAAGGGCCTGAAATGATGTAAATATAAAATCGGAGAGCACTTTACAGCGACACGTTGCATTGATGACACTAGAACATATCTTCCAGGCTCACCAGACACGAGGTGATTGGCAAATATTTAATATACTCGTATTTGTCAAAACGGCTTCAATAACAAAATTACAAGAAATGGTTGATGGATTAACCAGGTGTGTAATATATACTCTGCTAGCATCCCTCTGATTATATATACATATAGACCACAATGCAATTGAATTCAAATGTTTACTGGAACTGGCCCTGTAGTTTCAGATTGGAAAAATTGGCCTAAAGACGAGAGGAAGCGCAACACATTGTCCACATCAACCACCGAGTTGATCAGAATGTCCTGGGAAAGCCTCTGAGATGATGCTTCAGATCAATAGACGGCACCACTCCAAGACACCAGTCTTTCATCCAGTTCTTGCCTGACTGATACGCAGCTTCAGAAATGAATTCTCAGGAAGCAGAATGTTGGGACATTGAGAAGAACTCCACCTCAACGGTGAGGGCATTGCCCTTGGCAATGACGCACCATTGAGCCCGTGCCTAACCCTGGAATGTGCTGGTCACAGCTGAAAGACCTGACAGACCTGCATGTTACAAACAAAGCAATAGGTGTGCAGTCTTTACACGAAGCCCAGATGCTTATTGTCACTGTTTAACTTGAAGCATTATCTCCTCATGTTCGCTTGGATGTCAGAGTTAATGTTTTCCAGCAGCAGGGAGGTTGAGGACACAGATATGAGGGTAATAGCTGGCGCTTCTTGTACAGCGATCAAGGCACATCTCCATGCTGTACATACCCCGGCCTTGTTCATTTGATTTATAGATATTTTAAATGGCTGCCACTGGTCATTCAATCTGTCACCTGCCCTCTGGCAATGAGGCTATGGGTGCACTCTGCTCTGTGGCTGACATCTGAGAAGGGACAGGGGAAGACACTGGGAGTTGAAACTCTGATTCTGTCTCACTAATTCTTACACAGTAGCTATCTGGGTCACTCGTTAGGCCATGCGACAGACAAATATAACAAAACAAGAGGAACGCAAAAGATTGATGCGGCGTCAGTGAAGGGCGCCCCGGATACGCAGGACCGGTGCGCCATGCCTGCAGTTCGCTGATGTACCCCGGATCAGTTCAACTAGCCGTGGCTATAAATAGACACAGTGCGTGTGTTCCTGGGCGGACCGCTGTGGCAGTGTGCACGGGAGTGTCTTTAAGAATTCAGCTGTAGTTCGAGCCATATAGGGGAGAGAGAGAGCGAGAGCAAGAGAGAGCTGCCTCTTACACACAAACACCCTCCATCGTCCCTGTAATCGAGCGTCGAGCTGCACCTCTGCAATTATGCACGTTTCGTGTTGGATGGGCTTCTCAGTAGACACCGCGAAGCTGCCGCAGACACGGAGCTCCGGCCCTGCCGCGTCCCCCACGAGTCGCTGTTAGCGTGTGCGCGGAGCGGGAGCCGGGCTCGTGTTGTTTATCCAAAATAAATCTGGCTCGACATGGCTGTTGTTGCTTTGACTCAACGTACACAAACGACCCTGGACACCATAACCAGTTGAGCGAGAGCGGCTGCAGATCATCTTAATGAGCGTCATAAGGTAGGCCCGTCTCATATTTTGCACATTACCTATGGCTGGTACGCGAGACACACCGACCGGGTGGTGGTGGTGTTGTTGTTTTTTCTTCCCTTCAACACATTTCCCAGCAACAGCAGCTGGTCCCCCGGCCAATGCGGCGTAGCGTGCCATAATATCCGTCGCTTTAATAAGAGAACCGGAATACCACCGTGGGTACTCGATCATGCGTTTTGCTCCGGGGCGATCGATTGTGCCCAAGCATCTCCGAAATGCAACGCGATGCACAAAGCTGAGTTATTTTCGTGGGGGATATAGTTTCCTCTTTAAAAAAAAAAAAGAGTCCACCCCGTCTTACGCAAGCGCATTTTCACCTTACGTGGATCTTTAAGGACATATATGAAGCGTGCCAAAACAACCTTCAAGCTAAACCTGTTGGGGAACTCTGAAGTGAAAATGATGACGTCAGTTGTAGGTCTACCGTGCCCAAACGTGCCCTGCTCCATCGTCATGGTTGATAACACTTCTCCGTTTGAAGGTGAATCCTCCAAAGTCATAACCTCCACCGTGTTCTAGTACATCATGACGAACAGTGTGCGACGAGGGCAAACGGAATAATGTTGGATGTTTTTCAAAATAATTGTCTGTTGTGATGCGTTGCATGATTGGAGGTTATAGTTTCTGCCCCCCCCCCCCCTCTTTTTGTTAACACCACTGGTTTATTGAATCAAGGGCAATAAAAAAAACAACCCAGCATGTCATCAGGTCATTGTAACCTCACCTAAATCACAGTTTATTGTCAGGGATTTAAAAATCTACAAAATCGACAAAAATCTACCCAAATGTTAAAAGTCAGGTTTTTGTTTGTTTGTAGTGGTGCTCTGTTCACCACGGTGCTTCAGCTATTTATTTATTCATTTATTTTTCCTGTATTCTTAAGTTGACCTTTGTAACCATTTAGCCCTTGGCAACAGGGTCCCACATGGGAACGTGCAGAACTCAAGCATGTGTGTACACAAAACAATCTGATATATCTATTTATATCTATATCTATTTATCAGTTCAAATCACACTATGGACCTTTGAAGGTCCATACTTGTGAAGGTCCATACTTGTGACGGTCCATACTTTAATGTAGCATGCCCTGCAGCATGATGCATGACATGCATGCTAAAGGAGTGGGCTCTGTGGAATTGGCAGCTCAGGTCACTGGTGACTTTTTCTTAGCTAAAGTGAGTCAGTGAGGTACATTGTTTTTGTCCTGGAGCCTTTCTTAAGGCGTAATGCAGGTATATAGTCACCAAGGCCGATATGAAATGGATTTTATTGAACCATCCCATGCTGATCTCCCTTCATACCATGTGCCCATGCTTCACTCACATTTTCCAACACATGGCTGACCTGTTTCCATTTCCAATGCTATGACGGCAAAGCTGAGAAACCAGCCTCCCATTAACCCCCTAAAATAGAAAAAGTATCGAGCTGTGCCGATATGTCTCTTTAAATGTTGCATATCGGAAGTTGTATTGGTATCACAGTATTTGCTCTGACCCTTCATTTTATTGAAATCAATCCAGCCATAATGTAAATTGTTAAATCTCATGGGCCGATATAACGGGAGTAGGGCTGTTTCGGTAAACTCTGCATGCAGCTGCGTTGCACGCATACCTTTTTGGGATCATAGGTCACTGGTACTTGGGGGTGTGTGTGTGTGTATTAAAAAGCAAACAAAGCGAAGTCCAGGGCGGGTTAAAAAAATGCAGAGTTATTTGGAAGTTTACTGGGTAGTAGATGAGCATGCCCATTTTTGTTGCACAGCTTCCTGGTAAGGTGTGTGTGTGTGTGTGTGTGTGTGTGTGTGTGTGTGTGTGTGTGTGTGTGTGTGTGTGTGTGTGTGTGTGTGTGTGTGTGTGTGTGTGTGTGTGTGTGTGTGTGTGTGTGTGTGTGTGGGGTTTTAGAAGCTGTGTGCGCTGAAACCACAAGGATCTTAATACGTTTGTTTCAGCCAGTTTTTTTTGGTGGAGGCTTTAAATATGTAAAGAAGCTGATGGAGTGGAGTTGATGAGTTTTAAGGTTTCACAATATCGTGATGAAACAACTGAGCATTTCTAACCTTTTACCTTCTTTCCCTCCATCCTCCCACAGTCGGGTTGGGTGGCCATGGATCCATTCAACCAGCTCATTCTCACCATCTCGGTGACTAGTTTCGTCACCTTCCAGTGGCTCTTCCACAAAGTCAGCCCGTGGACGTCCACGCGCATCAGCCCCAGCTTCCTCAGCCTCAGTGACAAGCAGAAGGTGGAATGGAACTCAAGGTGATGTGACGCATAATTATGATCACCATGGGTCCGAATATTTTCGCGTGGCATGCAGCAGAGAGTGCAACACTGCTCTCAGTCGAGGTCCGATATAACTCATCATTCAAGAAGAAAGGGAGTTGAGAACAGCTCCATGTCTTTCTCAATGAGAGAAAAATACTGAAAGCGCCGACTGAGTTACTGAGTTACTGAGCGAGACGTTATCGCGGACGCATATTTCCCCCTTTTTTAGCAGAAAGGTTGGCCTTCATTTGACTTCAGACTGCGTGGGGAAGTGCGCAACATTGAAGTTGCGTAGTTTTGTCCTCGTGCTCGAATTATGTTGACAGTTTTCACAACCGTGTTCATCACATCGCCCAGCTGGCCTGTTGGCACAGAGGGATTCTCGCTGGGCGATGCAGTGCATTTTAATAGCTTCACCTCTGCTCTCTTGCGCTCGCCTTTCATAGCTGGAGCCCTATCTGTTACAACTCCACACAGCTTGTCCCACTCTCCTAAGATCAAGCAGCTCCTCCGTAATGCAAAAATGACCGTCAACTCTCTGCAAAAAAGAAAAGAAAAAAAGAACAGCATGGGTATTTCACTGAATCAATAATATACCTTTTTGTCCTCACAGTTCGTCAGTCAAAATGGACGGACAAGAAGGAATGCTTCCAAGGACACAGTGTTCAGACTGATGAACAATTTGATATAAACAACCACCAAGTGTCATCTGTTGTCGTATTGATGTTCTTTCTGCTAACTTGTTGTGGGAACATTGCAGATACTGGTTCGAACAAATAGACCGGCGCAAAACGATGGAGTGTTTTGTGTCTTGAGTGAGACAGACGGACAGGCTGTGATCGTTGAGCGCTGTGAGTACAGTGAAAGCCGTATTGTCGATTGAAAGATGTCCAGCGGGCGAACAGTGTTTGAAAGGACCCAGCCTGGTCCGACTCCAACGTGCATGAATCACTCGTTTTGTTTTATTGTCTCTCATATTAAGTTTATTACCAACGAGAGCACTTGTGGAAATTGAAATGGTCACATGGTTTATGAGCAAATGAAAGCGAAGGATTAGTGGAGCTGGACCCGGGCTGTGGGGAGCCTTTTCTGAGGCCCGTGACTTTACAGATTGTGTTGAAACCGTGTTCTATGCAGTGTGGCTGTCATTGTGTCTCACTGCCTCAGTGACTGACTGGGACTGTGTGCCGCTCCGCCTGACCCTTCAGCAGTGTTTAATCTCTTCGTCTTAATTGGTCGGAATCTGTGTGCAAGCCGTGACAGGCAATCAGTTGGTTCACTGTGAGGACAAAAAAGATGACACGCTGTAGTCTAAAACCACACGAGCCGCACTAATTGAGATAGATACTTATTGCTTATTGAGCACACAATCTCTGACATGTGTCAGTACTGCTCCTGTCAGACAGGAGACAATCATCACGGCTGTGTGTGTGTGTTTTGCTTTTCATTTCAGGACGGTGTCAACGTTTCACGCACTGTTGGTGGGGATCTTCTGTCTCTACATCTTGTTCTTTGATGATGCTGTCAATGAAGACCCAGTCTGGTGAGAGTTTGTCTCAGAATTTCATGTTTTTAACCTTTTACTTACCATCGTTTTTTCGTCATTTTATACAGTGTGCTGTGTGATTTTTATTAATTTTTGCCAACAGATCAAGAGGTAACATTAGCATATAGCTAACTTCATTATTATGTGTGTTTTAGAGCTTATGTGATGGAGCCAAGACTCGCCTATATCAGAGTTGAGGATAACATTAGCACTCCAAGATCTGGAGCCAAGCCCATCACCAAAGATAGTTACATTTCTCAAAACTCGTGTTTGTTCTATTGTAAAGTCCAGCAGCGTACTGTTTAGAAATATGAACACGAAAGCCAAAATGTAAATGTGTGATGTTTGAAATAACAATTTTATTACATTCCTAGTTCGCCAACTGAACTGTGACTCGAGAGCTGAAGAGCTATCCTGCGCTTTAGCTTTAGCTTTAGCCTCTAAGCAATATATTGTACATGTAGTGGTCAAGTTCATGTTTCAGATCTTTCTATATGGTTCTCGTTTTAAAACAATGGAATCATCATAAAGTCAACAGGAGACAGTGTTTTGAGCCAGCTCAAGGAGTTAGTGCTGGCTAGAGCTGATCAAATCTGGAAATGAGAACCCTGCTTGTGTGTGAAATCAAACACCCATTATTTCAAAGATAACCAGGAATTCCCAGCTGTAAATCTTCCACCCTTAATCTGAACTGTACGTGCTGTACTAGCATGGAAAGCATAGCGACATTCACCAAGCGGGTAGGGCTTAGCGATGATATCCACCTCTGATTGATGGAAATGGGAAATCCCCTGCAAGTTGTTTCCTCATTCAGGTGCTGTGCAACTCTTTCGATACCACCACAAAGAGTGTTCAAAGTCGAGACATTTGAAACACCTACACTGCGTTTCAAAAGTATGGAATCACCGGTTACATTGATGCTTTTCTTCTTTCCATCAATATTATCTGTTTTAACAAAGCTAGAAACAGTGTAATACAGAAACCAAATGTGTTATTTGTACTTGAAATAGTTGGGGGGAAAAAAAGAACATTTTAATTAAAAAAAGAAAAGTGACCTTCGGTCATTATTGAACCACAATTGTGCCCGAGATATTTTGGGGAGTCGTTTTCCTTTGGGCTCTCTGCAGTCCACTCAATGGTTCGGTTGAATAGGTTTAATCTGTGATTTGCAAATCCACAGTATGTTCAGCTGACTATTGCTAACTCTGGACTATCCTTCTATTTGTGTTGTTACGTTTGAATCGATGAAGGGGGAAACAGGCGTAGTTCATCGGGTGTTGTATCGCCCTCGTCCCTGTGTGTGTGTGTGTGTGTGCTAAAACCGCGCAAAGACGGTATTTTTAAAGCTATGTTGTGGCTGAACCTGACGACGAGGATGAAACCGGTACACCGCCCACCCCTACTCTTATTTAATTGTCAGTATGGTTGGATCATTGCACAGCGTTTAGTTCTCCATGTACAAAACGTGACTTTTTCAAGAAACCCTTCATACAAAATAACATCTATTTGCAAAGAGGACTTTCTACATCCTAAAAGCACTTCTAGCCGTCTCTGCCACCTGACTAATAACCAATCAAACCTTTGTGTCCGGGAATTCTAAACCTTTGAATGGCAGTGTGCATACGGAGACTCCCCGTAAAACCAAATGTGTTTTTGTTCAATAGGGGAGACCCTACATTGGTGAAGACTAATGTTGGCATCACAACAGGCTACCTCATATCTGGTAAGAGAAACGTACAGTTTACCCAGGTAATGGTTGTGAAAATGAGACCAGAAGAACGCGCACGTCATTTGTCATAAGATGTGATAACGTCATGCTTGGAGAACTCACTTGAGTTGTGGCTCTAGGGTGTGTGGTCAGAAATCAAATCGACAATTTTCAAATAAAGTATTTCAATTTTTCAGTGTGGTCTTGTTCGGTGTGTGTGTAGTTAAAATGTTTTGATTTCACCCATGACATCTCTCTCTCCCCCCCCCCCCCCCCCCCCCCGCGCTTCTGTGTTCCAGATCTGCTGCTGATATTTTACTATTGGAAGGCGATAGGCGACAAATTTTTTGTAGTTCACCATCTGGCAGCATTGTATGCTTACTACTATGTACTGGTGAGTGCCCTATTGTCCAATAGCAGAACGTGCAGGCAAGATGGGAAGGAGACAACCAAAGGGTGAACAGCTGTGTCCTGTCAAGCTGGGCCTTTTACCGAACGTAGCCACCATTCAGCAAGTGTCCCCGACTGTCACCATGCAGCTCATATAGTTTGCTTGAATATGCACAAGGCAAGTACATTAGGTGCGACAAGTGACATACCCTAAACTGTACAGTCACATCAGATAAGGAAACCGTACGGATGTTCAAAGTCCACCTCATTGGCTTCGTCTCTCTGCGGTACATGGTCATGGTGTGCAGTTGGCTCTAATCCAGATATGGAGACAGTTTAGTGTACTCGGCATTTACGGGCAGTGCTGTTCACTCTTGGTTCGATTTGAAACCCTCTAGGTCGCCAGGATCTGTTGGTAAATATTATGGAAATGAATGACTATGGTATTTTTGCATGGAATGCTCAATGATGGTACTGGCTGATGACCCCCCACCCTCACCTTGCCCTTACAATTTCTGTGCTTTCTGTTTGTTTTACTGACCCCCCCCCCCCCCCCTTGCTTGCAGCTCTGAAGCGTTCTACACAGGCGGGGTTCCTTCTCATGCCACTGTGCATGCTATAGCAAACAGTATTTGACTTTCTTAGTTACTTCCCTGCCTATCTACATTACCTGCCCACCTGTCTGTTGTTGTGCCAGTTCTGCCTCTTCTTTCTCTTCCTTACACTCCTCCAGAGATTCCCCCCGATGAGGGAAAAACTGACAAAGCCACTCAAATAATGTCATCCACACGACGCCCGAGATGAAAGCGCAGCACCAGATAGCCATACCATGCTGAATGTATTCCATCAGGTGTACTCTGAGCTTCCAGAATTACTGTTGTTAATGCTATTAAAAGTTTCCTTTTATACCCAGTTTATTTTAGTTAACTAACTCGGTGTGTTCACCTTGAATACGTGCTCTGTATTTTGAGGAAAATGCAAAAGGACACTAAGTGTGCATTGCTCTGCCTGAGTCCCCATACTTTTCTTGGATTTAACCTTTTTTTACGTTGCCAAAAAGCAGTAAAACACTGGACATTTGGTTTCAACCACATGTTTGGTGGAAACCTCGCAGTCGCGGTTTACATTTTACCCCTAAAGTCGCTGGATGGATTTACAGATTTGATTTTCTTCTTTTAATGTGACATACATCATATTAGTGTCTGTCTTCATTGCGTTGATAATGAGGAATATCACTCTTCCACATTCCTGCGTCCAAACAATAATTGCATTCAAACAGTGTTACATCGTTGGAATAAATATATGATTCATGACCGACTGTAAATCCAGCCTTTCATCTGGAGAAACGGAGCAATGTATAAATTAGATGACTGAAGCGAAGTAGGCCATACTGTTACTGGACACTCATGACTGTTTCCTTAGACTGGATCTGGAAATTCATGTGGGATAACAGAATGAATGCTCTGCGTTAGTCAATGGTGGTAGAAAACATATTGTGAGCCACATTACCGTAGCCATATTCAATTTGCGGTAAAACTCCAAAAAATGTGGTTAACCCCTTGATGTCGTTTTTATTTTATTTAGTTTTTTATTAAGTCAAATGTGTCGTATGTTGTCAAATTCTCATGAGTTAACGTGTTGGGTGTTTTTACGTTGACGTTTTCATGTCAAATACACAATAAATTCGACCAACTCAAAATATGAATATTAATTAAACCCTGCGGCACACAGCCAAATTAAGGCCTAAATGTTTTGATTATTGATTAATCGTTCACTAATGGATTTCTTTCGACAGCATAATCTGTATTTTCTGTGTGTTTTAACAGTCAAGCATAGCCTAACCAAAAATATAATGCATTAACTGCTGTGTAACTATGAGATGCATGCTTTCTTCTCAGTGTTGTAAATGTTGCTTCTTATTTGCTTCCCATTGTGGTTGCATCTTTTTTTGTCTTTCTGTCTCTGCGTCCTCCGCTGACTTTAACATAAATAGCCCTTCTTCAAACTCTACATGCAAAAACTGCCAACATCAAGTCGGACTGTGTCGTCCGCGTTCATGCAAAAAAACTACCAAAAAGGTTGTGTGTCATTTAGAAACCCAGAGCAGGGTTCCTTTTCCTGTCTTGTCTGCTGCTATTGCTGTTGTGTTGCACTGAGCAGATATGATGCCCAGTCACAGTATGGACTTACCAGTTCCTAGAGGTACTAGTATTCCTCATGCTAGGTGGAAGGTTCAAATCATACCGTACAAAAACTGCAATGCAGATTACCCTGTTTGTGTCACATGGTAAGTATGTTTTAATGTCCAGCTTTTATTTCAGCCCTGACTGTAAGTCTACCGGTACTTGTAAATGCAGTTGAAGCCTGGCCACTAGCCAAATAGCCCTAAAGTTCCTGGTGGGTCTTTCGGTGAAATTGAATGCTGTGATTTGTCTCTTAATTTTGAGTCTGACTTATGTGCTGAATTTTTACGGTCAGGAGTTAGACACAAAATTCTAAATCCCAACTATTTTAATTGCAGTTAAGATGTAGATCAGTGCAGAATAATTCAGTCTTTCAGTCAATAAATGTATCTGGCTAATGGCACCATTTTAATCAACACTATTCAAGATGGGGAGTCCTGAAAGCATCTCGGTTGTAAGATCATCTTCATTCTATTCAGCAGCAGCGGAAAATTGTTCAATTGGAACAGAAATCACTCGCTTTAAGCTTCTCTCGTGGTCGGATCACTCAAGGGCTTCACAGTGGGCTTCTGTCCGGGTCAGAAACCACTGTTTGTAGTTGGCGCCTTTGTAATATTGCAACCGTGGTTAGCTTCATTAGGAATTGTTTCGAGCACTCGTAATCCAGTTTTGAGTTCAGGTTCAAACCTGCTGAAGATGATCTCATACAGCATGGAATTCAGGCCCTGACCTTCTAAACAACGACATGTTTGGCAGTTAAACGTATCGCTTTTTTACTCTGCATGGCTTCTGGTTGCTCCTTTTTTAAATAGTGGCTGGCTGAATGTATGTAGTGGTTGTACATCGTATGTATCAAAGCCTGTGCTGTGTTGATATTTTGCTCGAAACCCCTCTTAATGTCGAGATGTTCCTCAGATGAACTGCAGTGCATTGTGGTCTTCACAGTATGTTTGAAGACATTAAATATTGCATTTTGACTTTTTGCTTTTTCAGGCAAAGCAATTTATTGTCTCTCTAAAAACAGGCCCAATGATGGTTGGTAAATATGCATCTAGTGTTCTCTTGGAGTTCCTGTGTTTTCATTGAATTTGACTTTAAAGGGGAAATTCACCACCTCTTCATGTGTAAGTCCAATTAGTGTCGATGGTACATGTATTCGGTTGAAGCAACACATTCCTCAGTGTGCGCTATATCAACTGAGAAAACTTGAGTTTGCAGCAGCTGCAAAATGTGTTTATCTTCTGCATTCAGTGGCATCATTTGACGCGACAGCGGCGCCGTTAGTGGAAAGGAAGACCTACCGGCTATTTCAAGCCTGGATTTCTATTCTCCGCTTTTGTCCCTCAAAAGTAGAACTTCCTTGTTTTCTTCGCTGGTATTGCAAACTAGCTACATTTCCAACAGTGCAAATGGCAACCCAAAGGGCATGTTATGGACGTGGTTACATGTTAGTGTTTTTGGCTTACTCGGATATACAGTTGTGTTTACCCAGAGTATATGCCTGGAGAACTGCAGCAGAGGTTCTGGTAGCATTAGCTGTGGAAGAGGATTATGTTCTGACAGGGACCCTCTAGGCATCAGAAGCTCACGGACAATGCAAGTAATTGGAAAGCATTGCTTCAATGACATTTACAATCAACAGTGATTGGACATCAACATACAAGGTGTTGGATTTTCCCTGTAATATTTAAGTTTCCGTGAGGATGATTTCTTGTGATTTTTCAATATTTGTTTAACATATCTCCAAAAAGCTAAATTTCCATTACATTTGCGGAGTATTCTTGGTCTCCATAGAATAAATCCTTCAATTGTCCATACTCCTAAGAGGATGAGCCATGTCCATTTTTGAATAACTGTGCCAATCTCAAGACCAAAATGTCAACATTACTCCAAAGATATCAGATACTCAAACAGATTGATTGTGGTCAGCACATTCATGCTCCCCAGGGAATGAACCATTTTCATTTAAAGACAACTGTGTCAACAAGCCCTTAGTGTGAACAACTGACTTGGATCACAATGCATTACAGTTGATCTGTTATTTTGCTCCTTTTATAGTATGGACTAGTTTCTTCCCACAATAGATGAGGGGAATGAGTCATTTGGAAAGTCTAATTAAAGACCAGTCTAATTTTAGCTGAAGACTAATTGTGTGCCCTGAAGGAGAAGGCTCTTTTCTTAGATCTGCCAAATAGGGCTATATTTAGGAGGACGTCATCGAATTTTAATCTTGAGTTCCCCACACCAACAAAAGTATGTCTTGAAATATCATATGGTTGTGTCTGACGATTGGAAACGTACCTTAATTACCTCGTTACTCTGAGGAGCAGGCGGTGCATCAGCTTCATGCCTGCTGAATCCAAATGACTCGTCTTGTTTTTGTCCCTTTCATGTTTCGTTGTCTTCCTGTTCTTACCTTGTTCTTCCAGGGCGTCGGAATGTTGCCTTATTTTGCTAACTTCCGTCTGCTTGCGGAGTTTTCTACACCCTGTGTGAACCAGCGGTACGTACCCGTTTACGAATGACCTGGGCTTTGGGTCTTAAAATTCAGGTTTGGAGCTCAATTTACATTTTCTGGAGATTCAATTTCAGAACTTGTGTTAATTGTTAAGGATTTAAATTACATGAAGGTAATCCATTGCTTCTCGGATGTTCTCTTTGTGTTCGGATTAGATCAATTGAAATCCAAAGATACTTTAGACAACAGGCCCTTAACTGTTTATGTAAAGTGCCAAGTTACTTGTGATTGTCTTCAACATTTACATATCCTGCCAGACACTTTTTTTCTGAACCATGTGTTTTGTTTCAGCTGGTTCTATGAGGTACTAGGTTATTCCAAGTCCTCCCGGCCCAACATGGTGAATGGCATTGCCATGGCGGTAGTCTTTTTCGTGGTCCGCATCGCCGTCATGCCAGTCTACTACATTCGTATGTATGGGGTCTATGGCACTGAGGCGTTCTACCTGGTGCCCTGGGGTGGCCGTGTAGCCTGGATCTGCTCCAGTATCTGCTTGGACATCATGAACATTATGTGGATGCACAAGATTGCCCGCGGCTGCTACAAGGTGCTGCGTTCGGCACGCCAGAGCAAAGCCGGCATGCCTCAGGAGAATGGGAAGACGGATTAAAGGAATCCGTCTTAATTAAAGGAAGGCAGAGACACAATGACGTCACTCTCAGCGCATTGGGGGAGCAGCAGCTCGGACACTTACCTGTCTCACCTGGGAAGAGTGATATCACAGGACCGAATGTAACGAGGGAAATTGAGTCACTTGAGATGGACCGTTGAACTGGGCCATCCCGAAGCCGTGACATGAACTGTCAGCAATACCGTGTGCACGGCCAATTATTGTTCTCTTGAACAATTTACCACCACACAAAAGAGTCCTGGGACTCTTAACCCAACCACAAATTGTCAAAAAGTTGACCGTTCTTTACATACTTTGTGTGAAAACAAAATATATATGTCTATATATGTATGTTTTTTTTCTCAAAGTATTGTTATTTTCAATCCCAGAATTACACAGTTAATAACTGTTATGGGAAAATATGTCAGAGTCTTCTGCTTTAGGGTTAAAGCCAGGTGTCTTGTTAAGTCTTTAGAAATGCAGGCACCAAACCTTGTTTATCTTGTTATCTGTTTGTTCCTGTGTATTGTTTCTGTCTTCAAAGACGGAAACACACAGAGGGTCTTGATTACAGTATTTCCTTGATGAGCATTAGCGGAAGGGCATGACCCTCTTTAGGTATTTAAGATGTGTGATGGTTCACAGGTTTATTTTCCGTCTCTGCATACTGTGACTTAACTCTTTGACCAGGTCACAGTGACATCAAAGGAAGCATCTGACTGGGTGTATCCATGGTTTATTGTGGGGCAAACTGATAAATAAGGGATTTGTAAACAGGCCATAAAGCGCCTTCAGGGTATCGTAAAGACAGGACACTATGCTTCAAAGGAAAACATCTGCTTTGACTTGTTTTTTCTTCTGCTGTCTCATTGTTTATTCTTGTTTGCGAACCAAGATAACAGCATGCTGGCTGAGTATAAATGTCCATGCATTTAACTGTGTCGTCAGAGATGTATCTGTGAGACTGTGTTCTCTTTGCTTGCAAGCAAATAAATTGACTATTACAACTTTGATCGTTCATCAAGACTCTGTTTCATTTGACATTGATTTGAAAACACTTTGACACTCTTCTCCCGACTATTCATAGAAATATTCCACAACATAACTCAACCACTGCAATTCAGTTAAGATAAGTGTATCTGACATGGTGAGTCTTGGTTGCATTTGAATGGTGTAATTTATACGATGTGGGGTTGAAAGGGCCCCGGTACACTGTATGGTACACTGTATGTTGTCTATTTATTTTGTCTTGCTGGGGTCGAGGCAAATTAGTTTTCAAACATACAAACAGTTGAAGATGTTGTTTTTAATGAAAAGGAAGCTGGTGTACAGAATAACCTAGAAATGCAAAAAGGGAAACCGAATGTGTTGTGGAATATTTCTATGAATAGTCGGGAGTTTGATGTCAAATTAATTATAACAACAGGGCTATAGGAACAGAATCTCATCAGCTGGTTATTCTGTGAAACAGACAAGATATTCGTCTATTTACCCTTGGAGGTGATGTGCATGTGGACTTTAACGTACTGATATGATTTATTATTATTACTCTTGCAGTTGTTGGTTTGCCATCATAAACTGCATGTCATTCCAGGTATTATCAAGTACTGGATAACGGCGCTGCAGCCGATGGAGTTAACTGTGATTTTCACTATCTGGGAGTCAGTGCACATCCTTCCAAGACAAATAATGCCACAGAATGAAATTACCTGTAGAGTGATAGATATAAACCAAAGGTCCACACGCTTAGTGATGTAAGTCCGTAAAGCAATGTTAAAACTGAAGTAACCAAAGCAGATTACCTGAAAGGACCTTCTTAAAGGCAAGGCAAGTTTATTTGGACAGCACATTTCAACAACAAGGTAATTCAAAGTGCTTCACAAAACCATAAAAAGCATCAAAACATAAAGCAAAAGAAAAGGAGATTTAAAAACAATTGAGAACATTCATTAATACATGAAACTGACTGTCTGTCCCGCTCTGTCCCGCTTCCTCTCTGTCTGTTAGGTGATGAGGGAGAAAACACTGAGAAAAGCCAGGGATCTCCAGCTAAAGAAGAGGAGACTCAAGCTGAGGGCAGCTAAACTGGCATTTGTGGACTCAAACAACTGCTTCTTCTTGTCTCCCTGATCCCCGAATGCTATAGGCCTCCAACTTGCATATTATGGCTGTGAACAGACGCCGCAAATCCTCTACTGCCACCCTCCCGACATCCCTTTTGAACTTGGGTGTGTTCCAATTTCCTTAAAAAGCCTCCTTTTCATGCTACCTTTCCTTCATGGCTGCTGATGTGAGATTAGATGCGATGCATGGTGAACACAGCATGACCTCGATAACCAAAACCATCCCAGTTTGACTGTCATAGTCCTGAGAGGAAAGGGAGGGAAGAGGAAAGAGACCATTTGGGGTTTTTGGGGCAGGCGTTAGTGTTTCCACTAAATCCCTCCCCTCATCGCCAGTGATGTGGCTGAAACACTATCAGTTCTCACGGTTGACTATTTCTCCCTATTTCTATATCTCCCTAAATTATGTTCTTGTTTATTTTGGGCAACGGATCTCCCAGCCAATATATATACATGTCATATCCATCGATTGAAATTTGGGTGAACTTGCCGGACGCTATGTTAGAATTGCACTCCAGTGTTTTCAAAAGTTAAACTGAACATCAGGTGTGATTTCTCAGAGACCACTGATTCAATTGGAAAGAAATGCGTGTAAGTAACGCTGCAATCTGGCTCTATTAATCTTACATTGATTGGTCAGACAGGGCCCGTCCAAATCAGGATAAACACAGGACGTACAGTGTTCATAGTCAGTGACAATATTGGTCTGCTCTTTCACTCTGTCAACATGATCAAGTCCAAAAGCGAAGCATCTCTGATTTACTATGTGAACATTTTGTGACTTTGTGTGTAGTAAGCCAACAACTTCAAATCGTGATTGCGAGACTGACTTCTTGCTGTCATTCTGATGGTTCCGAATAGATTTGGAATATCATTTTTGAAATAAGGTTCTACCCTTTCCATACATGGTATGTGACATGCTAGTAGAATTGGGCATTTTCACATGACATATATAGCTGAAGAATAACTGAGGCAGGTAAAGTGTGATTTAATGACATGAAGTGTTGCACAGTAGGTGACCTGGCCTCAACAAACACCTACGACCTAATTACATTCACTTGCAGATTGCACAGTTTATTAATGTATAACTGGGTAGATAATGTGGTTAAAGGGCTCTGTGATGTTGTAAGCTATTATGTTGACTTGCTAAGTGAAGGCTCTGAGTTACCTTAAGTGCTTTCTAGGAAGCAGCGTTCCAGTGGACGTGTCTGGGGCTTTTATTGTGTAGGCTGTAACTGAAGAAGAGGAAAAGAGACAATGCTACAGTGTTTTGTGTTGAAGAGGAGTAAAGTTGTTGCCATCTTGGTGCAGACTACGGAACCCTGTGTTATTATTTTATTACCATTCTAAAGTACAGGAACAACATAAGTCTACAATGTTATTGATGTTGTCATTCCAGGCCTATTCCATTCAATTGAAACTGTTATTATGTTTTACAAATGATCGTCTCATTAAAGCTCTTGTTGTGTTATTGGATTCTGCGATAGAACAGACAGCCGGACCTAAACCCTGAACTTTGTTTTTAAAGTTATGCAGGAGCCAATAATCAAAATAATACTGAATGATGCATTTCATTTCCTATGCTTCTCTCACACCTTCTGTTTGACTTTTGACCCTAACAACATAAGCCCATACAGTAGATCTTCTGTATAACAGCTTCCCCAATATACAGAAGATTACATGAGTTGAATATGGTGATACGAGGTTATTGAGAAGCTATTTGCTCAGGGTATTTCATATTTGATATTTTGATTGTGACTCTGGAGTGTTGGTTGGGTTCATTATCATAATCGTATGTAAATGAAGAATGGGATCACGTCTCAAAAATGTACATTTCTTTTTTTTTTTATGAAAAGAATAAGCACAAATACAATGATCTCACAGCAGTACAATAAAATAATGTGGACTACATACCAAATAGTGATATACATGCTTAAACAACATTTTGATCCACGCATAAATCAAAAAAGAAATCATTTTTAAAATAAACACACCAATAAAAATTTGTTTTGATACAATCCTATAATTTTACAGAGATGAGTGAACCAATTAAACCTTGTACAGCCTCAAAACATGCACAGCACAGTTTTACATGTGAAGAACTGACTAATTTTCTCGAGGGATGAAAAGTCCATGCATATCCCTGTTGAGCGGTGCGTTCACGTATGCTCGGGCTACTTCTTTGAACGTTCTGCCGTCAAGAATCAGGAGGAAGCTAGACTGGCCTGGATTGGAGTTGATGACTGATGCTAGGACAACACCTGTGAATGGAGGGGAAGAGGTTATTGTTAGAGCGCAAAGCAGGATGTCAAAAATCAAAGGATTCTCCTCAAATTACGACTGGTTTCACAATCTCAATACAGATGTAATCAGTGAGGGATCTGATCTTTATAGGTTGATCTTCCCATCCATTTTGTTCTGTAGCTGTATAGTAGCATGTACACAGCACACATGCCATACACCACACAGTATTCTCACCATCATCTTCTGACTCTCCATTTGGTTTGGGGATGAACACAGGCTCTGACGGCAGGCAGTTGTCTTCACTCCAGTAAACCCTTTCCTTGGTCTCGGTGTCTAACTTGGCAATCTAGAGAAAACAAATAGATTAGGAAAAAGAATTAAGTTGTACTCAAACAATACAAACAGCTTATAACAAAGCACTAAAACCTCATGTATCTGACAACATTTTCAGAAGGGTTGTGATCTGCAATTATTTACAGGCATAGCAGAGGGCATCAAGGCCAATTATATATTCATTATATATTATTATTACTTTTAATTCTAAAAAGTTTGGGAGCTATGTTGAAAGGGAAATCTAATCAAGAAAACGGCAGCATGTCAATGCTTTTTTGACATGCTGAGTTTAAAAAAAAAAGTTTTCAGTCATTTATGAAATTGGCAAATATTCAGAGCGCTTATCTTACACAAGCAAAGCGCCCGTGCAGTACTTTGCCCCAACTGCAAGTCATATACTTATAAAAGAGCTGTAAAGTTTTAAAATAGACCTTGTTACTATCAGCAGGCAGAAGGAACTGGCTTCAACTCTTTTCCTAGTATTAGCTGGGCTGGCTATAGTCAGAGTGACGAAATATAATCAAGAAATCAAATCATTTGCAATGCCCGTTCATCCTTTGAAGGTTCGTGGGCGGCCTGAGCCGATCCCTGATGACACGTAGTACACCCTGGAAAGGTCACCAGACAATCTCAGTTGAATGGATGAGCCTGACGTATCGCATCGGTGGTGTGACCACTATTCATCGGTATTACGTTTTATATTTTTCCTTTTGCTCCTGTTGCTTTTTTAATCCATATCACGAGCACCATTCAAATTCAAAGAAATGCCAGAGCTCTCTTCTGTTGTTGGAATTCTGCATCAAGTGGGAATGAACAAAAATATTGAATTGTCTGAACAAGAAAGTTTCCTTTTGTTCCTTCCTCTTTGTTGTCACGATTCCCCCGGACTGTGGGTATGCAGTGAAACACAAGGGAAGCTCTTTTCCACAGCGCTTTGTAACCCATGACTTTTGAAGCTTTACAGAGTTGGTCACGTCTTTCCATTGTTTCAGGTACCTTGATGTACAAGTGTGCGCAGGAGAAAGGATGTGTGGGTATTGCATCCAGAGCCAAGAAGTGGTTGGTCTTTGTTGGGGCAACCGCTAATTCTCACATCATCAAAGTGTTTTCTACCGTCTGTTGCGTCGACTGGTAATTGTCACTTCTGCACTGTGCTTCCTACGTTTGTCTGAACAACGCTGCCAGGAAGAATCTGATTCCCAATAGCCCCGTGTTTAAAAGCTGTTCTTCAAGAGTCTGCAAGTTTCGGTTCTCTCTTGGCAAATAAAACTTAAGAGACTGTAAAAAAAAATCGCAAAGACAGATGTTCCCACAGATGTTCTGTTGTGCAATAGCCAAATTAAAAACAACAGGGAAGGTTACCTCTTTTGCCAGAACGGACTCCTCCACACAGTTCCCGTAGACAAACTGATGCTTCTTGCAGTTGAAGTCATAATTCATTCGTGGTAATTCAAAACCTGATGGAAATAAAATGACAGTTTTTATGTGTTGTATGGACAAATACATTTTCTTAAAGACCCATTGTAGGAAACACTACTTCAACAATAATGACTTGATTTGCTCTGAGTGTCTCTTTGAGTGACATTGGTTTTTACCGGCACAGAAAACCTCTGCTTGGCACATCAGTTTGCCTTCTTTCTCCTTCACAGCACTGGCAGTCGTGTACTTGAGTTTGACCAAGTCCTCTCCAACTGCCACGCCCTGAAAAACACAGTGAAAGAAATTCAAAATTAAGTGTTAGAGGAACGTCTTCTCTCAATTTCAGGATGACATCAACCTGACTTTTTGCTTTAAAAAAACCACCTTGTCTGACTGGATGGGAAGTGCAAATCGTTTGTAGCTTGGTCTGCAGTAGCCATCATTTTGGAACCCGGAGTTGTCCTTCAGCTTGCTCAGGTAGAACATTTCATAAAGGCTGTTGTCATTGTAGGCGATGACATCGAAGACCACGTGACCGTCGTCCTCAAAAGCATTCACGTGATGGTAGACGACCATTGGGCCAGTGTAGTACTTTGTCTCGACCACTTTGCCAGTCTTTCTGTCTATCAGGTGGATCAGAGTCTATAGAAGACAGACCGTCACAGTTATGTTAACCCAGGTTTTATGTCCATAAGGCATAATGTCGACGAGTGCACACTTCATACTTGGTTCAATAGTTTGAATATAAAGAGTGATATACAAGACAAGTGACGACTTACGTTTTCCTCAGGGCAGAACTTCATGCAGCTGGCCCAGTTGACTCCCCTCATGTACGCCGTGGCCATCTTGAGGATGTCCAGTTTGAGAGGCTGCTCGATGAAGATGAAGTAGTTGTCGGTAATGCCGAAACTGTGGTAGTAGCTGGGTCTGAGCAGGGAGCGGCAGGGGACCGTACAGATCACCTCCACATTCTTCAGTGCGGGGGCATCCTTGTCTTTGTCCGAAGGTTTCAAGTAAAGAGCAAAAGTTAAAGAAAAAGACACTTACCATTGTGCCAATGCATTGTTTTCATCTCAATGGCCTTGAAGTGATTAATCGAACACTTTGTCTTCAAATGTTTGCGAAAATAATGTAATTCTGAGAAGTGTTGGACTGCACTGCATTGAAATTCCGAGAAGGAGCCATTAGCAGCAGGCACATTTCACCTTGGCTGTACTTCATCTGATCATCCCGTCCAATCTACATTTGCATAATCGTGTGCTGTACCTTTACAGCTGATATGGAGAGAAAGCACTGAGCGGGTTATGAGGTGTACGTACCTTTCTCGGAAACAGCAGGGACTTTGAACAGTATGTATTTAGTCTTGGCCTTCTCTGCTATTGAAGTCCCGATGTTGTAGGCGTTGCCCTCTTTGTCATAGTGCGGATGGGACGAAACCAAATTTACCGGCAGGTACTTTATGTAGTCCACCTGTGTGTGTTCGCCAACTCATGAGCTTCGAGATCAACTCTTCACTTGGGTGTGTGCCAATGGTGATCATTGGTGAGTAAGGGCAGCGTATGACTGTACCTTGTCCAGAGTTTCCAGTGTCGCAGGATCAATCTTGCGGATGTAGTTGGTCTCCGAGGTGGCGTAGTAGTCCTTTCCGTATTTAATGAAATTGCTTGCGCCGTTGTCAGTGAAGTCGGGCACTGTGTGGTTGAGAAAGGTAATCGCCCTGAAAAGGAAGAAGAAATGCTATATATTGGAAAGGGGGGGGGGTCGGGGGTCATCCAACACAAAAAAAAGACCAATCGTGCTCCGACTGAGGGGCCTGTATAAATGTGTGACACATTTGCATTTCAATGATAAATTCACAACATGAAGAGACAGCAGGGGATTCTCACAAGACTGATTATTTTCATGTTGCAGACACACACACACGCACGCACACACGCGCGCGCACGCATGCACACACACACACACACACACACACACTTTGAGAGTGTATTGCAGATGTTAGAGAATAAGTTTTAAAATGAATATAATGCACTGTTGCATAAAAATAAACAATGGAAACTCAAACTCAAAGCAAAAACATTTTGCACCTATATTATACGTTTTTAAAGATATATAGTAAGGCTACAACAATGATGCATGAGAGGAATAACTAAAAGGTGACATGTGGTTTGAATAAAATAAGAGAATGCTTACTTAAAAATGAAATTCTTGCTTGGGTCTGGGTATGCCATTGTTCCCATTTCAGACACAACTATCCTGTTTGCAGTCATGTTGGCTTTGTAGGTGTCACTTCTGAGAAATTTGCTTCTGTAAGTCACTTCACCTGAAAGAAAAAACATGTGCAGGCATTTCGTGTCTCTTCACAGATGATGTGAATGATAGTACGCGAAATGGTGATCAACAGCTGTGCGACAAAAACGAGACCAACCATCTTTAATGGCGAAGCTGTTCATGATGGCCATCCCATCGCACCAGTGGTCGTAGCTCGTGACTCCCACGGAAAAGATTCCGGGGCCATTGCGCAGCAGGGTGCCTTGCAGCCAGCTGGGAATACTCCCTAAACGACGAGCAGCGCAGAAAACCACCAAACCGTCAGAGATGTAATAAAAGTCAGTGCATGTGTCGGTCACTCAATAGTGTACGAACTCGACCTACCTTTTACTTCTGCCTTGCAGGACTCCGGGCTCTCCTCTGCGTTCTTGACATTGTTCGTAGTCATGTTTGCTGAAAGCGCAGTGAATAACACGCGGAGGTGTCTGCATAAATACTGTGCGCAAACCACTCCTTTTAAAGCTCCTGTCTGTCTTGGGGGAATGCCAAAGCGGTGCGGCGACCTCCGTCCTCTGTCCTCTCTTTTATTGAAATGTTGCTGTAAAGATTTCTCCGACATGTTGCAGCTGAAAGACATTCCTGCTTCACCTTTGGCTCGTCTCCAGATATTGTATAATCCGCAATCCACTTTTATTGATCCCCACCATGTGCATTTCTTTGTTGTTATAGCTGAATGGGAGACTGATTTTGTGGACTCACAAGATGTTTGTTTTATTTGTGTTTTTTTTATACCCAAATCAGCTTTATTCTGTTGTAGTTATGAAACAGAAAGTGTACCCACAGGGTGCTCTTAGAGTCAACTATAACATATTTCCTCATTAAATGTCAATGGAAAAGTTCTGCTCTTATGCACCTTCTCAATTCCTGTCCTAGTAGTTTATAGAAAACGAAGAAACAACAGTAAATCTGCAAACTTATCAAACTTAACATTCATTCCTCGTCAGCCTGTCCAAATAAATTGGGCAATTAAAGCTTTAAACACATTAAACTTAGCTTTATTAAATATCAGGTCTCTGTCAGGAAAAACATTTTTAATCAATGATTTTATTGTTAGGCACAAACTGGACTTTTTGTTTTTAACTGAAACTTAGATAACAGTGCAGCTGTTCTTATTGAATCAAAACCTCACAACTTCAGTTTCATGAGTGAAACAAGAGCACACAAGAAAGGAGGTGGAGTTGCTATTTTATCTAATGCTCCTCTTCAATGCAAGCAGATGTCCTTTGCTCATTTTACTTCTTTTGAATATGTGGCTCTCAATTCCACTCAAGCTTTATTCCTAAACATTTACAGACCGCCTAAATACTGTGCAACCTTCTTTGATGAATTTACTGAACTGCTGTCTGTAATCTGTATTGATTTTGACTTGTTATTGTTGGTGATTTTAATATCCACGTTGATAATCCCCAGGACAGAGGGTCTATAGAACTATGTGGTATCCTTGATAACTATGATCTGACTCAGCATGTGGCAGGACCCACCCACAACAGGGGGCACACTCTGGACCTAATCATCACCAAAGATGATGTCAGCTGTGACTGATGTTGCCAGTGAACTGTTTCTTCAGAAGTTCTCCTCCACACCAGCCCTCTCTTGCTGAGCGCAGGTGGCGGAAAACAAATCGAGGTGTAGTTATGGATTCAGACCTCAACCTGAACAGACCAAGAAAGTGGACCACATCACTCCAGTTCTGAGGTCTTTGCACTGGCTTCCTGTCCAACAAAGAATTGACTTTAAAATCCTGCTGTTGGTTTACAAAGCACTGAATGGTTTAGGGCCAAAATACATCTCTGATCTGCTGCTACCTTATGAACCATCCCGACCCCTCAGGTCGTCTGGGACCGGTCTACTTTCTGTTCCCAGAGTCAGAACTAAACATGGAGAAGCAGCGTTCAGTTGTTCTGCTCCACATATCTGGAACAAAGTCCCAGAAAGCTGCAGGTCTGCTGAGACCCTCAGCTCATTTAAATCAAGATTGAAGACTTTTCTGTTTGCTGCTGCCTTTAATTGAACCACATTCAATTAATATATTAATCAATTTCCTGCATTTCTGCATTTTACTACTGTATTTTATTTCTTACACTGTTCTTAATTGCTGTTAAATCTCCTTTTCTTTTGCCTTATGTTTTGATGCTTTTAATGGTTTTAAAAGGACTGCACAATATATCGCCATTTCCTCCGGGACCGAGTTCGTGCAAGGCGTACACTATAAAACGCAGATCGGCAGAGATCTTTTCCAGACGTGGTTTGTGTGCGAGTAATTGCAGAATTGCGGCAGTGTATGGTTGATTGCGTGCAGCGTAATGTCTCAGGGAGACATCAATTATTGTTTCAATGTATGTTTTAAATCTCCTTTACTTTTTACTACTGAATTTTATTTCTTACACTGTTTCTTTCATTGTTTTTAAATCTCCTTTTCTTTTGCCTTATGTTTTGATGCTTTTAATGGTTTTATGTGAAGCACTTTGAATTACCTTGTTGTTGAAATGTGCTATACAAATAAACTTGCCTTGCCTTGCCTTACCCACTCACTAACAGTCCTTACAAACCGTGACGAGCTGTTGCACTCCGTCGTACTTCCACCTAAAACTTGCGTACGACATCATTGTTTACAAACGGTTAAAGAGTCCATGCTTATGAAAATGCTAATGCTGATTAATGTTCTTATTTCCAGGTGTTGGGAGATGAATGAGAACCCGATCCCCAACAGACTGATGAACTGGCCCATCATGGCGTCTGTCGTCGTGAGTTTGGCACCAACATCTTATTCTAACGAGGCTTCTAACTTTCTGTGTGATGCCTGTTATTCTCTGCCACGACGGTATATATTTAAAAATGCTCTTTTTTATGTCTGGTGTCTGTGTTTTCATGTGGTGAAACCTTTATGCTGCCGTCTTGAATTATGTAACAAATATTCATAATCTCAACGGTATTATCCTGGTAAATAAAAGTTGAATTCATAAAATATATAAATAAAGTACTTTTTTTTCAATGTGGGACCATGCACATTCAGTGTCATCCACAAAATCACTTATTTAAGATTATTTCACTCAGATTTCCAGTTTCAACCTCAAACTCTTTGCAGTTGGATTTTATTATTTTATAGATATATTCCTCTGGCACTTCCAGCTGCAATTACTCAAAGAGCAACATCTGGGTACGTTTTTTATCGACTTATTATAACAACCCCGTGCTTCTACCGTCCAATAACGACTCTAATAAACCGTCTCATGGCTGCGTAGTCGTGGGGTAACATTTGAAACCAGAGAGAAGCTTCAGTCAGGCAGTTTATAGCTAAAAACGTTGGAAAGCAGATGATCAATCACAACACGTTGTCATCCTGAAGCATATTTTCGACGAGCTGCTCTGCTCGATTCATTGTCGACAATAAAGTTGAACTACTTTGATTGCTGCTTCCCACTGAAGAATATATTCTAAACCTGAGTGACTCTGACACTGATGGAGAGTAAATCTGGGCCTGAGTCATTTATCTACATGTACTGTACATGTACTAATACCACACTGTGAAAACTCTCCACTACAAGTAACAGTCCTGCATTGAAAATGTTACTTACTGCCATAGTGGATTGAGCTGGAGCTCATTCTGAATTATTGACTGTTGATTATTTTCATTATGGATTCATCTGCTCATTATTATCAGCAACAAATCTTCACATTAGTGAAGCTGGAACCAGGAACTGTTTGCATGAAGAATGACTTAAACTAGTGTACAAATAGTTAGAAATATTTTTAACAAATAAGTACGTATAACAAAAGCTGTCAACTAAATGCAGTGAAGTAAAAAGTACAATATTGCCCTCTGAGATGTAGTGGAGTAGAACGTGACCTGAAGAGAAAGTATTTTTAGTTTGCTTGGTAAATTTCACAGATTCTGATCTCTCTGGTGTTGAAGAACAACCTTCACTGACCAACAGGTTTCTGTCTCCGTTTCTTTCATGTAAGATCAACTTCATCATCCGCATCCTGGTGCAGAAGTGATGTTGGAGGAAATGAGCAGTCGCAATACAGGTCCATATGTTACCTCTGTGCTTCTATTGATCAGATTTATACATTCTAGAGGGCTTTAAGGAGACATAGTGAACTATCGGCTGCTGCAGTTAAGGTCCTACGTGTTTCTGAAGTTGGACATCTTTTTATTAACTTACAGAGAAAAGACAAAATCAGTTTGTTTATTGTATTTCAAAATAAAAGAAGACAGTTTCCCAATTATTTTGAGGGGAGAGAAACCAAATGCTGCACTTCACATTAAACATTTGGCACAAAAACAAAGATGTATTCAATGACAAAAGCAGTTGGAAACACTGTTGTTTTGGGGTGTGTGTGTGTGTGTTTTCTAGACGTCTGGCTAAGTCCACCCTCCTGCTGATCCCTCTGTTTGGAATCAACTACGTGGTGTTTGTCTACCTGATGGAGCCGGCTGACAAAAACATGAAGCACATCAAGATCTTCTTTGAACTCGACCTCGGATCCTTCCAGGTAACAGAACATACAACGGGTTCCACTTATTCCACATCAATAGACAACAGATGTGCACGTTCTTAGAGGAACAAGAAAGTATTTTTTACACATTTTGGAAGACATGGGCGCTGTTTATTGAAACTTGATTTGTTTAAATTTGTGTCTTCGTCTTTAAAACCTGATCTTTTTTTTTTTGGCGCATTTGTGACTCAGATCAGCTGTTTCAGTGTGAACAGCACAACTCTCATTGAAGATGATCTTTTCAGTTCTGATTTTGGTCCACTTTCATATGTGGTCCTGAAGCAGATACTGGATTCATATCGGAATTAATGCGGCTTTTACACCAACTCATGACAGTGGAGACGCTCTGAAAGATGTCGTTAAAAGTAGCTCTTTACATCCTGAAAGTCTTAAAGCTTGCAGTGTGAACGTAGTCTCAGATTCGATTAAGGTTTGTTTTCACACCTGACCTCAATCATTACATTTAAAAGTGCAGATTTCTTCTCAAATGTTCATGTTTTGTTGGTAAAAATCCCCCAAATATGCAGCTAATAACATCAAGTTAAGTCCTTTTTGCTTTCATGTGCGAAGCCTTTTTGTCGGAACAGTGCGTGCCATATTTTTATAATTTTAACTCTTCTTACAAAACTATAAGATGATCGGAATCGGTTTATTGCCAAGGACGTTTGCATATACAAGGAGTTTGGCTTTATGATTGGTGCATCACAATAAACACAGTGCAATGCTATAACACAGGGATTCCCAAAGTGTGGTGCGCGCACCCCTGGGGGTGCGCGAGCTGCCTCTAGGGGGTGCGCGAGAGAAAAAATGTAATGGCGGTACAGTCCCGTCTCCTAAAAATTATGTTCCCCCAAAACTAAAATGCATTCTCAATTACGTTTGACCACAAACGTATTTTCTCCCTGATTACGTTTGTGTTTTACGTATTAAAAATACGTTTCTCATCAACATATCTTTGCTGTACTCTAGTCTTTATTATTTTTCTGTGATCTGCCTCGCCTCTGCCCCGCCACCCACGAGTTGTTGCCCCGCGGCCTGTTCCGAGAGCTGAAGACCTGACGATCAGGTGCCGCGCGGCGGGGGCGGCTGGAGACCTCGCGTCCCTGCGCCAACGGGTGAGCGCCGCCACTCGGAACCATAAAACCAAGTCCCGGATTTCACCCGGGGGATATTCTGGAGGTATTGTGACCGGGTGATGTGCCTCGTTGCTGGGGAGGTGCGTGTGTGTATGAGTGCATTTCTGACAGGCGGCGTGTTGTGGTAGTATTCTGACCGCGTAATAGGGAGAAGAGTTTTTGTGTTCTTTATCTTGTAAACAAACGCCACGCGCGAGCAAACTGTTCTCTCATTCGTCCGATTTTTATGCGGCTCTGTTGCTTTTTTTTAAAGGTGTGTGTGGGGGGGGGGGGGGGGGGGGGTGATTGGGGGTGCGTGAACCCGGTCTGGATGTAGAAGGGGGTGCGTGGCCTAAAAAGTTTGGGAACCGCTGCTATAACACATCATTTAAATATAATAGATATATAATAGAATAAACAAACAAACCGATTAAGAGTACGTTAAAATAAGTGTTGTTAGAGATGCTGCCTAATCAGTAACAGATGTGTATGTGTGTGTTTCAGGGTCTGATTGTGGCGGTCCTCTATTGTTTCCTCAACAGCGAGGTGAGTCTGCACACACTGGTTTCCCAACTTTAATTTCTCCACTTCACAGACACTAAACTCTTTGTTGGTGTATTATAAAAACAAAAAGGTCCAGATGGAGCTGAGGAGGACGTGGAGAAGTTTATCTCTCAAGCGTTACGTGGGGCGGGACTACCGGCTGCACGCCATGGTCAGCCGCAACGGCAACGAAAGCTCTGCTCAGTTTCCCAGAAACTCCCGAGCCCAGTCCATCCTGCAGACTGAGACCACCATGCTCTGACTGGAGGGGTCTGTTGTTATAGAGACGTTCAGAACCGATCCTCGTAGTCACCAGGTACAGTAGAGGCTCGAAGTCTTACTCAAGGACACTTTCATAGACGTATCGTGAAGGACCTCTTGTTGGACCGTGTGCGCCTCCAGAAGATTTTGTCTTCAGCATTTTATTAATTCCACATTAACACACATGAAACAGTGCCTTCTGAAATCATGCAGAACAGAGATCTGCATCAACTAATTTAACATCAAGGTCTACTTTCATGATTAAACATTATTGACAAATATGCAAATAAAGAAGTAAAATACTGGTTCAATAAGTAATCAACACACTTCCATAGTCTCTGTTGTCTCAGATATTTATGGGAGACGGCCGAGTGTATCATCTGTTACAGTGAATACAAGGATACAAGTGAAAGTTACATTTGCACAGTTGTTTACAATGGAAGGCTACTATTTAATGCCATTTAATGTTATGTTTAATTTAATTTTATATTTAAATGATTCAGGGAAACAAAAGAGTGACCAAATACTTTTTGTATACTACAGGCACCTTTCTACAATGTTCAGGTTTTGTTTGCACTTTATTTTTATCAACCTACGAGGGAAAATCATCACAAAATAAAATAAAAAATTGTTTTCAACAGCTTCTGTCATCTGCAAAAAATTTTGGGGGAAAAAATCGATTTAAATCGTGAATCGGATTTTTTGTAAAAAAATCAGAGATTTTTTTTTAGGCCATATCGCCGAGCCCTAATTTCAGGTGAGACTGTTTGTATTTCAGAGGACGACGACGACGGGGGAGAGCAGGGCCAGGAGGCCGAGGAGGCCGGTCAGTCCTGCACGCTGACGCATCACAAGCGGCAACACACGGGAGAGAAACCGTGGAAGTGCTCAGAGTGCGACAAGTGTTTCGCTGAGAAGTTTCAGCTGGTCGTTCACCGCCGGATGCACCACGGAGAGGAGAAGCCGTACGTCTGCGAGCACTGCGGCTTGAAGATCGCTACCTCGTCCCACTACAACAAACACCTCAGGTACACGCAAAATACACAATATCCATTTTCACTTTCGTGTTCCTTTTATTTTAGCATTTATCTGAACATTGTGTTTGGAGAGAAAAAGTATTGTAGCGACGCATCCCTGACTGTGTGTGTGTGTGTGTGTGTGTGTGTGTGTGTGTGTGCGTGTGTGTGCTCAGCCTGCACAGAGGGGAGAAACCCTACGTTTGTGATATCTGCGGCCAGGCGTTCGTTCGGTCAGTCCTGCACGCTGACGAATCACAAGCGGCAACACACGAGAGAGAAACTGTTCAAGTGCTCCGAGTGCGACAAGTGTTTCACTCGGAAGGCTCAGCTCATGATACACGCTCAAAAACATACCGGTGAGAGGGGTTCTTCTTCTTCTCCTGTAGTTACTGTTTACGTTTAATATCTTTCTATTTTGTTTGTTTGATAAACTAATTTACTTTTAACCGTGTGTGTGTGTGTGTGTGTGAGCAGTCGTCCTCCTGGCCTCCATCCCGGAAGACGTTGAGCCGCCGCCGTCTCCGGCACAGAGCCTGGAGTAGATCGTCACAGCTAACGGACAGTCGGATGTCTTTGTTTTGTGATTTTGGATATTTTTGCCCGCTCCGTTGGAGTCGCTTTCAGTTTGTGTTCATGACTTTTTAAGTAAAAACCTTATTTTCCAACTTCACCTCGTCTCCAGTGTCTGTGTCTGCGCTTGAGTCTCAGATCTGCCCCTCGGGCGTGACAAAAAATATACTAAATACACTTCAAATTGGGCTTCACTACTCCCTACTATTTAATCACAACTAAAATATATTAAGTACAAAATAAGTTGTTCCAAAATAGCACTATTGAAGTATACTGATGATTAGTAGGGCTTCAAGTATACTAAGATTAAATATACTTAGTGTATTTATTTTTCACCTGAGAACATGCCTCCACTGTGTATGATTACAGAATACTTTAGTGAGTTAGAATTCTAACGTGAGCATGCTGCTAGCATTCATCTCAAAGTACAGGAAAGATCACAGGGATATTATCAGGAAACCTGTTGTAGCGATCATGAAAAAATGTAGGGATCGATAAAAACGGGTCATGAGGTTTTACTCTGAACCAAATGAGCCAGATGCCGTTCTTGAAGTCGGAGAAAAATAAGTCCCATTACTCGCATTATTCATTCACTTGTTGGCGTGTGTGTGGGCTGGTGTCAGCAATGTCTTGCTCCTTATTCCTATTTATGTTTTATGATTTTGGACTCTACAAAATGAATTGAATTATTTATTTATTATATATTTAAGCATGTTATAGCATTCTGTGTCAGTTTTTGATTTGATTGTTCTATTATTATAGTCTCAGATTCGATTAAGGTTTGTTTTCACACCTGACCTCAATCATTACATTTAAAAGTGCAGATTTCTTCTCAAATGTTCATGTTTTGTTGGTAAAAATCCCCCAAATATGCAGCTAATAACATCAAGTTAAGTCCTTTTTGCTTTCATGTGCGAAGCCTTTTTGTCGGAACAGTGCGTGCCATATTTTTATAATTTTAACTCTTCTTACAAAACTATAAGATGATCGGAATCGGTTTATTGCCAAGGACGTTTGCATATACAAGGAGTTTGGCTTTATGATTGGTGCATCACAATAAACACAGTGCAATGCTATAACACAGGGATTCCCAAAGTGTGGTGCGCGCACCCCTGGGGGTGCGCGAGCTGCCTCTAGGGGGTGCGCAAGAGAAAAAATGTAATGGCGGTACAGTCCCGTCTCCTAAAAATTATGTTCCCCCAAAACTAAAATGCATTCTCAATTACGTTTGACCACAAACGTATTTTCTCCCTGATTACGTTTGTGTTTTACGTATTAAAAATACGTTTCTCATCAACATATCTTTGCTGTACTCTAGTCTTTATTATTTTTCTGTGATCTGCCTCGCCTCTGCCCCGCCACCCACGAGTTGTTGCCCCGCGGCCTGTTCCGAGAGCTGAAGACCTGACGATCAGGTGCCGCGCGGCGGGGGCGGCTGGAGACCTCGCGTCCCTGCGCCAACGGGTGAGCGCCGCCACTCGGAACCATAAAACCAAGTCCCGGATTTCACCCGGGGGATATTCTGGAGGTATTGTGACCGGGTGATGTGCCTCGTTGCTGGGGAGGTGCGTGTGTGTATGAGTGCATTTCTGACAGGCGGCGTGTTGTGGTAGTATTCTGACCGCGTAATAGGGAGAAGAGTTTTTGTGTTCTTTATCTTGTAAACAAACGCCACGCGCGAGCAAACTGTTCTCTCATTCGTCCGATTTTTATGCGGCTCTGTTGCTTTTTTTTTAAGGTGTGTGTGTGTGGGGGGGGGGGGGGGTGATTGGGGGTGCGTGAACCCGGTCTGGATGTAGAAGGGGGTGCGTGGCCTAAAAAGTTTGGGAACCGCTGCTATAACACATCATTTAAATATAATAGATATATAATAGAATAAACAAACAAACCGATTAAGAGTACGTTAAAATAAGTGTTGTTAGAGATGCTGCCTAATCAGTAACAGATGTGTATGTGTGTGTTTCAGGGTCTGATTGTGGCGGTCCTCTATTGTTTCCTCAACAGCGAGGTGAGTCTGCACACACTGGTTTCCCAACTTTAATTTCTCCACTTCACAGACACTAAACTCTTTGTTGGTGTATTATAAAAACAAAAAGGTCCAGATGGAGCTGAGGAGGACGTGGAGAAGTTTATCTCTCAAGCGTTACGTGGGGCGGGACTACCGGCTGCACGCCATGGTCAGCCGCAACGGCAACGAAAGCTCTGCTCAGTTTCCCAGAAACTCCCGAGCCCAGTCCATCCTGCAGACTGAGACCACCATGCTCTGACTGGAGGGGTCTGTTGTTATAGAGACGTTCAGAACCGATCCTCGTAGTCACCAGGTACAGTAGAGGCTCGAAGTCTTACTCAAGGACACTTTCATAGACGTATCGTGAAGGACCTCTTGTTGGACCGTGTGCGCCTCCAGAAGATTTTGTCTTCAGCATTTTATTAATTCCACATTAACACACATGAAACAGTGCCTTCTGAAATCATGCAGAACAGAGATCTGCATCAACTAATTTAACATCAAGGTCTACTTTCATGATTAAACATTATTGACAAATATGCAAATAAAGAAGTCAAATACTGGTTCAATAAGTAATCAACACACTTCCATAGTCTCTGTTGTCTCAGATATTTATGGGAGACGGCCGAGTGTATCATCTGTTACAGTGAATACAAGGATTAACTTCAATAGGAAGTTTTGATGTCATAGTTCCATGATCATGATATGTCTTCTTTTGTTTTGGTTATTATCGCCTTTTGGAAAATCTTCAAAACAAAGAACTTTAAAAAGAAGCCATAAAGAATGTATGTATCATAAATATCTTTAGTTTTGTTAAGAACCAAAGGAATTACAGGATGTGGTGGAGAATCACATTTTGACATTTGTGAATTGATTATTATAATTGTTTTCTTTATTATAGTGGGTCCAAAGAAGCAGATTGTAAGATTTATCTTAAAGGGTCAGTGTGTAGAATTTGGCAGCATCTAGTGGTGAGGTTGCAGATTGCAACTAATTGAAACTTCTACCGTGTGCCAAGGCGAAAACACGAATGGACCTATCGACAGCCCGTGTTTGTTTCGTCCGTTCTACTGTAGAAACATGACGGTGCAACATGGCGGACTGCGTTATTTTTGTTCCAACAAATCCCACCCTACTGTGCTGTGATTGGCTAATGTTCTTCTCATTTTTCTCACGAGAGAAGTTTCCTTCAGAGCTTTCAGCCAGGAATATTCTATTTAAACCCAAACCTAACCAAGTAGGTACGTGCCTTAACCTAAAGAGATTTCTGGTTGAGGCAAACTTCTCCCATGTGCGTTCAATTTCTGTAACCAATTAAGCATGAAAGCGGAATTAGCATGCTAGCTAACTAGCCAGCTGCTAATTTAAACAACCCAAGGCTTCACCCACACACTTTTGTCACAGCGTAGGAAAGCACATTGTTGTCGCCAGTTTAGTGACAACTTTATTCGGCTTACTTTCTGTAACCACTGTAACATGAAAGCATGGTGGAATTAGCATGCTAGCTAGCTGCTGAATTAATCAACTTAATGCTTCATCCACACACTCTTGTCAAAGCGTAGGAAAGCACATCGCTATTGTCAGATGAGTGACAACTTTATTCGGCTCATTTTCTGTACCAGTGATGCATTACAGCATGGCGGAACTAGTAAGCTAGCTAGCTAACAAGCCACATCGCTAATTTCACATGTGTCATGTTTCATCCACACTCCTGTCTAAGCCAATTGCTATTGCCAGATAATCTGCCAATCACAGCACAGTGGTGCTCGCCAGTACTAGCCAATCATAGCACACAAGTACTAGCCAGTATTAGCCAATCATAGCACACAAGTACTAGCCAATCACAGCACAGAAGTACTAGCCAGTACTAGCCAATCACAGCACAGATGTACTAGCCAGTACTAGCCAATCACAGCACAGAAGTACTAGCCAATCACAGCACAGAAGCACTAGCGGGACTAGGTGTTAAAAAGCTCATTCTTAGCTAACAAAAACATGTTTCTTTGGTGATTAGACATTTAAGAAAACAAATGTTTTAATAATAGATTCCAATAATTGCTACACACTGGCCCTTTAAATATTACCTGCTGACTTTAAATTGAATGTCCTTAATAGTTTTCTATTGGTCACTTTAAGTAAGACATGTGGCCGCGGCGTTTTATTTCTTGCTTGTGACCCCTGAAAATGAAACGGCTTCTACTTGCGACGCTTTTTGTGTCTACCAGTTGTGACCACTTATAACCCTTCTTACAGTTTATGCAAATATATTTACGGCCTTAACAGTTGAATCTGGTCAATCATCTCACGACCCCTCCGATTTATTTTACGATCCCTTGATTGCAAGATAACACATAACTGTAGTACACCATCATTAGACACCAAAACTATTCAATAAAAGAGTTATCGTCTTCAAATGAAATACAGTAAGAGAATGAATAAAACAGCAGTTACAGTTCTACTTGGAGCCAAAAAACCTACTTTGCCTTGTACAGAGAATGATTGTTTTGTAGTTTGTCGTGTGTATTAATGTTGGTACACTTTTCCCGTAGTAATTTATGGCATTTTGACTTTA
Source organism: Melanostigma gelatinosum (assembly GCF_949748355.1). Classification (NCBI taxonomy): domain Eukaryota; kingdom Metazoa; phylum Chordata; class Actinopteri; order Perciformes; family Zoarcidae; genus Melanostigma; species Melanostigma gelatinosum. The sequence goes on from NC_136653.1 coordinate 10,296,292, forward strand.
TCTTGACTTTATTTGGCCTAATTTCCCCAGAAAAGAATGGGCTAGGAGGCTGACATTTTCACCGAAATTCAAGCTTTGCCCATTCATTAAATGGTATGAAAATCAAGTGGAAATTCCAAACACTTTCTCCATAGTGAACTATGGATTTTTAACCTAAGTCGGCCTAAATTTGCATAGAGAACAACGGGCTAGGACCCTGAAATGTTCACATCCAGTCGACGTTTGGCCAAAGACCATGTGGTATGAAAATCAAGGGGAAATTCCATACACTTTCTGCGATGGTAGACTTTCTGCTATGGTAAACTCCGTACACGTAGAAATTACAGCCTTTTGACTCAATTCTGCCTGAAGACACCTAGAAAACAATGGGCTAGGAGGCTGAAATTTTCACATTAAGTCAACCTCTGCCCCAAGATGAAATGGTCTGAATATCAACGGGAATATCAACGGGACCGCGGGAGCACACCTCACAACAACAACCCAGCATTTTGGAGACATTCACCAACTGTACTCCGCATTGTTACATGCCACCGTGCATGCCTGAAGCCAGAGGTAGTAGACAGGCTTGTCTTCCTGGCAAAAAATATTTAGAAAAAACATGCACTACTGTTTAATACTGTTGGTTATGTTGTGAATGCACTTGATTTTGTTTACATGCACTTATTTACTGTGCAAAATATGTTATGTTGATGTTAGATCAGATGTTGCACTTTTGAAAATGTGAATGTTAAAGGGTCACATACATTTTATTTCATGCTGTGTTTGTATCAGTGTATTCAGTTAGAAAAGCTTACTGTAAAAAGTTACATTTGCACAGTTGTTTACAATGGAAGGCTACTATTTAATGCCATTTAATGTTATGTTTAATTGAATTTTATATTTAAATGATTCAGGGAAACAAAAGAGTGACCAAATACTTTTTGTATACTACAGGCACCTTTCTACAATGTTCAGGTTTTGTTTGCACTTTATTTTTTATCAACCTACGAGGGAAAATCATCACAAAATAAAATAAAAAATTGTTTTCAACAGCTTCTGTCATCTGCAAAAAATTTTGGGGGAAAAAATCGATTTAAATCGTGAATCGGATTTTTTGTAAAAAAATCGGAGATTTTTTTTTTAGGCCATATCGCCCAGCCCTAATTTCAGGTGAGACTGTTTGTATTTCAGAGGACGACGACGACGGGGGAGAGCAGGGCCAGGAGGCCGAGGAGGCCGGTCAGTCCTGCACGCTGACGCATCACAAGCGGCAACACACGGGAGAGAAACCGTGGAAGTGCTCAGAGTGCGACAAGTGTTTCGCTGAGAAGTTTCAGCTGGTCGTTCACCGCCGGATGCACCACGGAGAGGAGAAGCCGTACGTCTGCGAGCACTGCGGCTTGAAGATCGCTACCTCGTCCCACTACAACAAACACCTCAGGTACACGCAAAATACACAATATCCATTTTCACTTTCGTGTTCCTTTTATTTTAGCATTTATCTGAACATTGTGTTTGGAGAGAAAAAGTATTGTAGCGACACATCCCTGACTGTGTGTGTGTGTGTGTGTGTGTGTGTGTGTGTGTGTGCGTGCGTGTGTGTGCGCGCGTGCGTGTGCTCAGCCTGCACAGAGGGGAGAAACCCTACGTTTGTGATATCTGCGGCCAGGCGTTCGGTCAGTCCTGCACGCTGACGAATCACAAGCGGCAACACACGAGAGAGAAACCGTTCAAGTGCTCCGAGTGCGACAAGTGTTTCACTCGGAAGGCTCAGCTCATGATACACGCTCAAAAACACACCGGTGAGAGGGGTTCTTCTTCTTCTCCTGTAGTTACTGTTTACGTTTAATATCTTTCTATTTTGTTTGTTTGATGAAATAATTTACTTTTAACCGTGTGTGTGTGTGTGTGTGTGTGCGCGCGTGTGTGCTCAGCCTGCACAGAGGGGAGAAACCCTACGTTTGTGATATCTGCGGCCAGGCGTTCGGTCAGTCCTGCACGCTGACGAATCACAAGCGGCAACACACGAGAGAGAAACTGTTCAAGTGCTCCGAGTGCGACAAGTGTTTCACTCGGAAGGCTCAGCTCATGATACACGCTCAAAAACACACCGGTGAGAGGGGTTCTTCTTCTTCTCCTGTAGTTACTGTTTACGTTTAATATCTTTCTATTTTGTTTGTTTGATAAACAAATTTACTTTTAACCGTGTGTGTGTGTGTGTGTGTGAGCAGTCGTCCTCCTGGCCTCCATCCCGGAAGACGTTGAGCCGCCGCCGTCTCCGGCACAGAGCCTGGAGTAGATTGTCACAGCTAACGGACAGTCGGATGTCTTTGTTTTGTGATTTTGGATATTTTTGCCCGCTCCGTTGGAGTCGCTTTCAGTTTGTGTTCATGACTTTTTAAGTAAAAACCTTATTTTTCAACTTCACCTCGTCTCCAGTGTCTGTGTCTGCGCTTGAGTCTCAGATCTGCCCCTCGGGCGTGACAAAAAATATACTAAATACACTTCAAATTGGGCTTCACTACTCCCTACTATTTAATCACAACTAAAATATATTAAGTACAAAATAAGTTGTTCCAAAATAGCACTATTGAAGTATACTGATGATTAGTAGGGCTTCAAGTATACTAAGATTAAATATACTTAGTGTATTTATTTTTCACCTGAGAACATGCCTCCACTGTGTATGATTACAGAATACTTTAGTGAGTTAGAATTCTAACGTGAGCATGCTGCTAGCATTCATCTCAAAGTACAGGAAAGATCACAGGGATATTATCAGGAAACCTGTTGTAGCGATCATGAAAAAATGTAGGGATCGATAAAAACGGGTCATGAGGTTTTACTCTGAACCAAATGAGCCAGATGCCGTTCTTGAAGTCGGAGAAAAATAAGTCCCATTACTCGCATTATTCATTCACTTGTTGGCGTGTGTGTGGGCTGGTGTCAGCAATGTCTTGCTCCTTATTCCTATTTATGTTTTATGATTTTGGACTCTACAAAATGAATTGAATTATTTATTTATTATATCTTTAAGCATGTTATAGCATTCTGTGTCAGTTTTTGATTTGATTGTTCTATTATTATACTATTCAAATGCTATGCATCTTCTATAGTAGGTCTATAATACGCCAACTGAAACAGTATAGGGTTACGGTGGTGTGCTTGTATATTTACCCATAGTGTTAATACTTAAAGTGCTTTCCTGTTATTTGTAGCCGATAGTATCACTCTAAAACATATTTTACTGTACGATGCCTTCAGCCTGAAATCAACAGGGTGTGAGCTATTTATTCAGGTTTTAGGAGCAGCATATCAGACAGGACATATTACGCAGCAGGATAAAGAGTCGTGAATTTCTACATTGAATAAAATATACTAGGATAGTTTGGGTTTGGTTGTCCTCCTCCAAGGATATTTGAAGATTTTTGACTTAAAGTATGCAATTTGACATCATTTTGGACCACTATTACGACCATAGATAACGCTGCAAAAGCTAAGAGATAAACTTTCTGTATAGGGAGTTAGGGCGAGGGACTGTTAGACCCAGCGATGCTGCTGGCCACCAGCCCGCTGTTGTGACCATCTTCTGTAACTAGTGAAGCATTTAAGCATAGTGGAATTAGCAAGCTAGCTAACTAGCCAGTTGTCTAGTTTGCTAGCCAGCTTGCTAATTTAACAATGCTTGAATGCTTCCCTATTTACAGAAAATTTGCCACCCAAGTTGCTACTCATCTGGCTGGTGCTGAAAGTGGGCCCTTCTATATTTCACTATTTGGTGTACCATGATTTATTTTTCGCACCAGCAGTTCTCACAAGCAGCTGCGAGCTCATAATGCTTTTCTGACCTCTTCATGTCAGTTTCTCTGGATGACTCATGATGGCAATTCATAACAGTGCAGCGCCAGTGTTTTTGCACCGTGCTTAAGTATGCTTAGTATGATTTTACAGGGCAAACATTTCCAGAAGAAACAAAAGGTCAGACAAAGCCTGTGATACATGTAAATAATGGAATAACTCCCTGCCTGCTCAGGAGAAAGATAAGCTACCTAGCTCAGTAGCTAGCCATCTGTCTCTGGAGCTAAGTCTGCTCTCTTCCAAGCAAGCTGCAACAACACTTAGCCACACAGACGTGCGTTGTCATTATAACAACTAACTCTTCAATAGACCACGGAAAACCGTATAATGTATTTCTATGGTGGCACCCCTTGTAGCTAGAAAAGCTCATTGTAAGTTGTTTTGTAACAACTAGCTATATGGTGGCTACAGGCCTCATTTTTTAACTCTTACTTTGAATATTCCCGTGGTGACCTTCTGATCTAATGCATGGAATCTGAGGATAAAACTCTTGCACACCACTATATATATACTATAGGAAGAACGGGTCATTATTTCAAGGGAACTCACATTTGTGCAACTTTAGTAAGTTAAGCCGACACACTGCAACCTGTTGTCAAGCAACATAAGGTGCAGTTAGCTTAGCTAGCTTACCATCATACGTTTGATACCCTGCAGCTTGACCCGCAATGTTACCAAAGCAAATATTTAGTTTAGACATGAATCCTTATCAGCCTAGTCAGCCTTAGGGGTCCCGGGACACTTGGAGCAACGTTGCATTGGGGGTAGGGATAAAAACCCTGACTTTTTGTCCCGCCCTTCCGGACGGAAGGAGCGCCGCTAAAAATGTAGTATGTAGTATGTTCTCTAGTCTAAGGTGGGCAAGCGGCGTTCCCTTGGGACCTCCGGTTGCCGAGTTACGATTTTCCAAAGTTCTGTACAGTTTCCCGTAGTGATTTATGGCATTTTGCATTAATTTGACTTAAATAGACATTCAGTTAATACCCCTTAGAAAGCAATGGGCTAGCATGCTGACAATTTCACAGTAATTCAATCTTTCCACATAGATTGAGTGGTATGAAAATCAATGGGAAATTCCGTACACTTTTCCCGTAGATGATGAAAGAAACTGATCAAAGTGTTAAAATAACTGTGTGACGTTCAGGTTCTTTGTTCTTACCGTGCTCCTGGTTGGAGGGACTGTGTCCGTGCTGCTAGGGTTGTAGTCTGGTGGGGGACTAGGTGAGGAGCTCATCAGATCTCTGATCCTGAGGATGGTTGGTCTGAGGGTAAAAACACACACAACCCTCAGACCACTGATCCACATCAGTCATTTCTCATATCACATTGAAAGGATCAGTAGCACAAAGCAGTGCGACTCAATAGAAAGTAAATGTCATACAATAAATGATACGCTCGCAAAAGTATTAGCAGAAACAAACCCAGTACAGTGCAACATGTTTGCATTTGTTTCAGTGTTGTTACTGCAGGAGGCCTTCCATATGTCTACATTGACTAAAAGTCAGAAACATATCAGCACTTTTTCTATAGAAAATATCTTTTAGTGGTTCTTTCACTCTGCTGTTCATTGTGTTAATATTCAGGGCACAAAGACATAAAAGTGACACATTTATGAACAACTTTATGTGTAAAATCGCCTCATGCATGAAAAAGATCACAAGTATGTAGGAAATGTGTGAATTGTGAGTTAATATGGATTAAATATATTATCATGCGTGCATCACTTGTGATCCGTATCACCTAGAAGTTATATAAATATAAAGAAACAATATTTCTATTAGCATTTCTCAGTTTAAGCTAACGCTGGACGGTCGGGTCTATAAAGCTAACGTTAGCTGACCAAGAAAGCAGCTTTGGTTCAGATAAAGTTGTTTAAACTTGTCTCAACAGTGAAAAGTCAGTCCTAGTGGATTAATATACACTGATAACTGAAAATATTATCAATATTAGGATAAACATCGGTTCAGATTGTCGCTATAAATACATAAAAAGTATGGTGGAAAAAGTATATAAATCTCGCTTTTTTCCTGCGAAATTTTATCAGAATCAGACTTAACGGAATTGTACCCCAAACCGGACAGTTTTTAGCTAATGTTTCAATACAATTCACTTACAATGTTGATAAAAATGATCGTGTAATGTTTTCAGGTGATTTAATGGTGTTAAACTGAAGTTAAACTTCGTACCTTTCAAACGAAATATTGTTGTAATTATTACAGTTAGCTTTGCCTTTACCAGAGTCGTTAAAACGATGCTAACACCGGTGAATTAGCCGTGCACTGCTCGTGGCCTAATCCGTCCGGACTTCTATCCTCGTTGTAAACACTGGCTGCTGCTGGTTTTTCGGGGATATTCGCTTGTTCCAGGGTCGCAAAAATGACCATCAATGCTGTCAACACATCCGGGACCGTAGTTCTGTCCTTCACAATAAGATATCACGCTTCAACAACTCCAAATGATGCAATAAAAGCTCCTTAATTTCCGTTTGAGCGTATACCACCACCTGCTTGATGTTTTGTTAAACTCTTCTCATGTCAATCACTGGCAAAACACCAGCTGATGTCTGGAATTTAACAATTATGTACACATATTGTATATAATAATTATTATCATAACACACAGTGCAGAGTAAGAGTTATATTACAACTAAAAACATGAGTATTCATGATTAAAAAGCTACATTGTTAAAGTGAAAGACAAATAACTTGTGCAAATGATTGAAAAGTTCTGTGCAAACATTTATTGAAAAACAAACCAATCAAAAATTAAATTAAAAATCAGGACACACATGGCATTTGAAATAATCGTCTTCATCATCCAGCTCCTCGTCCCAGCCCACACACATGGTGTGATACCATGTGTGGCAGCTGTCACACTGGACCCACGACACCAATCCCTCCGAGCTCTCTGGAGGGTCAGGTTCCTGGCACCGGCCACACTCCCAAACTGTCTGCTCCATCTCTTCAGGAGTGTGACCTATTAAAATAAATAAAAAATTACTTTGAATTAAAGACAATGATCAGATTTTCATGGGTTGGCATACAATGCAAGTTAACATGAAGTACCGGTGGATGTCGTAGGTCCAGCAGACGAGGAGCTGGATGAAGGTCGGGTCTCTGCAGGTTGGGAGGCTGTATAAATAACAGAAAAAGCATAACCATGCTTTGTTTACTCTTCATCATGGCTAATGTCACCATCGTGTTATAATATTGTGGGTTTTTTTTAGATTATTTAAAGGATTTACAGTGGAAGGGAGAGGAAGGAGTTTGGGACCCATAGAGGCCACGTCCCGCAGCCGATGTTGAAGGCTCTGAAATAATAATCATATTTTATTATTACAACTCTAAAATACATACTTATAATAATGTTTATGCGTAACAATAGTTAATAAATTCTGATTTATACGTGAATTCAAATGCAAAATAGGGATGCGCTGACCAGGAGACGGGGGAAGGTGGCGTGTTAATTGAAGCAACTGATTGTGCTCCCAATTATTGCCGATGCATTTCAGGTGTGAGTGTGTCATGTGACTGTCTATTTAAGCTGATGCACCTGCGCAGAATAAAATACGTGTTTTCTCAGAACTTGACCCAGTGGCTGCAGGTTGTTTGTTCTCCCAGGTTTAAATGTGTTGAGTCGGTATATCTCTAGTCAAGCTCTGCAGAACAGGTTATGGGCCCAGATGCGTTAGACGTTTGTGCGAAGAGATATCCGGCGTGAGTAGCCACTGAGAGACATTTGCTTGTGTGCGTATCTCACGGATTGGAGTGCCAGCACCATGAGCGAACATACGAGTTCACGTTGGTCTCGTCTTGTTTTTAATGGGGACGAAAAGAACTATGAACTGTGGGAGACGAAGTTTTTGGGACATCTGCGGTTGCAGAAACTGAAGGACACCATTTTGAATCAGCCCGCCGATGGCGCAGAAGAAAACGCACTGGCTGAGGATGCGGCGAAGAACGCGGAAGCGTACGCGGAACTGATCCAATTCCTTGATGACAAAGGTTTGTCTCTGGTCATGCGAGAGGCAGCGGATGACGGGCGTGGAGCGCTCAGGATTTTGCGTGACTATTATGCAGGCAAGGGTAAGCCCCGTATTGTATGCCTGTATACAGAACTGACTTCTTTGCAAAAGATGAGTAGTGAGAGTGTGACTGACTATGTCATACGTGCTGAGATTTCGATCACAGCGCTGCGTAATGCTGGAGAGGTTTTAAGCGATGGACTATTGGTTGCAATGATTTTGAAGGGGCTGCCAGACTCATTTAAGCCTTTTTCCATTTTTATCACTCAAAGTTATGAGACTCTCTCTTTTGCGGAGTTCAAGACTAAGTTGCGCAGTTATGAGAGCACTGAAGGTATGCGCACAGCTGCGGCCGACGACAATGTCATGAGGGCCCAGGCGCATCCAAGGAGGGCTGCCCCAGCAGGCGCAGGTGCACGCAGCACCGAGAGCGGGGACATTGTGTGTTTCCGTTGTGGCCAGAGAGGTCACAAGGTAAGAGACTGTCAGCGTGGTCAACAGTGGTACGGCCAGGGCGAGAGTACCGGACGGCGAGGAGGATGGCGACAGTGGCAGCGGGACAACGCGCGTGGAGTGTCCGAGGAGATGGATGACAACACCTTCGTGTTCAAGCTGGTGACCAGCGAGCCAGGAAGCGGTGTCACCAGAAAGGGCTTGATGGTGGACACCGGTGCGACGGCGCATATCATCACTGACCTGACGAAGTTCAAGAACTTCGATGACCGATTCCAGTCCGAGACGCACTGCGTGGAGCTGGCCGATGGCACAAGCTGCACGGGGGTCGCGGAGCGCAGAGGAGACGCCGAGGTGTGTCTGATCGACAGCAGGGGGCGGCACCGCAGTACCACACTGAAGCAGGCGCTGTACATCCCCTCGTATCCCCAAGACATCTTCTCCGTGAGAGCTGCAACTTATAGTGGGGCAACGGTGATCTTCAAGGAAGGAGAAAACGTCTTGCAGTATAGAGACTGCAAGGCGCTTCCTCATTTATGAGCATAACAGACTGTTCTATTTGCCTACTGTGTCAGTAAACAATGACTGTGATGATCAATGTATGAGCTGTCATGATATTCAGACGTGGCACGAGATTTTGGGGCACTGTAATTTTGATGATGTCATGAAGTTAGAGAATGTTGTGGATGGAATGTCAATCAGAGGACCATTCTCACTCAGACTAACACAATAACCAGTTGTACTGCGTCTGTCAGTTGCATCACCTGCCCAATCTGCATCACTGTAAGCAAACAACCTCAGCTCATCACATTTTCTGTAACACAACATTTTGTCATTTGTGCCCTTCAAATATTTCAGTACATGCTTAACAGTTGTCCACTGCTCTTCTGTCGGCTCACTGAAATGCTGTGACAGTCTGCTTACAACAAAGCTCAGATCAGGTCTGGTGCATGAGGTTAGGTAGATTAGGCTACCCACTGCCTCTCTGTATTTTCTGGGGTCACCTAGCTTCTCATCAGTGTAATGCAGCTTTGGTTCACAAGGTGTTGACCTGGGCTTACAATCCTGCATATTAAACCTGTCAAGCAGCTTGTCAACATAGCTCTGCTGTGACATGGTCACACATCCATTACACTGGTCAAAAGTGATACCAAGAAAATTCTTCAGTCTGCCCAAATCTTTCATCTGGAACTTCACAGCAAGCATCTTTTTTACTGCTTTTAAAGCACTCTCATCACTGGCTGCAATAACCAGGTCATCAACCCAGATCAGTAGGATCACCTTGTCATGTTCCGTTTCTCTCTCATAAACACAGTGATCGGCTGGATTCTGTACAAACATATGTTCCTCAGCAGGCAGGCTCAGTGGTGATGTCCTGCTGGCAGGCAGCCGGGGACCGTGGGAGGCACAAGAGGGGGCAGAGCGGGATGAGGGACCGGCGATGGAAAGTCCGGAGCTGGTGGCTGTAGTAGCCCCGAGGGACACTGGTCTTCTGCGGCTGGGGCGAGAGCCGCCAGACAGGGTAGAGGAAGTGGCTGCCGGGCCGGTGTCTCCGGCCCGCTGCTGCTCTCTGTCTCTTCTGGCCAGAGCTTGGGCCTCCCGTCTTGCAGCACGGTCCTCTGCCTCCACGATGACGTCGGACATCTCCTGAGCTGTCAGTAACCTGGCCTTGGTGATGTTCCTCCTGACCTTGCCGGTGTTGCGGTTGTAGTTTATTTCGGCCAGGAGGTGGGCCAGGTCTGCTGTTATCCGGCCTGATGTTACCAGGGGATGGGTCATGTAGGGATTGGGAGGAGGGGCAGGTGGGGGTTGGTTCTGGGGATAGGGGCTGGAGAAAGGGGATGCTGGGAGGGGAGGGCAACATCAGGCGCAGCCCAGGAAGATGCCGATGAGGTTGGCGGAGGTGGTGAGGAGGCCCCACGCCGCGGCCCGGACGGCATGACCCGTGACCAGTCGATGGCCATTGGGTCCAGAGGGTAGAGGCCACACCTCCTGAACCCAGCCACCACCAGTCTCCGATCCTTCACCCTCTGGTAGGAGTCTCTTAGGACCCTTGAAAACTCCTTCTTAGAAACCAAGAAGGAGTGGCTCACTGCCGACAGATCTCCTGTAACACCAGAGAAATCTGCCTTCAAGGGTCCGAAGAAACTCATATCCAGAGGTTGAAGGATGTGAGACGTATGTGGTGGCAGGCACAAGAGAATGACCCCCTCCCTCTGTGCCGCCCGGACCAGCTCTGGATCCAGGTGGGATTGATGTCCGTCCATGATGAGCAGCAGCGGGCACTCCTGCACGGCGAACTTCAGGAAATGCCCGACAAACCACTTCCTAAACAGCTCACTGTCAATGTACCCTGCTGGCGACTTCCCGTAGAGGGCATCGGGAACCCCTTCCTTGTTATAGGGGCCCCCTGGATATCCCCCCTTGTAGATGATGAATGGGGGGACATCCTCCCCAGCCGCGTTGAGGCAGGCCAGGACGGTGATGTGGTCTCTGGTTCCCTGGGCCTGCCTGTAAGCATGTTTAGTCCCCGGTGGCACGATGACCTTCCTTCTTGTAGAGTCCAGCTGAAACCCCGTCTCGTCGCAGTTGTATATCTGACGAGGTTTCTCCCTCAACCCGTGCTCCTCCAGGGTGGTGGTGAGGAGCCCGAAATACTCCTCAATTGGCCCCCTCTTGGCGCAGGATGCCCTCCCACGGTCAATGATGTCTGGGGTCCGGGCAGTAAGGCGATGGTGTTGCCGCTCCCGGAAGTTTATCCACCACGTCTGGCCAAGCACGGTTCTTTGTGCGTCCCGGTGGCGGAGGTTATAGATGGCCAGAGCGTGGGCCAGGACCTGAGGCTTCGTCAGTGGAAACCCGTGACTGGCAGAATACAAACAGTACTCCACCAGGGAATCCTCATCTTCAGGGGTGAGGAGTGTCCTCTGACCATAGACACAGTCAGAGGACACCCTTCCACTGACTCGGTCACTCAGGCTGGACTTAGGGACCCCAAACTGCTGGGCTGCCTGCCGTAGAGAAAGCCTGCCTGCTTTCACCTCCAGTAGGGCCTGTGTCATGGCCTCCTGGGTCCACTTCCTCGTCTTCCTCTCCCTCTTCCTGACTTGCCGCATGTTTGGCATCTGCAAATACACATTTACAGTAAGAAATTAAATACAAAATTTGTTTTAAAGCCACAGTACATGTCTCAATGAATTGAATAGTTTTATAAATTGCCAGATTGCCATGTATAGACTCATGCATATTTAACACATGCATAGACATACATATATTTACCTTAAACCATTGTAGATTTACAATTTCTATATCCATCTCTTATTTTCTTGATCCTCCTGTAAAGGAAAAAAACTCTCACACAGACACACATTACCTACCTTTGTTACTTTAAAGGTTCTTCCTGTCTTTTCTACTCTTTTTCTGCTTATTGCTGTCTTCTTTCTGTTCTTTTCTGCTTCTTTGAGTCTGCTTTCTGGTCTTTTCTGCTTCCTTGAGTCTGCTTTCTGTTCTTTTCTGCTTATTGCGGTCTCCCTTTGCCTCTCTTCTCTTCCTTCTCTCTGTCGCTGTTCTCTGTCTCTGTTCTTTTCAGGCAGGAACATAAACCACAAGAGAGACATTTAAGTCAAAAACATTACATTTTGGTTAACCTTATATACTGTATAACAGCACTGTGTTATATTGGAGGCTTATCTACATAAATAGTTCTAATCATAAGAGCCACTGCTGGCTTTCAATAAATGTACAGTCTCGCTCACTCTCTCAAACACACACACACACACACACCAACATTATTTGCATAATTGATCAGATCATTGTGCATTATTATACTTGATGTAGCCTGGCTTATGATAAACAAGAAAAGCATTTTATTTTACATGTCTGCTGTTATGTTTCAGAGCTAAGACTAAACAAACAGCAGCCTACCTTTAACTCGCGCTATGATTCTTTGATCGTTTTTCCCGCGGCCACAACTGTTTTTTTCAGACACAACATTTCTGCCTCCCTCCCCTCGACGACAGATTATGTCACACATCAATGCTATAGTTTCATTGGCTAGACAAAGTAGTGTAAAGCTAGCTACAAACTACACTCGTATGCTAACTTATATTAGCAATACGGAGAAAATACAGAGACACTTCTCAGAGTAAAGAGCGTCGCCCGAGCGTTTTTTCTGCTTCCTCTCATCAAAGTCACTTTCCTATAGTATTTAGACATATAAACGTCCATATATATTCATGAAATTTGGCACGTAGATTATTTGATATGTATGAATTAATATTACTTACGTTTGGTTGGCGATCGCCGAAGAAAATGACAGCGTAATGACCGGAAAGCGTGTGACGACGGAATCGTTCGAGACAGGCCAAGAGCAGCTAGCGCCGACCGAGGCAGGCCACCGTTACGCTACCTTTATCAGTAAGTCAGCGATGCAGAAAAATCCTGGTTTGAAGGTGTTTCTTGGGAGGTTTCGCCGAGTGGAGGTATATTTCGGCTTTTTCTGACTGACCAACGGTTGGAACAGACTGAATTTAGAAAAATGCACAATTTGGTAAACATGGTAACGATGGAACGTTCTGCTGAGAACAGCGAGTTCTTACCTCAGAGTCTCCATCAGGTCCTCAACAGTCCTCCGCTGCACAAACAGACATTAAATACAACTTTAAGAGGAATATATCCACATGAGCTCAAATAATACAACTAACATGACATTGTGACTCAGTCTCCTGTCGCGTTTGAGAGTCACGTGACCTGCCCAGGGGTTAACCACACATTAAGTCTCCATTCAGGCCTATTTAAAAAACACGGTCTCATATAATGTCCAATAATATAGAGATGCATGTTTGCATGGAGGTTTGATGGTGTCAGGTTGGACCCTGTCCTTGGTCCTCCAGTGTCCACAGATTGACAGCACGTGGACCTGCTGTTTCACGTTTCCTACATTGTTGTGACAGGAAGCCAGATTTTCAGAACAAGTGACACAAACATCAATTTGAAATAAAATGAAAACATATTTTCTGAGGTTTGTTTACTGGTCCACATCCTGTCTGTCTTTGGACCATCGTTGGACAAATGTCTCCAGAGACATTACATTTACACACCCCTGCATCACACCTGTATTACTCTCTTTGATCCATTTTCTTTTGTTAAAGTAGAAACTTGATGTAACTTTACTAATTGATATTGTGCATAGTGGCATGTATGCACATGTTAAATTTGGGGGAGGAGGGAGAGGAGGGAGAGCTGATTGTTAATTTATGATAAGTTTAGATTTTTCTGTCCTCAGATGAGTTGTTTTATTATTTATTTATTTTTAATTGATGATGTGACAGTGATCTGGTGTCTCCTGGATCAATTAAGGGAATTTGAAAACCCAAACCTCCTCTCTCCTTCTGTCCTCTCCTCTCCTCTCCCCTCCCTCTCTCTTCTCCTCCTGTCTCTAAAAGATATATGGAACTCAAGTTACAGTTTAAAAGTCAGGTGAACAGATTATTTATTCATCAAAACGTGTGTGTGTGTGCGTGTGTGTGTGCGTGCGTGTGTTAGACAGACAGAGAGAGAGGGAGATCACATAAGCAGAGAGCCAGTGTGAGAACAGTGGTCTTGTTGTGATGAAGGCAGCGAGGCCATAGCCAGTCAGCATCTGGCTGTGAATTACTTCATTCAGATGACACATGTGCTCAATATGCCAAACTAGGAACTTCGGACTGCCCTGGGAAAGTGTTTGAGCCAACAAATGCAACAAGGGAATACACTAGTTTTATTGTTTGGGAGCTATGATCATGAGGTCCGTCAGCATATCCGTCAGGTTGACATATAAAAAGTCCAACCAATTTGTAAAAATGTGTGATTGAATTATGCAGGAAGTGTATATAGGCATACCTACAATAAAATAAGTACATATTTTTGTATCTTATATGCTAACGAGTACCTTTCTTCTCACTAAATCACGGAATCAAGCTAAAGTTGTTGTTCAGCCCTTGCAGCTCAGAATTGACTAGATTTCATTAAAATAAATTAGGTAGGGTGATCCTTGCCTGATACAAAAATTGTTTATTAGTTAGTTTAATGTAATGCCATGTTTGGAAAAAAATATAACAACGAGGGAACAGGGGGTTACTTCCAACGCCCCATCGCTGTTCAAAGTACACGCGGAACCCACGGGCTGGACCGTGCGGTAACATCCAATGAAATACTCTGATGTTAGCACATGAAGCGGTACAACACAATCCAGTTGCTATTGGAAGCCAAAGATGAGTAATGTCAAGACGCTTCACTCTCATTTCCAGCCAATGAAAACCACTGTCTGTTAGACCGACAAACCCGAAATATAATTGTCACAGGGAAGATCCTACAAACTGAATATTAATAATTATATAGAACTGTATGTCGATGATACATACATGAACTAATATTATGAGAAAATCCTCGTAATACAACACGACCAATTTAAGACATAGCTATATTTTGCATATGCGAGAGGAAACTCCTAAATGCGTAGTTGTCAAAGCACTATCAGTAACTTACAAAGACCCAAAATATTGATGCATTCCGCATGCATTGCAACTGTACATTTTCTGGAAAACTAGAGGTGATGTTACCAATTTGTGACTGTGTCCGCCGTATTTTAGCGAAGCCGGAAGTGGATAGGGGTGAATCCTCTCACTTCCACTGGCTTCTTTTGGCCGCCTGTAACAACAGGAGCATCAGACAAGGGATAACCTAATGATGGAAGAATTTGAAGGTGAACGAAATTGCCGTTATATGCTTATTTATTTCGATGTTTCGTGACAAAGTCGAGCTTACAGCCTCTCCATTTTCATTATTTCAATTTTGACGGATACATCACTGCGTTAGCATTCGTTTTTTTGTCAGCGACCTCTTTTTGTGTGTGTGGGATTTAGCCTAAGTAATGCTAGTTTAACGTCAGGGCCGAAGATGAAGCTAGCTCCGACTGTCTCGAATGGGTGTGATCCCTACATTAGCCATAGGAGCTATCCAGTGTTAGCATGCTGCTACCTAAAGAACCGTGACATAAATGAAAGCATAGTAGTGCATTTAGCCCTTAAATGTAGGTAGTAACGTCTGCCGTGCCGTTATGCCATTGTGGGAACAACAGTATTACATTTATGTGAGAGAACATAACGTTTAGCATTTAACTGCTATGTGTTGTCGCCTATGGTATGTTTCAATAAACCCAATGTTTGTGTACAGCTGATAAAGATAAAGGTGGCCAGAGCTGTGGTGCATTCATGTTCTCTGTGATATTAAACTTCCTTCACTATAACCATAATTGCATCTTTTATTCTTACAGACAATGATGCTCCTCCTGCTGGGGATCTGACTCAATGCGAAACCTGTAACAGATCCTTCCGCCCTAAAGTCCTGGTACAAAAAATATTATGCGTCTTATACGTGCAAGATTTTAGTCTACATGATTTAAAACACTGACCAAGGACTTGCTGTAGTATAATGTATTTAAATGTAGATAATGGTTGGCTGCTATGTAATAGAATTTGTCACCAAGGAATCAAACCCGAAAAACAAATGCTGTGTTTGTACACTTGAAGCACTGTTGAGATTACGTACACTTCTTTACATAATTGTTATTGTGTAAAGCATTTTGTACACATTCTTATCGATATAGTAGTTACAGACATAGATAAAGACAAATATGATGCATATGTTCATTAATACCACTATATTTGCTATCATCATTACTGTCTGTTTTGCTAACATGACTAAAACATAATCCAGAGATGTGTTTTATCACATCAGAGCTACAATGATCTCAATAAGTTAATGGAACATATTGTTTTCCTGTGATGCCAATACACACATTTGTGCACTTCTAGCACTCAACCAAATTAGTTGTCAAATACTGTGTTATGCATTTGTTGGCATGTGTGTATTTGTGTGAACAACTTTGTAGTTTGTAGTTAGATTTTCCTTGAAAGAAGTTTTGCATTCTTTACTTCACAGCTGTCACAGAAATCACACATGTCTTGCTCTCTGACTCTTTCAAAAGAACTAAAAATAATCATTTTTGAATTGTGATTGAGACAAAATGGCAGATAGGGCAATAGAGAGGCACAGATCTCAAATGTTCCCCAAAAACATGTCGAGACACATTACGTTTGTGTAGTTGTTGTGTCCTGTGCATCTCTTTTTCTCTCACTACAGCAAAGGCATGCGAAAATCTGCCAAAAGTCAGCAACCAAAAGGAGGAAGGTTTTTGACTCTAGCCGACAGAGAGCTGAGGGTACAGACCTCCCCACGCTCAAACCCCTCAAACCAAAGGTAAGACTACACCTTGGGGCGGGGGGGGGGGAGTTCAATTTGATTTAATAGGAAGAGAAAAACTGCTCAAAGTTGTACATCTCCGTGTGGAATCTCTGTCCGCTTTCAATTGTATTTCAGTCACAAGGTTCATCTTCTACTGGGAAAGTAAATTGATTTGTCTTTTTTTTCATTTGTCCTTTCTTTCTGTGTAGATTAGTTTTTAGTGGCACGATTAATCTGCTGAAGCCCTGAATTCCCTCAGTGTTTCTGGCTTTATAGATACTGGTTTCCCCTCTTTGAGCCATTGGCTTAAATAGTCTGGAGGCGTGCCAACTCATACTGGTGGTATTAGTTTAAAAAAACCCACTGAATCTGTGGTATTTTCCTTTCCACAACTACAAATCTTAAGATGTAGCCATTATAATTTCATTTTCTTTAAACATAACTGTGTTGACAGTATGACCCCCTATCTTCTCAAGCTGCACTGATTCCTTTGAACCTGTTGTAGACTTATATACGCTTACTCTTTGACAAGTCACCTTCAGAATACAGAGCTCGGCCAAAAGCTGTCTGTCTGTTTGTCTTAGTTTGTTCTTGTAAACTTCTCTGCTGGCTGAGACAAAGCAGCCAGGACAGAGGACAGGAGGAATGACATACTACTGTATGTGATACCGGCGTTCTTCATTATTATCATTTATAAACTTCACTCAGGACATTTTAGATTTGTTTCCAGTTATTAGTGGCTTTGCTGTTGTAAACATAACTGTTGCTGCTCTAGAACCAATATTTAGTTCTACCTAAATTACAAATAACTTCTATTCCTGTTCAGATCATTTAGTCATGAAAAAGTATTGACAAGAGTGGCTCCTTGTACTAAAATCCTAAAGATACCTATCCGTACCTGAAGGCCACCGTAGTTCTGTTAGTTACTGAGCTGAGGGTTGTGCAGTTGGTGGCAATTTGCAACCTCACCACTAGATGGCTCTAAATCTCACACACTGTTCCTTTCAGGTAATTCTGATAAACCAAGACTTGCTGATCCTTGCGATTTGGATTGTGTCCAGTTAGACGTCTGTTGCCTAGCATTTATAGATATATTGTTTTCTTCTTTCTATGGTCTTTGCTTCAATTAACTGCTGCACACTCAATCTGCCCTCCCTCTGGAATAACAGTATTCACAGTTTCCTGGCACGAACCGGACATCACAGAACATTGTTATCCTCCTTGTTTGTCCGGCACACATGCTTAATTAACTGTGAAGAAAAGCTTTATACGAGGAAGTAGACGTTCAGTGCCAGAGGGGCTATCATGTTGCCACAGAAACAGCTCAGAGGACACTCAGTGAACTACTTCTGTCAGAAATCATCAGCTTTTGGTAATGCTCAGACTGCCACGATTGAAAGAAAGGGGACTCTTTCTTTCTTTTTTTTTTATAGAAATGAAAGTCGGAAGCATGTCGTTAAGAGCTGCATTCATTACAACCACGAGTTAAATTATAGGAATTTTCAGGCTTAAATAAATAAGAACTTTTAGATAATTTAAAATAGAGAGTAACGAGAGACACTTAGGTGACCGTATTTTCAAAACATCCAGTTTTCAGTGGGCACATTCAGTTCAAGTAATAACAGCACTCTCTGAATGACAGTTGTGAGTTTTACCATGACCGCATCAATATCTGTCTCAGGTTGTGGTGAAAAATAATCGACATTAAAAACAAGCTGGTGTAACAGCACATCTGCTCTGTGTTTCCTCCCGCCAGGCAGAACCTCCAAAGAAGCCGTCCAACTGGCGCAAAAAACACGATGACTTCATCGCTACCATCCGGGCTGCTAAGGTCATCACTCAGGTCATGAAGGATGGCGGACCATTACCTCCACCTCCTCCTCCTACTTATGACCCAGGTAACACATCGAGGAATTAAGCAAGGAAAGTGTTTTGTTTTTTTGAAAGTAGGAAACTTTATTGACAAATTATAAAGATGGGCTGAAAATGTTTCTGCCTCAGAATGTCGAATCCCAAATAAAAATGTAACTTCTTGAGTTTGCAGTTGCAAGAGAAAAGAAAAACACACGTACAAGGCATGCCCTTCCCCACTTAGCAGTACTTACAAGTCTGTCTATATCCAGGATTCATGTCACTTGAGAGGTTTTATGTGTATTCTCTCACTAACCTGTCTTGTCTTCAGACTATGTCCAGTGCCCTTGCTGTGACCGGAGGTTCAACCAGGGTGCAGCTGACAGACACATCAAGTTCTGCCAGGAGCAGGCTGCCCGTATGCCAACCAAGGGCAAGTTAGGAGATGCCAAGAAGCCTCCTGGTCACACACCGGTACACACATGCACACACACCGCTACATTTGTGTGCACACGAACAGACTATTTGTGTTTCTGTTGGAAAATGCTATTTTACTTAATAAGTTGACTTTGGTTGAATTTTCTAAATTACATTTTGTTACATTCATTTCTCATTGCAAATCTGGTTGTTCTAAACATAAAACAATGAAAAGTGCACTGCAAAATGTGACAGTGTGAAATAATATTTATGACACATTGCACATGCAGCTTTCATCTCATAATTAGAGCAGCTGTGTTTACCCACAGTATTCATATCGATGAGAGCGTATGTGTAGATAGCTACGCAGCTACAATTCTTTACCATTTAAGGAGTGCTGTTTGTGAATTCATCATTGCCCTTTTACATTATTACCATTGTTAGACGCCCGCGTTGCAGTTTGGAAGCCAATAAAAGCAGCAGGGTCCAATACTGAGAAAACATTGTTTCCCAGTGGGCCATCTTTTTAAATATTTACTGTGGATCCGTGTTTTCAACTCTCAAATTTTCTTCCTCACAACAGTTAACAACACATTTTTACACCGGTTTGTAAAGCCGAACCATACTCCATGCATTGTACATTATGGTCTGCCCTTGTTTATAAAAACTATAGCATAGTGATGTCCTGTGTGTCAGATCCCTATTTCTCTGTCTCCAAGTAATGAGACTGTGTTGATGCTTTGCATCCCATGACCGCCGGGGCTAATGTTTTGTCGTTTCATGTAGGCTACTTATTTATTTTCCATTCTCTCTTTTTCTCTCTCTCTCTCTTTTTCTCTCTCTCTCTCTCGCTCTCTCTCTCTCTCTCTCAGCCCAAGCCTCCTGCCCCTGTAAAGAAGGCCAACTCTCCTGCTGTGTCAGCCATCCCTTCAGCCTCCTCTCGTTTACCCCAGAGATCAGGCCTTGGACAGCCCTCTGGTACGGGCACAGCTCTGTTGGTCGTGCATCGCGGGGTGTTGTGTTCACATCTGACAGTTCTGTATATTTGTGAGCGATTTATTTATTTTTTAAATAATAATGAAATGATTCCGGCTTCTCTTTTCTCTCTCTTGCTCCAGGGATCCCACCAAGTAAGGTCTCTTCTGCAGGTTCAGTGAGGAGTAATCCCTCTGGCCTCACAAGCCCTCCATCAGGGTCAGTGCTCACTCACAGTGCTCATGTGAAGCTATGGTTAACACTATGATTGACTTAATTGATGGCTTCATAAGAATAACGGGTTACATCTATGAATACAGTGGGTCAACTCACATGTGAGTTTTGAACCTGAAAATTCCAGTTTTAAACTCTTAAACTGTCTTTACAAACCCAAATGGTTTGCACTTTACACATCCTTGTCCTTCGTCGCCTTCTGTTTGTCCTCTCAGTGTGGGAAGTAAGACTCGAGGTGGGCGCTCCGGCTACGGCTCTGTGAGGACCCCTCAGTCGGGAACCGCAATCAACAAGAAGAAAGTAGACACCTGCACATCTAGGTGAGCCAGTTCACTAATAGGTTTGCTAAAAATATGAACACGAGAATGAATCAAAACGACCATACAGGTGGTGTAAACTCTCCTGCCCTCTTGTGCTTTATCGGAGTATTGCATACGGATAGAGGACATTCCGGTCCCATTCAGTAACTTTAGTTTATACAACAGGTCACTGAATGGCGCTTAATTGTGCGCAGTCTAGTGCATAATTATGATGTAAACAATAATGCAATCCGTACAGCTACAGGTTCTGTTTGCTTGGGTGATAGTAATACAAATGAAGCTAAAATATGTCACATACATTCACCATGAAGTGCTTGAAGTACACCTTGTAGGAAAGCTGCAGCATTTTATCATCAAACTGAGATGTTAACACTAAAATATTGACTTCATTTGAAGATATGCATTTGTTTGCATATTGTACTATCTCAACGTAACTGAAATAATACTCATAATACAGTGAGCAAGGCCTTTAGAGTATTTAAAATCCCTACATTATTTAAACCCTTAATAATCTGTTATCAACAGTATCATCAGCCCTGCACTAAAGCATCGTTAATAACAACGTGATGTGCTTGGTTTCTAAATGTTGCTGCTTGGTCATCGTTGTTGAATTTCGCAGGAATGACGTGGATGACGTGGTCGACAAC
Organism: Melanostigma gelatinosum; assembly: GCF_949748355.1. Lineage (NCBI taxonomy): Eukaryota > Metazoa > Chordata > Actinopteri > Perciformes > Zoarcidae > Melanostigma > Melanostigma gelatinosum. The sequence goes on from NC_136653.1 coordinate 10,317,333, forward strand.
GGTGGGATGCGGAGCAAGTTCTGTCAGGCTTGCGGGACCAAGTACCCGGTTGAATCCGCCAAATTCTGCTGCGAGTGTGGAGTCAGGAAGATGTGTATCTGATGGCGGTCAGGAGAGGGAGAAACTAGAGATGTATGGGGATGCACTGGTATTCAAACTAGCACTGGAGAGGTTTGACCAAGCTAATCAGTCTGTATTTTCACGCTTGTTGATCTCATGTCACGGCAGTAAAGTGGTGTGATCGTCGGCAAAAGACCCCACGGTGCGGTGTCATGGAATCTGCTGGTCCATGCCACTTTATTCACATTTCTTCAGTGCTTCCTGCTTCATAGTATTCCATTTTTGATTAGTACACACTCTGACATCTTCACAACATAAATATAATAACCATAACCTACAATTCATTTTACATTTAGTCATTATGATTACTGTGTATTGCGGCTGTGTTACGGTTCACGATGTCATTAGCTGACATCATTAGCTGACGATATCAGTGGCTAATGATATCAGGACATTCTGCTGATTCCACCAGCACGCACATGAAGATTATTGCCGAGAAGCTAGAGTAATCATTTTATTACTCATTTTATTGGTGCTGGACAATAATTATTTTTAGCAGTCACTACCAGCAACTGAAAGCCTGGTGCATCCTGAGAAGAGAGTACAGATGAGTGAGGGATTGGCTAACAGCGAAGAGGTGGGTTAGTGTTGGGTGACTCGTTGGAGGGTGGGTGTGATTACCCCCTGTATCTCAATCCCCAGTCAACCGTGATCTGAAATGCATTCCTTAATCCCAAAATATGTTCTTATTGAAGTGCAATACGATTGACTACTGAAGAAAACTGTGTGTTTTTTGGTAAAGGAAGTGTGTTGTCATTTTTGGAAAGATATCACCTTGTTTCGACAGGGACCAGTCCAAAAAAATGAACCAGCTGTTGAAGAGGTCAGTGCTC